>NC_092814.1:128820590-129136840 GCF_023375885.2 Dermacentor andersoni | reverse complement strand
TTTGCTCCTGTGCGTTGGTTCCGCCAAACTTACGGCCTGCAAATTTTACTGCCCGCGAAGCTCTTTTAGAACCGCCCAACCAAAGGCAGGCATTTGGTCGAGCACGCGAAATAACGAGCCCCCGAATCAAACGGTCGTGCTTGTACGGTGACTGCAGCCTTAATTTATTTCAAGCCTATAATTTGGCGTACTAAATTCTCCTTGGAGGAAACGCTTCTGCCTCCCCATTCTTTCATTCTACAATGAAATACTGAGGCCCATCAAACCGACGCTAGGGTATGGACAACCCCCTGGCTGTGGTAGAAGTTTTCCCTCCATGAGAGAAGCGTGAATCGACATGTATGAATCGAGGGCCCTTCTGTCGTAGTCGCGTTTTCTGTACCGACAGAGGCAAGCATCGCAGGCGCAATCCATCGCCAATATATATATAGGCGGTGCTCTTTTTTCCAAGGGCCTCTCGCTATCGAGGCATATTTGGAGGCAGCCTTTCGCGTGCAGTGACCCATGCAGGTGCGTGCGTCGTCGCCGCGGACGCAGGAGCAGAGAGCAGCACGCCGTCGCGGTCCCGAGCGAGCCGAGTGCGCGCCCTTCTTCCCCGCCGCTGTCGAGACCACGGCTGCCGCCTGCGCATGGGACGACCTAATCGCGGCGCCATGGAAATGAAGCCCCAAGGGGCAACAATGGGTCACGACTGCTCGCGCACCACTAATCTCATATACACGACGTCCATCAACGGCGAATTATTAGATGCGCCAGCTAAAACTTTGCCGACGACGGCTCCCACCGCCGGCGAGAAGAGGGGGGCAACTTCACTCGGCTCTAGTCTTCCTCCCACGCGGGTCACACACATACACGCCCATTTCCATAAAGAGAGAGACGATAAAAGCCAAGTCCTCCGGTTGCTTCTCCTTCGGCGACGCGGGCTGAAAGCGGTGAGGTTCAGCTATAGAGGAGGTATCGCGGGCTCGTTGCCGCCCTTTCTTCTTTTTCACCGGTGCGCACGGAAGGGACAGCAGTGAGCAGCCTCCGGAAGCGCAACCAAATTGAACCGTAAAGTAGCACGAAAGACGAGCGCGACAGCTTCACGTTACGCGCTCCGCGAAATGCAACAGCAGCAGGAACTGGCGGAGCGAGGGCGAAAGAAATCGAGACGGAGAGGAACAAAGGTACTAAAAGTTTGTGAAAGCATTGTAAAAACGCGGACGTCAGTGAAGCAAAAGGGACGACGAGCGATAACAAAAGAATCCGCCGCCCCTACTCACGCACTTTTTGGGCGAGGTTTATATGCTCGATCCCCTTCCTCCGCGTTCGTTCTTTCGTTACTGTCCCATAGCCGATGCCAGAGTGGCCACTCAGCGAATCTGGAGAGCATAACGGCAGATATAAAGGAAACGGCGGGGTGGCTGAGCCACGCCAGAGGAACTGGCAGCGCGACACGAAGGGAGCTCGTATACAGAGATGCCTCTCAGGGATGCGTGCGCGGAGTTGTTTTGGGGGCGGCGCGCGCGGCCGCCGCAGAAAGGAAAGCGTGCCGGACAAGCCGTCGCCGGGCCGGCTCACTCGGCCGCGGGAAGGGCAGGTCTGAATACTGATTGCCCATTTTGAATGGGGAAGAATAATAGCCGAGAAGCCGTCGGGCCCGGTGACAGCGAGGCGCTATTTACTCCGAGTTCCATCTATTCTGGCGGGTGGGTGGCCCGACGGCGCGGCGAATCAGGCTGAAAGCCGCTGGCGCGCGTTCGTGCGTCTGTCGCCCCCGGGACGTGCGCCGACAAACGGAGCGGCCGAAAACCGGGCCGACGCGCGCGCTTTGTAGCGCCGACGGCCGCGCTCTCCTCGCTGGTGCACGAGAAGCCGAAGAACGCGCCTCCTTCCCCGCACGGGCAAACCGCGCCGGGATCCTTTCTGTCTGCCGTCGACGACGTCCTTAGACCGGCAATGAAGAGCCCGCTGCTGCTCCAATCAGACGCGAATGCGGCGTGTTTTCGGCAACAGAGAGAGAGAGAACCAAAAACAGTACGCCTATAGCACACGACGGCGACTGTGGCGAGTTCTGCGGCCACGGGCTCTCCTCGCTATAGTCCCGTGGCGCTCGTATACACCGGAGGAAGCAGCTTGGGCAGAAGACGCTGCACAAGCGAAGAAGAAGGAAAAATCCGCCGCCTCCAGTCTGGTATCGCTGGCTACGCTCTTTCCTTTGTCCCCGCGCCTTGGGCGTTCCGCTCGGCTGCCGGGCTAAGAAAATTCCTATAAGTACTGTTAGGGTACCCCAGCTGTGCCACCGAGCCAGTCGCATTTATTACCCCGTGCGGAGTGCACACAACACGGCTGAATCAGGATAAGAATAAGACATCTCTTGTCCCATGAGCGAGCAATGCGTCGGAACAAGACAAGCAGCTATGATTGAGACGGGTAATATATATATATATATATATATATATATATATATATATATATATATATATATATATATATATATATATATATATATATATATTTCAACACTATTTCTCGAAACCACCTGTGGCTGACGGCACAATTCCTCCTTCATAGCTGAGTTCCATAGGTGCGCTGAGATCATTTGCAGAAGCCTTAATGTACCGTTATCTGATTTTCTAGAAGAATTCAGTGGTAAACTGTTAATTAATTTAAATCGTGTCTTGTACTTATGGTATTGAAGAAAGCCTATTTAAGCCAAATACACCCGATCATCCCTAGAAACCCTAAAACTGGCATCTGTTTCACTGCATCCATCCGAGACTCAGCGCCAGAATACATAGGCGGTACGCGCCCATTTTTTTCTCGGGGAACGTTCCTTATGCAAAGGGGCCCAAGACTACGTATAACCTAAATGTATTTCTTGGCACATCTTGAGGACGGATGTCTGTTGGTCTAAGGAATTCTACTGAGGGGACGTGCCTAAATGCACTGACCGGTTCCAAGTGCTACATTGCGTTATATGTGCTCTGCAGTCATTAATTAGAACTTATTTAGTGGAAACATTTTGCTTAGTTAACGGCATATTGTGTCCGGTTACCCCCAGGTCATACCCCCAGGTCAAACCAGCCGAAGAACTGGAATTGCGTATTAGCAAGAGGGTCATTCAACGCCAAATCAACCAGCATTGTTTTCGACCGCCACAGATACTGCTGAAAAATTTTCTACATGTTGATTGAAGTTCAAAACTCATTCTCATTTATTTTCCTTTCCCAAAAATTTTCTAACACTTTGGCGAAAAATTATTGTTCTTGCCCAGCTGAGCGAGGAGGCATCAATCAACTTTTTTTTAAAGGCACATTGTATGATCCAATTGTTAAAATGGTACGTATGGCAAGACAATGAAGTGGTGTCACTGCCAAAATAACCAATATTTCAAATATTTGAATACTTCGAGTGTTTTTGGCCCCGACAAACGCCGCTAAAATTGCACAGTTACAATTTTTTTTTCTCGGAACACACCAAAACCCAGAAGAGCGCGAAATAATTAAAGAATAGTAGCTCGATTAACATACTATAGCCCAAATATATTAGAAGCTTTGAAGGTTCAGCAGATCGCCTGAAAAAAAAGAACTGTAAAGTTCCAACTTTTTGCAAGAGGCTTCGTGTTCAAGGTCAAAGAAGTTGCTTTGGTGATCGACATAGAAATATTTGTGAAACATCACTATACATAGCTTTACGGGGTGTTTCACGTAACTTAAACCAAGGATTTAAAAAAAATGGTTAACCGCAGCTGAATGAAAGCAACGGCACGTGGTTTGCCATCATGTGGCGCTCCTTAGGGTAGTCTTATATTGCGCTTAATTATTTAATTGACTCATATCAATTATGCAAAACTTTTAATATTAATACTCGACGTGTGCTGCGGTGCCCTCCTACCTTAGTTATGTTATTCTAAACGTGAGAAAATATCGGTATGACTGAGCTCGGTTAATTCCAGCAGTCGCATCTTGACACAGAAATAAGCTGCACGTTGGCTTATTAATGCGCAGAAAACGTACAGTGCGTACAAAGCTCCAGCGCGGAGCCCTTACGAAGCTAGATTTGACACGTAGCAACCACTGCGTGTTTGCTTTGGAGCGAGACGAGCTAAACAACTATCTAAACCAATTTACAACACGTTTCAATCAGTTCACTTGTTTTTGTGCAGTTGTCGCTTTATTGTGTGTTTTTACGGATGCCGCTGCTGGTTCTCTTTCTTTCTTTTTTTTTACATGTACTCTTAGTTCGTTTAACAGAAATTCGCAAGAGTGACACGAACCGCGAAGATTCACTTCAGCCGCCGGGTTGCTTTCCCCGGTTTTCCGACATCCCCTTCGCGGTTATGACCGTCCCTGACGCAGCAGTATCTGCGCTTGTTCTTTTTGTTCACACTTCTCACAGAGGAGCTGCCAAGAGGCCACGCTGAATCTGTTGGCAAATTGCAAAAGCAGGCTTTCAGGCGGACCTGAGCGCACCACGGACAATGGTGAAATGGCGGGGAGGGCCTACTCGCGGGTGCTCACCGCCGCTGTTAGGTGGAACGACATGGACAGGCAAACATTATTGCAGGGTGCCCACGTACGGCGTGACCACACAACTAGCGCTTGAATTTCTTCAGCTTCTTCACCAGCTCGCCGAGCTATCATTCTATGTCCATTTCCGTAGTGGGTTGCAGACCACCTTGGTATCATGAATAACGAACATGCCGCTGACGATCGGTCTGCTCAAGAGGATGACGCGCGGAATAACTCATCCCGCAGTGAAGAAGAGACACAACAACGAAACTTCGCATGCTCGCGCATGATGCAACATTGCAGCAACAGAGTGAGTGAGTGAGTGAATAAACTTTTATTTGGTCCAGCAAAGCGCGATAAAACGCGCACCCGGCTAATCCCACGACGGGACTGACAGATCTAGTCTGCCGGCCCGATCGCGGGCG
The DNA here is from genome assembly GCF_023375885.2 of Dermacentor andersoni. Classification (NCBI taxonomy): domain Eukaryota; kingdom Metazoa; phylum Arthropoda; class Arachnida; order Ixodida; family Ixodidae; genus Dermacentor; species Dermacentor andersoni. Next base: position 129,131,922 of record NC_092814.1, on the reverse strand, counting down.
CGCTGGACGGCCAGGATTTGATCCTCAAAGACAGGACTTCGCAGGAGCGCGTCCCACTCTTCCTTGGTGAACGTCGGGCCCAGCGACCCGCACTCCCAGAGCATATGAGGCAACGTAGCTACCTCACCACAGGCCACGCAAGAACAATTTGGATAAATCTCTGGATATATGCTATTAAGGGACGCCGGATTTGGGTACGAGTTCGTTTGTAGAAGTCTTAGTGTGACCGCCTGCGGCCTGCTTAGCTTGGAGTGAGGCGGGGGGAAAACCCTTCTCTCTAAGTAAAAGAATTTCGTGATTTCGTTGTGTGTGAGAGGAGCGTCTCTGTGTCCGGGGAGAGAGTCGCCCGATCCGAGGGCAGCGCGGTCGGTAAAGCCACGCGCAGCCTCGTGGGCAGACTCGTTGAGGTTCAGAGGAACCCCCTCAATCGCCCCGACATGTGCAGGGAACCAAAGGATCGAGTGCATGGAGGTGTTGCCCTGTTTGGCGCCTTTCAGAATGTGAACTACCTGCCGGGCTACCCGGCCTTTCTGGAATGCCCTGATGGCGGCTTTCGAATCGCTATACACCCTGTCTCTCCGACCGTCTTGCATGGCGAGTGCAATGGCCACTTGCTCGGCCACCTCTGGGTTCGTCGTCCGGACGGAAGCACAGTTGATGACTTTGCCCAGCGTGTCAATGACGGAAACCGCAAAAGCCTTGCCGTCTCGGTATGCAGCTGCGTCCACGAAGCTTGCTGTGATTTTGTCTTTGTTTATTTGCTTTAGTATATTAAGTGCTCTTGCCTTGCGACGACCTGCGTTGTGAACGGGATGAACGTTGCGGGGCAAAGGGGCGACCACGATCTTCTCCCCTATTTCTCTGGGGATTTGGGTGTCTTCAGCCAAGTTCTTGGTTGGTGCGAGTCCGATCTCCTCGAGGATACGCCTGCCGGCTGGCGTGGTGGACAGCCGAGTTAGCTGGGCCCGTTCCTGAGCCTCGGCCATCTCCTCCATGGTGTTGTGTATGCCGAGCCGAAGGAGGTCCTCTGTATGCGTTCTGACGGGCAGCCCGAGGGCTCTCTTGAAGAATTTTCTAATGAGGGCATTAAGCTTTTCCCGCTCGGCTCTGAGCCAGTTGTGCATGGCCACCGTGTAGGTAAAGTGACACAGCACAAAGGCGTTGATGAGCCGAAGCAGGTTGTCCTCCTTGAGGCCACGATGTCTGTTCGTGACCCTTCGGACGAGGCGAAAAGCATTGTCGGTTTTCGCAATTATCTTGCGTAACGCAGTGCCGTTGCCGCCGCGTGATTCTATGAACATACCCAGGACTCTGATGGTGTCGACCCTGGGTATCGGGTCACCGCTCCGAGTGAACAGGTGAATGTCACTTTCTGAGACCGGTTTCCAGCCCTTGGGTCTGCGGCCTTTTTCTTTTCTATAAAGGAGAAGCTCAGATTTGGTCGGGGAACATCTGAGTCCGGTGGGTAGCAGGTACTGCTCTGTGACGTCTACCGCCTCTTGCATGGCGCTTTCCACTTGCCCTTCGCTACCGCCGGTGCACCAGATGGTGATGTCGTCTGCGTAGATGGTGTGTTTGATTCCTTCAACTTGGGCCAGATTCCTCGAGAGGCCGATCATGCAAATGTTGAAGAGAGCAGGCGAAATGACCGAGCCTTGCGGCGTGCCCCGTGCGCCCAGGTGCACCTCGTCGGAGACAAAGTCGCCGATCCGCAGCCTCGCTTTCCTCCCCGTCAGGAACGAACGGACGTAGTTATATAGTCTGGGGCCCAGCTTGAGGTCTGCCACGGAGGCCAGAATGTATTCGTGGAGAACGTTGTCAAACGCTTTCTCAAGGTCGAGTCCGAGCAGGGCCCTGGTGTCTCTGGTACTGCCATCGATGATTTGATGTTTGATCATCTTCATGGCGTCCTGCGACGAGAGGCCGGCACGAAAGCCAATCATGTTGTAAGTATAGATGTTGTTCTCTTCGAGATATCTGTTTAGTCTGTTGAGGACGACGTGCTCCGCCACTTTCCCAACGCAGGAGGTGAGAGAGATCGGTCGGAGGTTGTCCACGTTCGGAGCCTTGCCGGGTTTGGGGATCAGGACGACGTTGGCGCTCTTCCATTGCTCTGGGACGCTGCCGTTTTTCCACGTCTCGTTGATCTTCTCGGTGAGGTATGCGATTGAACCGTCGTCAAGGTTCCGCAGCATCTTGTTGGTGATTCTGTCGGCACCTGGCGCACACTTCCCCTTGAGCGCGAAAATGGCTTGCCTAATTTCCCCCACGGTGAAGTCTTCGTCCAATTCCGGACGGGCTGGTCCGAGGTAGTCGGGAAACCGGTTTTCCTCGTCGCTATGCTTTATGGGAAGGTATTTCTCCATGAGCTTGGCAACCAGCTCGTCCCCGGAACAGGATATGGTAGCTTCGTGAAAGGCTCTGGCGAGCGTGTGTCTCTGACTGGATCTGGTGCTGCCCTCGTCGAGAAGATGTTTAAGCATGCCCCAGGACTTGCCGTTACGCATCTGCCCGTCGATCGAGTCACAGACCTCGTCCCATTGCTGCTTGCCGAGGGTCCGACAGTGATCTTCGATGGCCTTGTTAAGTTCGGAGATCTTTTTCCTCAGTCTTCGGTTAAACCTTTGTCCCTTCCATCTCAAAAGCAGCGCCTGCTTGGCCTCGATCAGATGGGCCAGCCTACTGTCCATCTTTTCTACCTCCAGGTCGCTGACGATCTTCTTAGTGGATGACTCGGCGTCACTCTTGATTCGCTCGCACCAATCTTCCAGGTCTTTTGGGACGGGTGCGCTGTCGTTGCCGCGGAGCTTGCGAAAAAGGTCCCAGTCCGTGACAGTGAATTGTCTGGATTTACTTCGGGTGACTTCGAAGCGGGTCTCGAGCACATAATGGTCGCTACCAAAATTTATTGCGGTGTTGCTCCACTCGGCTCCCTCGACGTTCTTCACGAACGCCAGATCGGGGGTGGTGTCCCGGCTAACCGAGTTGCCGATTCGGGTGGGGAACGCCTTGTCCGTGATGAGCGTGAGGTCCATTTCGTTGGCGTTCTGCCACAAACCCCGACCCTTGCTCGTGTCGTAGACGTAGCCCCACACGCCGTACGGTGCGTTGAAATCTCCGACGACGACCAAGGGATGGGTGCCGGCCAGGTCGACGGACTTCTTGAGTATCGTTTTGAACTGCTGTTGCGAGTCCCTAGGATTGCTATAGATGTTTAGTATGAACACGCTGTTTCTCCGCTGGTTGCGTTGTCTCGTATTGAGCAGAACCTCCGCCATGACGTATTCGACCTTGCAACTCGCCAGCTTCAGGTCGTGAGACAAGTGTGTAAGCCTCCTGTCAACTAACGTGCACACTCCCCGACCTTCGGCCTGCACGGAGACGGCACGATAACCAGAGAGGGATGCGGCAGAGACGAGGGTTTCCTGTAATGCTATTACTTGTGGTTTGTTACGTAGCGACCTTAAATATTGCTGCAAAGGAGCCCTCTTATTGGAGTACCCCCTGCAGTTCCACTGCCAAATTTTGAACTCCTCTTTGGCACTATCCATGATTAGATAAATTGTCCGGGGTACCCGCTGTAAGCAGAGGTGCACGCAAGAAGTTCCCCCCACTCTGACGTGTCGATGTGCTCGTAGCCCTGATTTGAGTCCCCGACGCGTTCGGAACAACGACCTGCATCGGAGTTACGGCCGTATTATTCGGAATCACCAGACGCTCGAGGGCGTCCATGCGATCGGCCAGCGCGCCTAGGCCTCTCCTCGGGTCTCCTAGGGCAACAGAGTCCATGCGGACACGCCAAGTTTCCAACACAGCCGTCTTGAATTTCGATTTATTTATTTGAATTTTGAACATTTATTTCCTGTTCATTCTAAATCAAGTTTTCATCAACTGGATCCTTCTAACCGACTCCGTCTCCCATCTGCCTGTTCTTAACTGTTCTTTGTCAAGTGTGGCTTGATGTATACCTTTCACGAAATATTTTGCTTGCCGCATCGTAATTACCGCCAGTGCTACATGTGACAATTGCTACAGCAGGAAAACAACCGAACTCGCTTTTATTTTTAATTGATCTCGCTACAGCAAAACAGATACGTCTTATTTTTATGTCTTATGCTTGAGAATGTGTAGCCGGTGTGCCAACCGTGTTCTAAATTTAAAAATTACAAGTTGTCATTTATTTATTTATTTATTTGTTTATTTATTTATTTATTTATTTATTTATTTATTTATTTATTTATTTATTTATTTACAGTGATGAGGGTCGAAGTAATAGCTTGTCGTGTATACGCGGCTACACAGGACACGTGAACAGCCATTGAAATTAAGCGGCGCACAGGTGAATACAAAGATGCTTTAATTGCTGTGTTACTGTAGTTAAGTGTGCGTTTCGGGCGTATTTCGGACAAAGGGAAAGGGTGAGAACGTGAAAGAAAATGCAAAGCGTCTTTGGTGGGACGCCACCCACCAAGTGACAGTGTCCCCATGTCGCCTAACCATTTTAATTGTGACTCACTCGCCCCTTCCGTTGCTTCTTTTATTTTGTACCTTTCCCGTAGCCCCGGGACAGTTCAGTTGTACACTGAAAAGTGAGATAGTTACGATGCTACGCGACCTTTGCCTCCGCTTTTTCCTTGTTGTCTATAGGTTGCTGCTACTACCACAACTACTCCTACTTAATTGGCAGCCAAGCTACGTATAGGCAACACTTTCACAAAACCTGTGTCAAATGTTTCGCACCCACTGCGCGCCACGGAGCGGACCTATTGTCAGGACGCACCCTTCTGGTGCTTCAGAAGACGTCGTGTTCACCGCTCGGTTGAACTTTCGAGCGGGAGGAGCGCTACGGGAGCTTAGAGGCCGGCCACCGGTGCGGTTCCTGTGGTGCTTGTGGCCTCAAAATTTCTGTTAAGGTCTGTACGTCCATTTATATTGTTTCAACGTACTGTAGACACCTATTACGAACTCTTGAACAATATCGGAGGGAAACCTAAATTCGTTTTTTTTAAGGGAACGATTACTCGTGGTTCGTGGATTATAATCTGACATCTGAATATGTAATAAATAGCTTTCCGCTGAACGCTATAGCATTGAGTTCTTTTGCGCAGGGCATGTGTGTTCAGCCACTGCAGTCTCTCCAAAGCAATTTCAGTGTTCCCACTTATATTGCTCGAGAGGCTACGTACAAGCGAAAACATAAAAGCGGGTGTGCAGTCGTATTACACGTAAGTTAAATGCGTCTAATAGCCTCCATCTCTGCGATGCCGTAGGTATATGTGGGATATGAACTCGCGCCAGCCAACTGCTGGCTCCTAACGTGCACAATGTAGCACTATCATACTATGATGCAATGTATTTAATGCAATGTTGTTTTGATGCAATGTATTTTTCACTATCATACTATGTTAGTATTTATTTCTGTGTTGCTCACTGCTGTATCGGCTGTTTTGGGGAACTGTGACCTCGTCAGGCTTTACCGCCTTTTGTCGCGGTTCCCTCTTTCATCTTTGAAGGAAAATAAACCTCAACTTCAACTTCTACGTGGCCACTGTGGTTTTACGTAATGTTTCTATCGTCCACGTCTTTCTTTATGGTCGGCAGTGGTGCGTGCTAAAACTATAAAGGCTGAATTCCACGAACGTGCTCGTAAATAGCGACGACTTCCGCCGCCTTAGATTAATTGGCCGTGCACCGCACCGGAGCTTGTATGTTGAGGGCCTGTATCCTGTCCCTTCCGTGTTCTGCCTTCTTTCTATCATTAAACTGGAGAGAAGTGTAAAACTACCGCCATTCCCTTCAGTAGTTTAAACTAAGATCGCCGAGTAAGCTAAATGCATAACGGGTGTTTCTTTTTTATGCGAAGCACCTTATTTTAAATGAAATTGTCATATCCAGTTAATTCTGCGGTTTTAGGGGCCGAAAGTACGATCTGATTATGAGACACGGCGCATGGGAGACTCCGGGCTAATTTTGGCCACCCGGGAGGCTGTCATAGCTAGGCCCCTGGCATTTTAGCAGATACGCTACGCCGCTAGGTGTGCATTAAATGCAGGAAGAAAAATTTCGATGGTGATCTTGCTAATTAAGTAATACGTGCTAATTTACTTTTACACCATTCCCGTTAGACACACGCAATTGCTAAATTGAAACCTAGGAGTATTCAAGTCAAGTCTGCTTAGCAGAAAGTTTAAGGATCGCAACACTTTCAAGATATCCACCCCCTAAATCTCCTAAAAAAATTCCTCGGCGTTCCAGTTAAGGTAGTCCCACACTGTTAGAGGCATGCTTTTAGAAAACCGTTAACTGGAAGGCCACTGTATTTCGTAGCACATTCTTAAGGTGGCATATATCGACAATGGCGCTAGTCTTAAGATTTTCGCTAAGTAGACATGACTTCACTGTACTCGTCGGATTCAATTTCGCAGTTTCAACATGTTCCCAAAAGTGAATAATCAGAAATTTAATTAGCAAGTTTTAGGTAATTAGCGATATTATCGTCGAAACGTTGCTTTTATTTTATTTTATTTACCAAAGTACCCAGAGCGCCTTCGATAGGCATTGCAGTAGGGGGGTATTACATGAAAGAAAAAAGATACATTAGGCTGCCTAGCCTAATCCACGTAGCCTATCTGCAATAACGGCAGGCGCCTAAGTATGGCAGTTTCACTTAAGAGAGAGAGTTACGTACAAAAAGAAGCGCCTGGTATATTCCTCCCCGCTTTTATCCTCCTCGCAGCACGCGCTTCTCCTTGTTACTCGACACTTCCACTGCGCTCGCTTTCGTTTTGGTGCTTGGATAAATACCAGAGTACCTACGTGGGTGTGATCTATATTGCACGGATGCTTTGCGTTTACAACTTCGTCGGGCACGCAATGTTTGTCGTGTGAATGCCTCTTGGCGCAGTGAACCCTACGCTGATCAGACAGAAAAATGGGCGCGATTCTCTTTATGCGTGTACAGCAAAAGGGTCGCGCAAGTAAACTATGTTACACTGCATGGCTGGCGCTGCTGCTAGCAAACCGAAGGCGTTAGAATCCTGATTCGATTACTAATTTCCGTGATATTCAAGAAAATAGCAGGAAGCGAGGGCTACCGTAACTATCTCCGTGAGTGAGTGCTATAGCTGAAGCAGCGCGTGTCCATTAAGATCGACAGAATGCGTTCGCACCAGTCTTAAATGTAACGCGCATGGGAAGTAGTGTTACGATCGGAATTATCTCAGAGAGGCCGGTCCTTAATGCGCCGTGCAATTACGTGGAGCAGGAGAGAGCCAGATGTGGAAGGTGCGAAGACTGGGGTTTGTTTACACCTACATGCAGAAGCAGGTATAACTCAGTGAAGAATCGCATTTAGTGGAGCCCGGATCGCTTTCAGAGTCCGTATAGTTTCCTCAGTTGGCGAACAGCCCGTCTCAGGCGTAGTCCAATCAGGCGGTCTGATTCTCTTCTCAGGCACTCTGCCAGCACAACGTCAAACACGTGGAAAATGAAGCATGCTGCACTCTGGGTGGCGTATACAAGCACACACAGGCACCTGGTGCGCGTGCATTTTTCTCTCTCGCTTGGATGAACCGCCTCTTTCTGGCAAAGGTTAAGGAAATCGGTGAGGCAATGTCGTTGAAGCACCCCGTCCAGCGTCGTCGCTCGGTTGTCGGTACCATGCTCGTCGGCTTCAAGCTTGACAGATTCAACGATCCATTAACCTCAGCCGGCGTTCTCAGAAGCTGGAGAGACTGTCTCCCAATTAGCTATGTTCGGCCAAGCCTGCGCGCTTTCTTTTCTGCGAGCGGGGTGCCGACAGTCACCCGTATCAGGAATTCTCGGCTCGGTAGGAGCGTTGAAGACAGAACGAGTCGGTGCTTGTCCGAACACCGTAACGAGGTGACTCTAATGAGGTCAGCTATAAACACGCCTGTCCGCAAAGTCACAGCACGTTGGTGGGCGAGTTGGTGGTTTTAATCCATTGCTTCGTGTAGCGCCAAGGAAGAGACGGAGGGGGTGATAGAAATATTTGCGAGCGCGCATGCTTGTCGCTTATATATATATATATATATATATATATATATATATATATATATATAAAACGTCCATCTCCATCCCGGCGCTAAACGAAGAAATGAGCCAATATGAGAACGGAAACACACACATACACATATGTTCGCATTGTGAGTTCACTAGTATTAGTCTGATTAAACAGTGAATGCAAAATCTACAAATTTTAGCAAAATCATATTTGGTACCTGTGGTTTTTCTGCATTAGTTAACATCTCGTAACAGGATTCGAAGTGGCATAACAAACATAAAGCTCAAAGCGTTCGTCTCACTAGCGCGTGTGTCAAATAAAAAACAGCGCATACGCCACAGAAAACCGAGGCGATGAACGGAGACTAGAAGCTTCGACAAGATACGCGAACGTTACGATCTCGAGGGAAAGAAGAGAGAGGGTGTGGGCCGGAACACCCTCTCAGACCTCGACACACGGCGAGCAGAGCGATATATGAACAGGCGACAGCCCGAGCGTGCGCCAACGGATGAGTCGCCACCCTCCTCGAAGACGTTTCGGTGTCCGCGGCCGAAAACACGAGAAATGTCTAGAAGATTCCCGGGCTTTGTTCATGCTATGGGAGCACGACTCCGTCAGAAAGTTAGAGAAACGCCGGCGACGGTGATAAAAGCGGAATCAGTTGGGGGATCAGACCGCGCCTGTGAAGAGATATGACGCGTAGACCGACCGTCTGCAGAAGAAGGAGATCCCCGGCAAGTTAGCCGACGAGTTGCTCGGGCGTCTGCATTTCCGGAACATGTCCCTTATTCGAGATCTGCCTCGAGTTACGCCGACGACGCCTAGCTCAAGACCAGCACGGGTGAACATGAGTGGACACTTGTTACTCCTGTTCATTCTGTACTGCACGTCTTGAACTCTTGGTGCTTGTCGTTCATTATATTTTAGAGATTTGTTAGCACCCATTGCATTGTGATGCGCCTAGCCGAAGTGTCATGTGTGCATGTGATCGCCTTATCTGAAGAATATGTTTCGTTGAGTTTCAACAAATCTGGGCTCTGACTCGGTCTTGGGACCACAACCGGCGTTCGCTAGCGCAGCAAAAGGCCTCTTATTAATTGTCCGTGCTTTCGTGGGATTATTTTCGGAAGCTGATAAGACGGTTTTGCGATTTGGCCCGGCACTGGCGTCTCGTTCACGGGGCGAGTGACACATGGCGACGAGAAAACGAAAACTAAAAGCCGCGCGCCGGCCTCCGTGCGTTTTTATCTTTTTTAAAGATAGAATGGAGTAGTATATATAAAGCAGAGTAGGAAGCTGTATCTTGCAGAAGTATACCTCCGACGAGTAGCAGGTCTGGCATTCAATGTATTAAAACTTCCTCCACCCTTGATCGCCTCCACTCGGCGATCCAGATACAGAACACAAGCGGCAACGTACGGCCGTTCAACTACCGAGAAGTCTACGTGAAATTCGGCTTCTCCTCGTTTCTCGGTCTTGTAGTACCACATTCTGCATACATTGTCTCGTGCCGCCAGGGGTCCGCTCCAGATGCATTGGCTGCCGAGAGCAAGCGGTAAACATAACAGGCACGTTCCAAAGTGTATTTTTTTAGAGCAGTCGCCAAAAATAACCGCACGCAGCGTACGATGGGCGCTTGTATTGTTTGTTTGTTTGTTTGTTTGTTTCTTTGTTTGTTTGTTTGTTTGTTTGTTTCTTTGTTTGTTTGTTTGTTTGTTTGTTTGTTTGTTTGTTTGTTTGTTTGTTTGTTTGTTTGTTTGTTTGTTTGTTTGTTTGTTTGTTTGTTCGGCGGGCGAAGTATACGCGGCGACACCGAACATAGAGCAGCTCTCGGACGCATCCCGAGACGACGGCGGGCAGATGAGCGCCGCTTCCCTCAGCCCACCAGCTCCCGGACCGCGATGCTCCATTTCCTCGTCTCGGCCGATTGTCGGAGCGACGAGAAGTTACATAACTTATGCCCAACGGCAGCCCGGCCTTGAGCCTCCCGCGGGGCCTTCCGAATCCCCATCGCGGCTTTCCTTCCGGTTGTCCGCTGCTGCGGTGGTCGCGACCCGCGGGACCAAATACTGTGCCTTCCGTGGGCGGCTCGTGCACCGCGCTGCTCTGTGCAACACGAAGCTCCGCCGACGCGGTGCGCGCCCCACAGTGAAGAGACAGATGTGTTGATCGAACACCGATGACAAACAGCTACTCTTCCGGAAACGCTGGATGGCTCCTCGGTGGGCTTTGGCAAATGGGTCTTCGATGGGCCCGCGCTCGGGGCAACATTGCTCCAGACGCGCTTGCGCAACGCCAGCAGCACGCGTGACCCTCGTAAATAAGGGGAGACGAGCAGGGTCTGGTTAGGCAGCTCGCATTCCCCCGTAGACCCCCGTTGCACACCGCCGCCTAAGGCAGCCAACGCTTTTGATCGGGCCCAGGAGACCTCAATTGCTTGGACATCGGGACGAAGCCTCTGGCGCAACTTGCATGGAATTAATCACGCGTCTCGTATGGCGTCAGTGGCTCTCCCTCTAATACGTTGTTCCTCTGATGCACCGCGACTGCTGGAGTAATTCTTGCAGAAAAAAGTAAATAAATAAAAGAATTCGTCATTCGCGTCGGCTTCTTAACGGCTCGGGTTTGTTTCTTGATTCGTTTGCTGATAAAAACCCGGATCCCATTTTTTCTTTCTCTCTTCTTCCTCTCTTTGCCTAAAGTATGAGTGCGAAAATAATGCGAACAACGCATTATATAATGTATTATAAGCCCAGATCAGGACCACACTAACATTTCTTTACACAACAATAATAACACTCCCATTCCAGATAATCAGTGTGCTTCTACTATAAATACTTATTTTTCTTCTACATTGACCACAGCAGGTCAGGCTGATCTGCCAGATGCATCGGAGCTGAACTACCAATACATGTCACCAATTGAAATAATAGTTGAAGGTGTCGCATGCCTGTTAAATAACCTCAAGCTAACCACATCCTGTGGCGTTGACGACTTTAATTATAATATTCTGAAAAACACCGTCATAGCACCTAGTAAAATTCTGTCTCACACCTTCAGGCAATCTTTAGAGACTGCACTGCTGCCCTCATATTGGAAGATAGCAAAGGTCATACCCATATTTAAGTTAGGTAATAAACACGCACCGGAAAACTACTGTCCAATATCATTAACATCTATAGGGTGCAAAATGCTAGAACATGTAATTGCATCAAATGTCTACAGTCACCTGGAAGTCAACAAATTTTTCTTTTCTAACCAACACGGATCACGGATTTCGGAGAAACTTCTCTTGTGAAACGCAATTACTAGAATTAGCAACTGATTTGCATGCTAACATGAAAGAGGATCTACAAACTGATTCTGCTTTTGTAGACTTCTCAAAACCATTTGACCTCGTAGCACGTTTGATTTTGAAATTATCTGCTCTTAATTTAGATTCTCTTACACTAACATGGATTCGCAACTTCCTTTCTAATCGTCAGCAATTCACAGCAGTTATTAATTTTTGAAATGCCCCCAGCGTTACCGATCCCCGACCGTACAAAGGCGAACCAAACCTCACCCTCGACATCCCTTTCACGCTTCCTGAACTCCATGCCACCCTTGCCAAATTGACCCGTAACACATCGCCAGGAAATCACAAGGTGACGAACATGATCCTGCGAAACCTCCCAGACAAGGCCCTAAATGGACTCCTCGACTACATGAATAACTGCTGGAAAAAAGGTGAGCTCCCGGCAGAATGGAAGCACGCAGAAGTCATTATGATCCCGAAACACAACAAGCCACTACAAATCGGCAACCTACGGCCCATTTCCCTTACTTCCTGCGCTGGAAAGCTTCTCGAACACATGGTTCACGATCGCCTCACCACATACCTGGAAGACTCAGGACTCATGCCTGACACAATGTTTGGCTTCCGACAGCTCCTCTCAGCACAAGATATACTACTACAGCTCAAGGGAGACCTCTTGGACTACCTAGAACGCCACAAAAAGTTCTCTATTTTAACAATAGATGTAAAAGGAGCCTTCGATAATGTGAAGCATGAAGCAATTCTCCAGAACCTCCAAGACACCAACTGCGGAATCCGGATTTACCAATACGTACACGACTTCCTCAAAGGTCGCACGGCTCCGGTGGGTATCGGCAACTTCCGAAGCGACAGGTTCGAAATGCCCAACAAAGGAACTCCACAAGGGTCAGTCATTTCACCTTTGCTGTTTAATCTCGCCATGATTAGGCTCCCACAACAACTCGATGGCATCGAAGGTTTAGGATATGCAATATACGCCGACGACATAACGTTATGGACAAAAGCGCCCACAACCGGCCAACATTAAACTACCCTCCAAGAGGCAATCGATCACATAGAACAGTACCTCTCAAGATGCGGTCTCTGGTGCGGCCCCGGAAAATCAGAGCTACTTATCCTCAAGGCAAGGACCCGGGGCAGACCACCAGCCTACGTCGCCCCAGATCCCAAGGTCAGACTCAATGGAATCGACATCCCTCAAGTTGGCTCCCTCCGCGTCCTTGGCCTCATATTACATAAAGATGGTTCTGGCGCTGCTACACTTCCGAAGCTTCAGAAGACCCTAACACAAGTAACCCATCTCATTTGGCGTATAACCACCCAAAGAACAGGACTTAAAGAGCAAGAAACCGTTCAATTAATCCAAGCACTCCTTATAAGCCGGATCACATATGGCGCCCCGTATCTACTCCTCAAGAAAGCTGAAATTGAAAAACTCAACATCATCATCAGAAAAGCAATCAAGAGCGCACTAGGACTTCCCAGTACGACCTCAACCACGACACTCCTCAAGCTTGGCCTCCATAACACCTGGGAAGAAATGAGTGAAGCGCACAGAGCCAGCCAGCTGGAACGCCTTAAGCTGACTCAAACAGGCAGAGCAGTACTTCGCAAACTCGCATACAACGAAAACTTCATAGCAGACTCAGACGCGAAAGCCCGATTGCCGCCACTTCTTCGTGACTCAGTAGCCACAATACCTCGCAACATGCATGCAACATACCACAAAGACAGAAGACAGGCAAGAGTTAGAGCGCTCAGCAAGAAATACTCAAAGAACCCCAACACGAGATATACAGATGCGGCAAAATACCCAGGTATACGCGACCAACAACCAAGGGAATGAGCTAGTCGCTGCCACCATACCGGCCAGAAATCCAGAAACGGCGGAGGAAGGGGCCATCGTCCTCGGCATCACCACATGCAAAGACACAACAATCATCTTGATCGACTCGGAAACGGCATGTAGAAACCTACGAAAAGGCCGAAGTTCTGTCGCAGCAGTGAAGATTCTAAAAGAAATAACAAGGCGCCAAGAACTACCCGAAACCTACGTCGCATGTACCCCAGGCCACGAACACCTGGCAGGAAACGAAGCAGCACATGCTGTCGCTCGAGAGCTTACCAGCCGGGATGCGACGAGGGTGGAGGACGTTCCCATCAACTACACCGCAATATTGCAACATTACCGACTGGAAAGAAGAGACTATCCTCTACCACATCCAAAATTAAGCAAGGAAGAAGCCACCGCCCTCCGCAGACTACAAACTAATACGTATGTCCATGGAATTATCATGCACCGGATGCACCCCACCAAATTCTCATACCTATGCCGATATTGTGAGGTACCAGACACCCTCCAACACATGGTGTTTGTGTGCCCCCACCGCGAGAAAAACAGTCAAGATTATGCCTCAGAACCGCTACAAGAGATTGAAGAAACGTGGGAGGCAATGTTAAAGGCACAGAGCCTGGAAGATCAGCGAAGTCTGGTGGACCGGGCCCGGGCTGCGGCATTAGCCAACGGCTTTCTGGACTAAGAGAGCCGCCCACTTAGGGCGAAGAAAGAACACTTTCTCGCTGTTTCTCATAATAAACGTTCATTCCTCCTCCTCCTCTTCTCTTTTCCGCGTTACTTCAGGTGTACCAAAAGGCAGCGTTCTTGGGCCATTACTATTTCTAATATACATTAATGAATTAACCAATATCATTTCCTCACACGTGCGCATTTTTGCAGATGACTGCATTCTTTATCGTTCCATCAAATGTGCCGATGATCATGCAATCCTCCAAAAAGAGCTAGAGCTTATCTCTCTTTGGTGTAACACTTGGCTAATGAAGCTTACCCTTTCTAAATGTAAAATTATCTCTTTTAGCCACAAGCATACTAAATCTACGTTTCTTTATCACATAAATAACAACACTATTTTGCATGATACTCAATATAAATATCTTGGTGTTAACCTAACTTCGACTCTTTTGTGGTCAACGCACACTGCATACATATGCGCCAATGCTTCGAGATCAGTAGGGTACATAAGACGCAAGTTGCAGAATTCTACAAAAAGACATTCGTAAACTAGCTTATCTAACATTTGTTCGACCTCAGCTTGAATACGCCGCATCCGTCTGGTCTCGCCATCAGAAATACTTGATCGAAAAACTCGAATCTATTCAGAATAGGGATGCGCGCTTTATTTCACGTTGTTATGGCTATAGCAAAAGCATAACACAAATTAAACTCGAACTCTCACTACAGCCCTTGCATGATCGTCGTAATATAGCCTTGTTATCATTATTTCATAAATATGTCCATAATACAGCACGATCAGTTCTGCCTCTTGAAATTGCTCATTACAGGTCACACCGGCTTTACAATCAGTTCAATTTCATGGGCATCTACGGAACGACTAATTCTTTTAACTACTCCGTCCTTCCAAGAGCCATTCGCCTTTAGAACATTCTTCTTAACGTCATCGCTTATGAGAGTGACCAGGAAAAATTCCGGCATCTTCTAACAACGCATTTTTCAAACTCTACATAACCTAACATGTTATTTTTTTCTTGAGTTCCCCGTTATTACTGTGCTACTACCCCTTAAATACTGTTTTGTTATAGCCAAATATTGTCCTGCTCACTCTGTAATTTTATTTGTTATATTTTACTTTGTGAAAATTTCTTGTTCACTGACTTCTCGTGTTCAAAAGCATTCGGTTTGTCTTTTGTACAATTTTTAACACCGCATTGCTGCATGTTAGCGCATTTCTTGCACTGAATTTTTGTATATGTGTTCACATATGTATTCTAATTATTGTATAATCTTTGAGTATACTGTCCCCCTTTACACAAAGCCTCTAGGGGCCTGTAAGGTATCTTTAAATAAATAAATAAACATGATGCAAACAAACGCACGAAAGCATTGGCGACGTGGCTCGCCTACATTAAGGAGCATGTGACCGTAAAAATGCAGACGATGAGACCGCCTTCACTGTCGTCCAGGGGAACTTCAAGCAGTAGAATTTATACTGACTCCTGTGCCCAAATTTTGTAAATATCTTTACTCTTTTGTAGCTATTTTGCTCTTCTTTTTTTTTCTTTTTCGTCACGGTCTTTGTCATTGGCTGGCACGCCACCTGGCCGCCATTTTCTCCGGGATTGGCCGTTCACTGCGATGCAAGAAAAAAAGCAGTGGCGAAGAGAAAGCGCAATTTCAAACTACGATCCGAGGCTGGAGTTTGCTCTGACAAGAGCGTCTATTGCCGTGGTATGCCTACGCTTAACCTGAGGGGAATAGTAGTCTTCTCAGTTCTTAGACCGCAGAGACTGCGCTGCTGGCTACGAGCGTGCTTGCGGTCTATGGCGTTCGCGCTCGGCGTTCCCCTGCTGCTCGATTCCGTCGAGATGTTAGCGGCAATAACGACACTTATCGCACCCGCCATTCGTCACCGGCCATTACGCTGCAGGCTCTTCACACGCGAGGCAAGCGCTCCAACACGGTCGCCGTCTCGTCGTTCCTGCGGCTGGACCAATTCGCACGTTCCTCCGACACCAAGACGATGCTTCGAAAGGCACAGAGTATACTATACATTTTCTGCCAGCCTGCACTTACGAACCCGTATGGTAGCTGTGACGCGCCCCCCTCAGGAATCCCGTCGGAAACATCAGGCAGGGATAATAGTAAAACGGGGCCATTTCCTCGCGGTCTCCTCATAGGTGTATACGTATACACTGCATTGGTCAAACACATTGCGTGACTAAAGCATACAAGCTCCATGTATACGCTGAGCCATAAGTCCTCATTTTTCGCGGCCCCTGTTGTACTGGTATAGTTTCGTCATCCACGAGCGTTCATCAAGACTCAAATCTACTCTCGTCACAAGGAGGTCTTATGGAGAGAAGCCACTTCAGTAATTCTCTTCGTTTCATACAGAATAGGCTGTATGGTATAGGCGTACTTGTGGGTGCATGGGTGTAGGTGCGTGTAGCCGAGAACGATAAAGTCAACGGTACGTGTCACTCCAAACAAATAAACGCATTTCTGGAATCTAACAGCGACCCTCTAGATTCCTAAATGGCACTTAAGCAACTGCGCCATCAGGAAACCGAGTACATAAACGAGTGAAGAGGTCCCAGTGGCTTACGACGCATAGCGTACTGTGCGCGCATCATGTGTTAAGTGCTAATGATGATAGCAGTATCCAGTAGCGGGCTAGTCGTGTGACTTTACGTGGTATAGTTAGCACTACTAGTTACTCCGTAATGGTCCCATACCAACTCAGACAAATGTATACCTCGCTGCAGTCATGCGACAAATACAGCGTAGTTTCTGCACTCGAAGAGAACTGGTACAAAAAAAGCACACATGGCTGTCACCTGTTGCGTTCAAGCCGAACATTGCGGCACTGAACAAAGAACTTTTTAAATGAATGGACTCACGTGGTAGAGTCCGCGCGTGATACTACTATAGTGAGCTGCATCATGTAGTACGCGCGTAAATGCTGTCTCTTGTAAAATGTCACTTAAACAATTGTTCAAAAGAACACACACACACTTGTGAAGAGAGTTAATAAGACGTAATGCCTGAGTTTGATTTTAAAGTCCTAAAATGATACTGGGTCAAACAGCCAACTTTTATCGCACAGTCATCAGCGAAATTTCGTAGGCAGGTGCGGGAACACTGTGCTATGAATCGTTCATGTAAATTATAATTAGCAACGGTTCCAACATTGTCCATGCATTACATCAAAAACGACTGCAATAAAAGCCACACGAGTTACCGCAGCATGCTCCTGCGCATGCACTAAAGCGGCTATTTCGACGTGATGAGCTATAATGTCGAAATGCAATGCTCTCTAATGTGTGATTTGTCATGTGGAAGTTTATGAAATTTGCGCAAGAACTAAACAAGAGTAACATCGCTTCAGCTTCGGGCTGTCACTGTATGGTACAATGAATGCCTTTTCTTATCTTTCCTTTTCTCTTTTTGTTTCTTTCTTTTTTTTTTTTTACTGGCATCCTTTCTTTATGGGGAATTCGTTGTTATAAGGGTCAGCGTATGCGGATGGTCCTTTCACCCTCAACACCGCGCACTGCTCTCAGGATTATGCAACTCCCTCGTACAATGCCTACTTTTTTATACGGCAGCATTATACAAATTATTAAGGGGCGATTGGCATTGTGGGTTATCATCGAAGGCAGCTGGAAGAAGTGGGAAAAGTTGGTCAATGACTAAGGAGTAGGCAGGCGCGGGCGATTAGAACAGTGTCACGTGATAGCGTAGCATCATCATCTTCTCTCGCTGGGTCGTGCCGATCGCGTTGCCGAATGCATCTCGTTCCGACTGCGGCGGCACAGAGACAGCTTTTCCACGACGCGCGGAAAAGTCGGACTGGCGAAACGCGCGAGCAACGCGCCGCCCACTTGGAAATTGCTCGGGCGTCGAAAATGCGTCGACGGGAAAAAAGGTGACGTCAGAAGAACGCGAAGCTCTTCGTCGCGCTAAGGACAGAGTCTGAGACCGAGCGGCGTCGATGCGAGAGGCCGGAGTAGCACGAAGCTAGACTCGAGGCGCTGCGGGCCGCGAGAAGGTCGCGAAATCAAAGGACAAGCTGCGACCACCCATAGTTTGCGTCTGCTATAAAAGAACTACTTCGCTCACGCGTGCAGTGTGAGATAGAACTGCGGCTCTCATAAACGTATGCTGCCCCTCATAAAAGTTACTCCATAGTTTAGAATAAAGGAAAACTTCCATCAAACTCAAGCGGAGTACAGTGCTCAAATCAAATTCGGGGGTTTGATCATTTGAACTTCTCTAGAGACGGACTGTATGAGGGACACCTAAACCCGTGTACACCAGTGTTTTCCTTTTTCTTTCTTTTTTTCATTTCGTCTTTTTCCTTTCCGCCGCCGCCGGAAAACGAACCCGCGACCTCATGCTGTGCAGGAGGACGCCATATAGCGTCACCACCGCAGGTCCGCGGTGTGCAGTGGTGAAGCGCCAAGTTCATAAATCTTGCATTTTTCGAACATGAAAATGGTCCCGTATTTCGGTGTTATAAAAAACTTTGTCTGTTTCGGTCTCTTGTCCCCTGAAGTTGTCCCCAGCTTAAAAAGAGAAGGGCAAGGTGTTTCAACAAATTTAGGTGCTTGATTTCCTTACAGGAGTCCTATATTATACACGGTGACCGGTCGCGATGGCTCTGTGACTAGGGCGTCCTGCATGCCGTGGGCTCGATTCACCGACTACGGTGGCCGCATTCATTTGGCAGCGACACAGAAAAAAAAAACATTCGTATACGACGTCAATTGGCTCGTGTTGAAACAAAGCTGTTTAACTGTTTCAACCAAGCGTGCAAAAGCTTTCTGCGGACTTCCCTGGAAGCACAGGTCACCTCCCAACTTTCGCAACAACTGCGTGCCCTTTGGCATGCTAAAAATAACACAGGCGCAACTCCGTGGAATTGAAAACGACAAAAAGAAAGAACGAAAATATGTCGTTTTAGTATATCGTTTCTGCCCGATTTAAAGCTACTGGTTGATCAAGCTTCTGACAACAAGACGTTGCATTCAGACGTGCGCCTCAGCGTATTGTTTGAAGCTGGGAAAGGCAGCGAGCTGGACTGTCAAGAACTGTTATTCGTAAACTTTCTCTACAAAAGTTCCTAGATATTCTGCGCAATCATTCTGCGCCCCTCCACATACAATTCAGTTAACCGTCGTTCACTTACCTGATTTATCACTTAATACCTCCGGATGAACGAAAAGCATCAATTCATTTTAACACAATTTTAAGATGCCAGACCACCACTGGGACAATATTACACCATACGCCATCATTGCGTTCGCATGTGAAAGTTTAGATGTCAGAAATGTCAAAACGTACACATTGCTATTTTTTTTTTTAGCTGCACCAAACTTTTCAAAATTTCCGGTGGCAGTTAGTACAATTCTAAGCCTCGATCTAAATTAATTGATGAGGTGTCCATTACTTCTACGACGAATTAAGATTATTAATTAAATAATTAACACAATTATACTAATCAAAATGTTAGTTAGCTATTTTACGGTACTTATTTGAATTTACGAATCACAACTAATGACTTCGCTAGGCGTATGTACTTGGAACAAATTCTCTGGACTTCGCCAGTTCTGATATATTAATTTTCGAGGTGTCGTGGGCGGAGCCACCAACTTGATCAGGGAGTCTTCGGTTCCCCCCCATTCAAGTTCCTCAGGACACTCTAATAAAGTTCTTGTCACTGTCACTGTCCGACGAAATGAATTAGTGTGCCACTTAGTTTTGTGCTTCAGTGCATAAAACAGCATTTCTTTTAACCTTAATTTGAACACCAATATATTTCGTTGGATACTTTAAATTTTAATATCTCGAAACTAGTGAAGTCCTGAGAATTCGTTCGAAGTGGATACGCCTTGCGAACTCACCAGCTGTAATTCATAGATTGAAATATGGGCCTTAAAGTAATTATTTAAGAAGCTCATTAGCACAACTATATTAGTTATTCCATTAAGCATTTTGATTACTCGTAGAAGTAATGGCCGTGTCATCGATTAATTGAGTTGAAGTATTTGAATTGTTCTATCTGCCACAGACAATCTTTAAAAATTTGGTGGAGCTAAAAAGAAACACCCTTCATACAGTCTTTATCGATTGAGCAACTTTGTCACCAGCGAATGCTTGCTTTTTTGTGGTGTTTTTCTTTTCGTTCAAAGCGAAGAGAGGCCTATTCAGGAAGAGCGCATATTGTGTGCTGTAACTTTCGTCACGTGCCATGCGCGAAGCCTGGCGATCTGACGCAGGAGCAGCGAGCAGTAATCAGATTTTGAAATCCATAAGCAACGAAGCCTCTCAATTATCTCAGAGAAAGATTGCGGCCATGGAGATATTTTAGTACTACTGGAAGTTGGGTACACGAGAAGTGTGGGAGGTCTAAAGAGGGACGAGCATCGATCCTCGATGGGCACCGCTTCTCTAACCGCAGTCATCAGAGCAGAGAAGGTCTTGGCCCGCTCCGGCAGCTACCGTCAGGAAATTAAACTTTGAGGCCACCCGACCTCATCCGTTATGTAGACAGCGGACCTTGGTCCCGCCGATTATCATGTCTTTGCCAAACTTAAGCATGCACTGCCAGGTCGGAGATATCTTATTGATGAAGAGGTCAAAGTGGTCGTGCGCTCCAGGCTGTAGACATTGCCAAGATCGCTCTATACCCTGGTCGGATTAAGACGTTAATGGAACAAGAATAAAAGCGTATTAGGAGCGGCGTGACTTCGTCGAAAAATTGGGAGTAATTTGGAGCAGTATTAGAGGAGTTTATTACTATTTTGTTGGCCTTCGAAGCAGCCCCGAAAGACGACTTTATATGCTGTGGGTCAGCAGTTCAACGGTGCCGGCGCCAGACTCCAGGCCGTTTTGAACGACAGGTGTATACGTATGACCGCGTTACCTACATCTCCACGTACAATTATTGCAGCCTAGGCCAACTTACCTTCTCAGGATTAGTACTGCGTTTAGGCCTAACATTTGTACTGAACTCATTTCTGCAGCTGCACTATTCGCATTATTACCTCATAGCTTTTTGCCAAATGTATTAAAGTTTCTCAGGCGAAAGAGATGGAAGTGGGCATTAAACGAAGCAGCTCTACGCCACTCACGACAGAGTCAATTTCCTGAAAGAGTACATAATATATCGATCTGTTTATAGACCTCGACAAACCAATGCCAGCAAATTTATCTTATTTGTTGTTACCTTAATTACCTTAACGTTATGAAAATTACCTTAACTGAATGCATGGTCACGTGATACCAGTGATGCTCAGATTGATGAATTGGCCGAAGCCAGATTGTGATAGTCTTGCTGAACGCTCTAGACGACGGAATAGTAAGGGATATCAGGGGACAAGGGCGCTGTGAGTTCTGAGACAAGCACCAGAAGAGGAACAAGCTTATCGCGGGTCGTATGCGGAAAAGTGCAAAGAGGACACCACGCAAGTGGTGGAACAAGGAAATAAAGCAAGCTGTAGAAGAGCGTAAGTAGGCGTCTTGGTAACATGGAGAAGCCAAAAAGCTGGCATTACACGAAGAAGAGGCACTCTTTATATGGAACTAGTACTGAGAATGGAAAACGGTGGCACGTACCACTTAAGCAGTGGAACAAGGAAATATCTTAAGCTATAGAAGTGCCTAAGCAGGTGTCTAGGGATCATGGAGAAGTAAAAAAAAAAAATTGTAATTACACGAAGAAGTGGTACTCTTTAGATGGAACAAGTACCGAGAATAGAAAACGGTGGCGAGTGAACTCGTGCAAGACAAAACTAAATGTACAAGTAAACGCTGGGTGCATGACATTCGCAAAAGAGCCAAAGGTGCACGAAAAAGATTCAAGAACCACATGAGAGCACTCGGGGTTCCAACTGAAAATTCCTACATGGCTATAAGGGATGAAGGCGGTAACATCTTCGAAGGAGACGTCGTCCGCCTGCGCTACATGACAGAGGTTATTAGTGATAACTTCGGCAAGAAAGAAAGCGTAGTTCAGACTTAACCTGAACCAGCAACAGAGAAGCCTGATAGATCAAAATTTAATGAAAAAAATTACTAAAAAAATGTAGAAGAAAATATCCCTAATAACACGGAAGCAGACCAGATTAAGTCCCAATACAGCTAACGAAACAGCGGGGTCCAAGGAGCCAGGCACAGCTGAAAAGTTCCATAGAGGAAGTGATTAAAACAAACAAAATTCCGGTTGGATGCCGTGAACGCTCGATGAACCTCATCTACAAAGGCAAAGGTGATAACGATAAGACGAGCTCGTACAAACGAGTCAGAGTAACGTCGGTGATATAAAGAATAGCAATGGCAATTATTTAAATTATAGTTGTCAAAGTGCATGGAAAAAATAACATATTGGGGGAAACTACAGAATGGGCTCAGACAAAGCAGATGCTTACAGGATAATATGCTTGTACTAACTCAGTGCATAGAAATTTCAGTAGCTGAGAATAGACCTTTATGGAGAGCATTTCTAGACATTAATGGAGCCTACAACAACGTAGACAGGAAGTTGTTATGGGACGTTCTCAGGCACGAAGGCATATACGAGGGCGAATAAGAAATCTTTAGAAGGTAATTACAAATATACTTACTATTCTACGTACCTTACACTATTTTTCACATAGTACCCACACCGGTTCAGGCATTTGTTCCACTGCAGCACTAAATTTGAGATGCCTCTGTGGTAGAATTCGTCCGGCTGATTGTGGAACCGAACGCTGATTGTCATGCAAGTCTTCACGGCCTTTTGCGGACTCACAACACCACCATCTCACACTTCTCAAAGCGAGACACCTTTCCCCTTCGTGGGCTGCATTTCCCTGTGGATTTCGATGGGTGTTCGTTCCTTGCTCCATAGAAAACGAATCACACTTCGTTGCTCGTACACCGTGGACGTGTGATACGGCCGGGCCGGTACAAGAAAGGTTCGCCGCTGGGAGTGTATATGTTAACTTCGCATTTACATCCGCAATGTGACTTTGTGATTCGCCCTCGTAGATGGCGATTTCATGGAGCTGCTGAGTGAGATATATAGAGACAACCGAGTACAAATAGTACGGGAAGGCCGAAAATGCAATACGCGATGGAAATTCAACAATGGTTGTAGCAAGAATGTCATCTGTCTCTGTTGTAAGGGCATAGAAAGACGACTGGAAAACGGTTAATTAGGGTTTGATTTATCATACATTAGCAATGGACAAATAGGGCAACAGAAAGTCCCCAGTCTGATATATGAGGACGACATAGTACTACTAGCGGATAATGCAAGAAATTTACAGACACTTGTGAATATTTGTGACAACACAGCGACAAATCTAGGCCTTAAGTTAAGGACAGATATGGGAAATTATTATCTTTAGTGAAGAGACGAGTAATTACGGGGCGTCAAATCAACAGTATGTCATCCCCATAGTCAAGCAATATAAATACCTCGGCGTATACATAAGCGAAGGAGACTTACTCAAGAACTCACCAAGATAATCTGAAAATAAAGGGGAAGCGGAATGCAGCAATAATTAGACATTGAACACTTTGAACCACAGTAAGTA
Organism: Dermacentor andersoni; assembly: GCF_023375885.2. Lineage (NCBI taxonomy): Eukaryota > Metazoa > Arthropoda > Arachnida > Ixodida > Ixodidae > Dermacentor > Dermacentor andersoni. Next base: position 129,108,460 of record NC_092814.1, on the reverse strand, counting down.
TGAGGTGGTGCGAGGAGTCTGCAAAGGAGTAATGGCACCAGCGCTAACGTTCGAAAATGCCCTTCTGTGATTAAAATCGCACATCTTGTCGGGTTTGAAAGTTAACCAATGATCGATAGGCCGGTTGGCTTTGGGGACCCACAGAAAAATCACAAATGAGGCGGTGCAAGGTGACACGGGTCAGGCCTTTGTGAAATCAGAGAAGCGTAGAGCAAAATTAGTTTTTTTTTAAATACTCAGGAACATGGATGAAAACAAATGCGTGGCTAAATTGTACAAATATCTGTACCTCAAAAGTGGCGTCCCAGAATGGAGGAACACGTCAAGAAAATTGGCAATCAAGCACATTGTTCAAGTAACACCCTTGTTCAATCAACTTTGCAGGAAGGCCCAAACACTGCGGACAAATTCTTAAAGGAAAGAGGAATGGAGCTGTATTACAGTAAGATGGCGCTGGTGCCTTTCCCCAGAGGATATCTAAAAGATTTTGAGCTGTGCCTTGAGGGACAGCCTTTAGACATAGTGAAACAATACAAATGTCTGGGGGTTAACTAGACAGGCAACTTTCTTGGAATTCTTCCACTAAAGCTCTCGAAGAACAAATAAACTCAATAACAAATCTTCTTCACCGTGTAGCAGGCACGGCATGGGGAGAGTCGGTTTCATCCTTACTAGTGCACTTATAACGCAAAATATAGCATATTCGATCTTTACCTGGTCCGCATGAATTCTCCCGTTCACCTGAAGAGAGACTCCAACGATGAATAGCTAGGAGCCTTAGAGTATGCTTAGGTGTTCCTCGAGCAACCTCAAGTTTCTTAGTAATTGCAGAGGCACGTCATCCTCCATTTCCTATTATGCGGATGGTTGAAACCTGTCGACACTTATTGCGCGTTTCAGTACAGCACAAAAGGCACTCACAAGCAATTGCACTTATTGAGAGAGACAGGGCGAGCGTCAATACGGTGAATCACGTGCACAAAGATCTACTACCACATCACGAATTTTGGTTCTCAGGTATCTCCTGCCCTCCATGGCGACTCGTCGCTCCAGAAATTGAACGTTCGGTGGAGGGAATCATTTGCAAACTAGACATGTTTATGCTAGCCGCGCAACAACTAGCGTTATACCAGATATACTTTCGATACCCTGGCTATATTGAAGCGTATACAGATGGTTCTTGCCAAACAAATTCTTCTAAAGCTGCCTTTGTCATTCCAAAATGGAACCAAATACAAACGTTTGAACTATCTCACACGACGTCATCAAGAACAGCAGAGCTTTTTGCAATATTGTTTTTGTTACGCTACATATATTCAATGCAAAAAGGGGGCAAAATGGGTCACTCTTTGTTACTCGCATGCAGCTCTGTCTTCGTTTCATAGCGTCATCAGCAATTCGCAAAACATGGCGTTAGTTTACGAGACACTAAAGGAACTCACAAAAGCAAGTGAAGAAAGTCGCACAGTAATGTTCCAGTGGATACCTGGCCATTGCAATATCCTCTGGGAAGGAAGGAAGGAAGGAAGGAAGGAAAAAGTGGAGAAGGAAAAGCAGGGAGGTTAACCAGTTTAGCGTAACCAGTTTGCTACCCTACACATGGGAGCGGGATGGGAATGTAGCAGCAGACAAGGCAGCTGGGAAAGGCGTGTTAATGACGTCACATATAGTCTCCCTCTAACGCAAGGCAAATTGCAGCACATACTAAGACAGATCTCAGCCCGTGGTTGCAAAGGGACATAGTTTGATCAGAACTAGAAATCTTCAGATTTATTTCACATTGACCTAACACTTCAATTTATAATCCCGTCCACATTAGATACAACCAGAGCCTTTGAAACGCTGATTCACCGTCTGCGGCTCGGTACCGTCTACACAAAACACTTTCTACATAAAATTTAAAGAGCTGATATTCCGGAATGCACTTGCGGCCACGCGGATGACGACGTACAGCGCCTTCCGTTGGAATGTCCGCGGCACAACAGACACAGACAACACTTAGCACGTGATTTAGTTGCATTAGATCGCAGGCCCTTCAGCCTCAGGAAGATCTTAGGTCCTTGGCCAACATACTCATTGCAAAGACGAGCGTTACTGGCCCTTCAAAGGTTTCTAGAAACGAGCAATATTCTCGGAAAGTATCGAGTAGAGTGTTTAAATGGGATAAGCGCATTCTTTGTTTTTCTTTTACCCACCTTTGGCCAATCCAATGCCTGGTTTTATGCACTTCAATATGAATTTAATCCATGATTTCTGATGTGTCCTGATTCTAGTCTAGCTAAGTGACCGGACTTTGTGTTTACTTTACTGCACATATGTGACTGGACATTGTGTTGCTGTGTACCTTAATTGACTTTCAGTTTTAGTGTGGCATTACTGTACTTACGTGACTGGATTTCTGTTTTTATGATTTGGAGTTGACTTTCAGTTATAATGTAGCATTAGTGTAGTTATCTGACTGGAATTTGTGTTGTTATGATTTCATTATTTTTATTATGATTTATCCTTTCTTTTAAATCTCTATGTGAAAAGGAGTAGCCGGCGCCAATTAAAGGCGACACCATCTCCTAAATACCATATAATAAAAAATACAGGGTAGTTGAAAGTGTAAATAGACAACCAGGAGTCATAAAAAAAAGTGAGATATACAGAGACGGCAAATTGGATGGAAAGAATGGAAACAAAAAGACCATGGAGATTTAAAAGAATGGTAAGAAAAACACTAGAAGGGAAAACTTGTACGATAACAGAAAGGACTTTGCTATGTGTGGCTCGACCTGGTTGCCTAAGGAAAAAAAAAATACTGGAGCAAATACGCAAATAAAAACAGGATGAAACGTGTGTCTGTCGCAGTAAAATTACGGGAACAACTCAGCACATCCCAATGGAATGCGAAGATATTCACCCAGCGAGACCTGTAGGTATCAACGACCATCCAGAAGTGCTGGTATATAAATTGTATGAAAGGATATAACGGTCAGCAGTCGATATAAGCAAGAGACGTTTAAGGTATTAGAGGGGAAAATGCAGGGAAGAGATTGATAGGACCGGATCGGTTACAGGCATAGGTAACTGCACAAAGTAGGTATAAAAGCTTTAAGAAAGAGAGAAAAAAATTAATGAGAGATAGGAAATATGCTAGAAAGATAAGCACGTATAGTATACCTGATTAGCTCGCGAGCAGGCTAAGTGATTATTTGTAGCCGCCCCGCTTCAAAGGGGACGCCAATAAATCATCACCATCATCATCAGCTCACTGTGTGACTTGCGACCACTGCAGCAGGCTGACTGACGTGTACATCAGCGGTTTGTGCCGCGTGAACCCCCTCCTGATTTTCACGACGGCTAGAGATGCCCCCTTTCACCGCACCCTACTCCAAGAAGCCGCACTCCATATGACGCGCGCTTTGAATCTGTTGCAATAAAATACGTAATTCAGTCTTTGTTTCACTTTCGAGGGATTGAGACCTCATACCGTTATTACGGAATCGATAGTTATCTATTCAAGTATATAAAAAAAAGAAACAAGGGGCATACAATTTTTTTTGTGACAGTACTCCTTTAATGGCATCTTTCTTTTTTCTGTCGGCTTTAAAGTAATGCCATCATCATAATGATTTTGGTCTCATGAAGTATGTTGAAAAGAGAGCGCTTTGCGTGTCGAGTCCTGCGAGAAACGTGAAGTCGTCACACGCAAATGCCAGGTGCAGTGAATAAAATTAATCACCCACGTAATGAGACCATGCGCGCCTACTCCATTGCGTATCTTTCCATTCGGTTTTCGGTGTTGTTTTTCACCATGGTAACCTGCTCGAAGGTAATCGATCAATCGTGCCACCACGATGCCAGTCGTTTCCCTTGCGACGAGAACACGCGCCGCTATTTATTGGCGACTTCACTCATAAGGCGGTTCGAATGCTTGAAGCAAGGATAAGGGAGCGGTCGAGAAGGATGTACTAAAGCGTTGCACCGGCCGGCAGTGCTGTTCGTGTCAGCTGCTTGTACATGTATATGATCACGTTGGCGAACAGGCGCTGCCGCAGATCGAATCTGACGGATAGTAAAGGTCACAAGGGACCAAGACCTGGGAAGTATAACCACACGGACGTGGCTTCACGCGCTTCCACGCACCTATGTGGATCTCGGCTGGAGCGTGCCTATAGTGAAAGAGAACAGAGCACACATTCACGAAAATATCGGGAGTTGCTGCTTCTGACTACACTTCGCGTTTCGTCTAATGTTCGACTTTCTCGAATAGTTTCTCGAATAGTGCGCTTGCGTTGCAGCGTGCCGCCTGCGGCAGACCCGTGCGCATGGCTCACAGCTGGCTGATCCATGTAGTCAGCCCAATATCAAGCCTTCGTCCAGGAAGAAATGGCACCGTTATAGCAGACAGATGGCTCTGCGCAGAGATCACAGTGCCGCGTCCTAAAGGACAAGTACTTGTCCATTTCGGTAAAAGGTGACGAGGCAAATACAATGCGCCTAAGTAAAAAGAATAGACTGGTAAAACGAGTGAGCCGGTCAGGAGGTCATCTCGACCTGGCCAGGTAAATCACTCGACCAGTCTAAGCTAAGTTGGAGGGTGGCAGGTGGCAGCGAGAGGACGAATGAATCGGCATTCCCGAGCACTGTAGTTTAAAAGTTGAAACATTAAAATTAAGTGCGGTGAAAGCCGACCTTCGCGTTGATTCCTGATTGAATACAGGGCTTGAACACGCCACAGACACGACAGGACATACGCGCAGCAGGGTTCGCTTTGTTGCCTTTCCTGTCCGCACTCACCGTGACTGAGGGGCTATGGATTTCTCATGCTCAGCACGAGGTAGCAGGTTCGACTACCGGTCGCGGTGGGGCGCATTCTGACTGAGGCGGAGCTTCATTGGGTGCACAGTAAAGAACCTCAGGAGTGCAAAATATGTCCATGCATTATGGCCCCTCTCATAATTCCTCTGTTGCTTTTGAAAGTTAAACCTTATCAAACCTGTCTTCTGTTCATACGCAATATGTCCAGTTATATAAACATAAGCGAACGAGATTCCCGGAAATCTGCCAGATGCAGAAGGAAGTTCCAGGCAAAGAAAAAATTGTACCTGCATGTTTGCAGAACACAATTGTATAATAAGCATTTTCACAGAATTTATTTACAGCCAAGCTTTGTTATAATGAAACGGGTTATAACAAAGCAATTGCAATCCCGCCTGAGAGAGAGAGAGTGATAGAGAGAGAGAGAGAAGTAATAAAGCAAAGGCGAGAGCAATGACAAGGATGAGTCCGGTCTACTGCACTGCGCCAAGGAAGGGGAAAGGGGGAGCGAAAGATGAGAAGAAGGAGAGAGAAAAAGTTTACTACACACACGCGCACACGTACACAAACGTTTATCGTTGAGTCAGTCACAGGCGGTCATATGACCTGGTGGACTTAAAAAAGCGCAGCAGCGCCTTTGTGGCCTTGAACATCGTAGACGCACAAGGGTACAGTCCCAGGATCTTCTGTTCTACAAAAGGTCTCTCATCTGGTTTGCACAAAACAGTCCGAAGGACATGCCTCTTTTGAGCGCATTTTATAATGATTCAGATTATTTCGCGCTCTTTTGCCATTATTTATCAGCTCACACGAAGCCCGTTATCGCCGAAATCGACCACTCGTTATATGACGAACGATAAGAGCGGAAAATGAAATGGATCGTTCCGAAATAAGACTTCTGTTCTCACATTCTCGGCGATCGCAAGGCTTATCAGTGTATCGTCATTTCCCCAGCGGAACGCTGCGGAACGGCAGGGCGACGATTTTGTGCAGCGCTCGTTGCTGGACGCCAGAATGACGAAATGTTGCTGTTATAGTCGGATACAACTCAAGTCCGCAGTGAAACCCCGCCCACGCCCTCATAACCGCCAGCCACTGTTCCCCCGCGAGTCTGCAAATACTCCGCACTTCAAACTTTCCCTGTTAACTAAACAAGGCGGTAACGACAAAAATAAAATTATAAGCGCGTAATTTTGTACCTTTTCATTCGTCTATTATAGCGAAACGGTAAAACCCTAATTGTTTATTGAACTGAAACAAAACGCTTACTTCGCTACAACTATTTATTGTCAAGTTTCGACTTCACTTGGCAGTGAAATGGGTAAAACGGGGTCAGCAGTAAAATGAACTGTACCGCGGTCTTTTGAAGAGTGACATGCTCAGACTCCATGCACTTTGTCCATGTCTGTTGCACACCTCATCGCTTCCGCCGATGAAAAGACTCTTCAAGAATAGCAGACGTTCCGGAGGTATCAAGTACGGCGCCATTTTGAAACGGTCGAACGACGACGATTTTGTTTGCGTCTGTGATTGCCTGGCAGAGTAACAACCCCACGCGGTCCGTGTGCCTTGGTTGCCAACTGCTGTGTTTTTTAAGTTGTATCCTACTATAAACATTCTTACACGCCCATACAATGATATGATTATGAGGCTCGCCGCACTGGGGGAGTCAGGATTATATTTGACCACCTGAGGTTCGTTAACGTGCACTCAATTCACGGTACACGAGCATTTTTGCATTTCCTTCCCCAGCGGAATGCGGCAGCCGTGGCCAAAACTGACGCGTTTGTTGCTAAGCGTCCGCTCGCGTACAGCGACGAGCGTTGTACGAAATCACGAGCTTGCAGTGTTTCGCCGGCACGCTCACAACGCTGGTACGATTAGTTGTACCACAACAACACGGATTAGTGCTGTGGTACTAGTAGTGCCACTACAATTAGTACCACAACAACACGGGCATAAGTTGTGCCACAACGACGCTATTAGTGTTGACGGCGGCATTAGAGAAAACATATAACCGTGCTAACGAATACGCTGCAGAAAACAAACGTTTACGGTCCGTTGGCTATGGTCTGCGGACATTTACATCGGCTTCGGCTTAACCACTGATAACTAAAATTAGATAATGGGGTTTTGCGTACCAAAACCACTTTCTGATTATGAAGTACGTAGTGGGGGCTCCGGAAATTTAGACCATCAGGGGTTCCTTAACGTGCACCTAAATCTAAGTACACAGGCGTTTTCGCATTTCGTCCCCATCGAAATGCGGCCGCCGTGGCCAGGATTCGATCCCGCGACCTCGTGCTCAGCAACCCAACACCATAGCCACTAAGAAACCACGGCGGGTGCCACTGATAACTCAGCGCCGCCTTTCACAAGTGCTTTTCGTTGCGAGCCAGGCGCCTGGAGACTTGTGTTTCCTCAGTTCACACTGTCATTACTGAACGAGGCATATGAACAAAGAACGCACATTTACGCCGGTGGATCTGTCTCAGCCACCAGCTCCACAGGCGCTATTATCATTCCGGCCTTACAAATTAAAATTACTTTCAAAGTGTCCCATATAATCTTTACGGTAACAGAACTTGCCGCTCTACGTGCCGCTGTTAATTACATCGCACAAGCCAAACCTCGAAAGTAGGTCGTTTTTTTTTTTTTTGTGTGTGTGTGTGACTCCAAGGCAGCCCTTCAGAGTCTGCAGTCAACCTTACGACGCAAGATCCATGACCAACTGGTGTTTGAGACCAGAGCGGTTCTCCATCAAGCCCTCATAAACGGACATGACAGTAACTTCCAATGGCTTCCGGGGCACTGTGGCATCGTCGGAAATGACCTTGCTCACTATGCCTCCCGGTCCGCCCTTAAAGAAACCCTGACACTTCCTATACCCTTATCAAGGACACATGCTGCGAGGGGTCTTCCTTTACTTGCTCAAACCAAGAGTGAAGCTTTGCGGAACACCCCGATTTTGTCCAACTGCCGTCTCCACTGGTTGGATCCTACATTGAAGCTGCAGATTTCATCGAGCTTCTCCCGCCGTGATGCAACATTACTGTGCCGCCTCTGGTTAGGGGTGGCTTTTACGAAAGCCTACTCATTTCTTATTGGAATGTCCGACACACCGATCTCTTACTCGTCCAACTGTGAAGAGACGATTGAGCACGTGTTGTATTTTTGTGATCTCTATGACAACGAACGCGACGTTTTTCAGAGGGTGTTAAACCGATTAGATAACAGACCATTTTTAGAGACTAAGATTCTCGAACCATGGCCCCATGCGTCGCAGGCTTACAAATCGACGTGGGCACTGCTACGTTTCATGAAAGCGACTGGCCTCAGTGACCGATTATAGGCGTAAAGTTATGGACATCCGCAAGTACTCACACCGATAGTACCTTCTTCCCTCCCCCTCCTTTCTTTTCTTCCCTTAAACCCCTTCCCCTGTGTAAGGTAGCAAACCGGACGTGCGCCTGGTTGACCTCCCTACCTTTCCTCCCTTCCTTTTCATCCTCCTCCTTCTCCTCCTCACGCTCCGACCACACGACCGAAACGCATGCTGTTGGTGCGCTCTCTCAGCTTATTTATTTATTTATTGGTCTGTACTAATTCAGCTCATCCGTCACGTGAGTGAGCTCATACTTTGGCATAGCAGTATCTCAAACTTCCGTATATATAAAAAATGTGGGAGTATCACGGCATCAGGAAGCGGATTTCGGCTCCGCCTGATGAGCCGCTTTGCTTTCTCCTGACTTGTTCTTGCCTCATTACTGCTCGCATGTTTGGGCCGGCGGGAGCGCTCATAAGGCGTTCGCACTTGTGCTCCGCCAAACTGCTGCCCATTGTGTTTGTATTACGTAGGCCTAATTGTTTACGCCTTTTCTCGGCTTTGTTGCCGACGGTGCCAGCTACGTGAGCCTGCGTGTGTACCGCATTCCGCCGCAGAAGGCGCGCCTTTATTTCGGCAAGTAAGACCAAGGAATGGCGCGCACACACACGCTGCAGCTGCCGTCCCAGGCCGCTGGAGAGCAGTGCGAAATGAGTTGCACTCGAGGCTAATCTCAAAATCCCGCCCAAACCAAGCCGTGGCGGCGGCGGCGGCGAAGTTGTGTGCGAAGGTTGAGAAAGAAAAGCATACACGGCTCACCGCAAACAGCGCCGCGTGCTCGCACACGTGTGCTGCGGGTATACGACGGCAGGGGATATCACTGTGAGCTCTTGTCTCTTCTTTGGTCGGTTCGATGCGTTTATTGTTTTCGTTTTCCTTTTTTCTTTTTTCAACTTGCGCCGTCCCGTTTCTGCCGCAGTCCCGCACGAAGGGGACGCAAATTCTTCATTGCGAAAACGCCCGCCGCCACTTCGCTGCCGCTCCGTTCCTCTCCGCTTGTTTAGGACACAGAACAAGGGGCGCTCGCACTAATGCGCCAGCTGGTGCGTTCACCGCTGTGGCATTGCTTTGCTTATTTCCGTCTTTTGTTCTCAGTGCGCTCGCCTCGACACCACTGGTCTGTGAACTCGAGCTATCCCCCTTCCTTCTGTAGATGTTATTTTTTTCTTACTTTTTTTTTTACTTGAGCAAACGTTTTGATATGTCTCAGAAAATCTGGCGCGTAAAATGGCCTGGTGGCGCAATCTTGAAAAGCTCGAACAGTTGTACAGATTCTCTCATCTTTCGCTTTATGAGAGATGTCGTTTCGCCGCGCACAACACTCGACGGTTTTCAAAATTGCGGTATAGCGACGCCGCATGCCTGTCGGCCACACAAACGGGCCTGTACACATTTCTTCTCCGTGCAGTATCTCGTTAAGAAACTTTTCCTTCTCCGCCGAATTCTCCGCTCAGAAGACTTGAGATGGTAAGGTGGTATGGTATGGTGGTAAACGTTTCTTGGAATAAAACGAAGTATAGCCCAAAATAAGTACACATTGCGCAAGGGAGTTCTAAACTCGGAACACATCATGTAGTACAGATGCTTCGCACATTCCGTTCGGGTCTTAGAAACATGAGTGTTTCCCGACGATGCTTCGGAATGTAAGCAGAGGCATCAGATGGTAGCAGATTGAGGCCCCACCATTCCTACCTCAGTTTTTCTACGAATTCAGAGGCGGCTGTATTGTGTTCTTTATAAAATACCCTAATACATTTTCAATTGATGACAGGCTCTCAAGTGCAGGGACGCCAAGAGCAAGCGATTGAGTGCTCGGTCATTAAGTGCTCGTGGTCTGCATGTTCTTGTCACGGGTGTATTGCGCGCGTACGTATAGACGCATGTTTAATATTCATTCACCTTGAGAATTGCTACCAGATCCAATGAAAAGTCACAAAAATGAATTTTTTTCGTGTGCGTGCGGCCGGGGTGTGTGCGTGTGTAACAGATATCGTGCACGCTCGGCAGATATGCAGAACACAGTAAAAAATCATACAGAAACTACACTGGAGTGTCTAGTATGCGTAAGCATTGTGCCACTTGCTCCTCTCCATGCAGCCGGGTAGTCATTATGAACCTTATCAAACTTGATCCGGCCAGTCTAAACCCTTATCCAACCTTATCAGTCATTATCAACCTTATTGCAATTGATCCGATTCTTATCAACCCTTATCTGTCTGTCTCAACCTTACCGAACATGGTCTGACCTATCAACCCTTATCGGTCCTAATCAACCTTATTGGACTTTATTCGATCAATATAAGCCCTTATCACTATTTAGCACCGTGTCTTTCCCCGTCAAACCATTATCAACCATAATGAGAACCATATAAGCCATCATCACTTCTTACTATCTTTATCAACTCAGTGACTGCTTATTTGTCTGTCTTGCGCGACGCGAAGCGCATTAACCCTCAGAATCGGTGGCGTTTCGGTAGGTGAAGGAAAGCCCCAATGGAAGGCGCATCCCGCGCCCACCGAAATGCATCGGCGATGTGGCGTGTCTGGCATTAAATTTTGGCAACACCAGAATTTTCCTGATGCCTACAAGGCTCTCAGTCGGCATTACATTTGGTCCTAGAAATGGCTTTTATTCCACCACTACCAAATCTTTCAAGAAAGCTTTCACAGAAACTGTTGTCCTTTGCCATTTGTTTTGTATTGCCGCTACAACACATTCATATGTTTCAGATACGTTCACCTTCTCCAAGCGTGGGGTTTAGCCTAGTGGCATGGATGAACGAAAAACTGAGAGGCCCTGGCGTCACTTTTTTATGAAGCTGAGTGACGCCGGAAGTTGGCGTTACTCCGCCATCTTGTCGGGGCAGATTCTCCTCTCTTTACCTTTCTCGCCTTCGGCGCACAAGCACATCGAGCTGCACGGACGTGCGCGCGCCGTAGTGATCCGACTAACGAATCCATTCGCAATCTATACTATCGCGATATCATTGCCTAAGTCCATTTCGTCCGAGTATTGTGGTCTAGCGTAGAAAGGAGAGAGAGAGAGAGAATGGTAAATGAAAGGCAGGGAGGTTAACCAGTACTGAGCCCGATTGGCTACCCTACACTGGGAAAGGGGAAAATGGGAGGGAAAGACGAAGAGAAGAAGAGAAAGTCCAGTGTGGATATCGTCGACGTGGTAACCGTTTTCTGCTCTATATCACTGAAGCTCACTCAGTCCGCATTACCGACGGTTGCTCAATCCGGTAGCTTTCAAAAATCGCAGCAGCGCTTTTGTGGCCTTTTGTAGCAGCGATATGCGAGGCAATGGTCCCAAGATCTTGTTCAAGGTGAATGGTTTCCATCTAACTGGTTGAGAGCTGTGCAGAGGTCATGTCTTTCATTTTCAAAAGATTGGCAGTAGCACAGTAGATGTTCTATAGTTTCCTCGACACCACAGGCATTGCGCTCGGCGCTATCAGCCATTCCAATAAAAAACGTATATGCATTGGTGAATATAGTCAAGAGTTCGACGAAAGTTCGTCTGGTCAGGTAACATGATGATGAAGAAATTGCGGCCACTGACCAAGTCAAGGTGAAAAAACACACAGAGACGTTTCGGGACCCGTACGGGTTGCGACGCCCAAGCGTAAGCGGCACAGCATTGTTTCCTCATTTCGCGGAAGCCCATGTAACTGCTGCAGTTGCATAGGTGAGTCGACAGAATGCAATCGACGCTGAGTGAATTCAGGTGTGTGCCACTTGTCCAATGTCATACAGTGCGCTAGCTTGCTGAAGTGTTGGGCTGCGTCAGTCCTCGATAAAGGCACAGAAACAAAGGTTGCTCCTTCGTGTGCTTTCCTAGCAGCTTCGTCGGTGAGGTCGTTGCCGGAGATACCGCATTGACCCAGCAGCCACAGAAACACGACGTCGTGTCCTTTCGCGGTCATATAATAGTGCGTTTCTAACATCTCCGACATGAATTCTTCACAGCACCCGCGACGAAGAGCTATCAAAAGACATTGTAGGGCCGCTTTCGAGTGGCAGAATATTGCCCAGTGATTAGCCGGTTGGTTGTTAATATAATCAACGGCACCTAGGAGGACAACAAGCTCCGACCCGGTCGATGTTCTGACGTGAGAAACCTTGTATTTGATGCTTATTGATCGTGATGGTATAACCACTGCGCCGGTGGAGCTGGTCTGAGTGGAAAAACCATCCGTATTTATGTGGACTCGGTCAAAGTATAAAGTATGCAAACAATCCAGAACTGCTAGCTACAAGGCCAAGGTAGGCAGGTCAGTCTTCTTTCTTATCCCTGGAGCGGAAATGCGCACTTGAGGTTGTTTTAAACACCACAAAACTGAGTAAGAACGGCCCGAGGGCGATGCCCTATGGTAGGGAGGCACGATGAATGCTGACCACGTTGGAAAATGACACCTGTGGTCGTCGTTCTGGCAGGCAGGCAAGAGAGCTTGATTGCATCCGTGAAATGTGACGAATATGGGCCCTAAGCGTGTCGGTGGTAATGTAAGTCGTGATCAGATTGTCTTGTGCCATTATAACTGTTCCTGATGTTGAGGCGCTCCGCGGAAGACCGAGGCAACGCGTACTGTCTGTACTTGCATGCTCTGAAGTTCTCGAATATTTGACTTGCATGTTTTAGTAAGCACGGGAGAGCTATGGCGTAAGAATCGGATAAAAAGTGCTGGGTACAATTGTAGAATGGAGCCCACTGACGATCCCCATATTTTTCCAGCGATGAATTTGAAGACGTGAACAATAGATGTAAGCTTCTTCAAGGGGCAACCTGAGGGCTCCAAGAGAGGTCCCGGTCAACAATGACACTCAAAAACCGATGATTTCTCTTCAAGGAGATAGGCTGGCCATTAATGCATACTGGATAACCAGACATCACTTTTCGTGTAAAAGCGACTAACGCACATTTTTCTGTCGAGACGATTAGGCCTTGCATGCAAAGATAGCCAGATGCCTGTGTTGCTGCCTTCTGTGTCCTCGCACAAAGCTTCAGGCGAGTGACCGCTGAAGCCCAGATGCAGATGTCGCCGGCGTAGATTCAGACACTCACTGTTTCCGGTAGGGATTCGGCCAGCCCATGAAGCGCGAGGTTGAAAAGAATAGGACTTAGAACACCACCTTGGGGAACGCCAAAGCATGTACAATGTTCGGTAGTCGGACCATGTTCTATACGTACAATCAAGGTCCTTTGTGCCAAGTAGTTTCGGATCCGTCGAAATATTCGCCCTCCTAGTTCGATTGTCAAAAGTGCGTCTAGGATGGCTTGATGGGAAACGTTGTCATAAGCGCCTTCCATGTCAAGAAATAGTGCCACTGATAATTGTTTCCAAGATTTTTGCTGCTCTACAGATGACACTAGATCGATGACACTGTCAGTCGATGAACGGCCTCGTCGAAATCCCGCCATAGAGTCAGGGTAAATTTTGTGATGTTCAACTTACCATTAGAAATACATGAGGATCATACGCCCCATGAGCTTTCCGACACAGATAGAGAGTGCTATAGGTTGATATGATGCCAGTTCCAGTGGTGACTTTCCTTTTTTTATCAGCTGTACTAGGCAGCTGCGTTTCCGTTCCTGCGGTACGACGCCATCTTGCCATAAACTATTAAAAAGATTGAGAAGTTCTCGTCGCGCTTCTCGACCTAGGTAGCGCAAAGCAGTAATGTTACTCCAACGGTCCCTTGTGAAGACGAACCCCTACAGAGCGCCATAGCAGCTTCTAACTCTTCCGTAAAGAATGGAGCGCCCATACTTGTATCTCGAGGACCAGGAATGTGGCCTAAAACCATGTCAGAGACTAAAACTGACCCGCCGGTGACTTTCGCACAAAATTCCTCTGCAACGTCTATAGAGAGCAAGGGCGCTAAAAGGGTGTCGTTGCTGGGGACATGAGCAAAGACCCTGTAGGGTACGCCACGCACGAGACAGTGGCTTGCGGGGGTCCAGTGACTCGCAAAAGTATTCCCATGTTGCATCCGCTAGCTTGTCAATTCGGCGCTCTATCTTCCTGTGCATGCGCCGAGCTACCCTGAGGTGAAGAATTGACTTCGTGCGCCTGCATCTCCTTTCAGGTCGGCAACGTAGTGCACGAAGCCTTTCCAATTTAATGTCATACTCTGTACGCTTCGATTAATGTGTGAAACAACGGGTGCAATCTTGCATTGCGTCTGTAATTATCTCTTCCAACTTGCGTGCGATATGTTTCTTGCTTGTGTCTTCTACAATATCTTCAAAGACGGACCAGTCGATTTGGCGAGCTACAACTGTTAATGAGGCTTCTAGTCAATCGATTCCCACATAGGTTAGAATATGATCACTTCCATGGGTTTCAATATCAGTGAGCCACTGCACGCTCCAAGTCAGGCAACGTGACACCAGTGTCAAGTCTACGCAGTTACTGTACGTTGTTCCTCGCAGAAATGTCGGGCTTCCGTCATTTAGAAGACACACGTTGTGGCCTGATCAAATGATAGTCGTGATCTGCCCCTCGAATTTATCCTCGAGCTTCCCAATATCTGGTGGTGAGCGTTGAAGTCCCGTTATTATCCAAGGACCTAGAGTCACAGTCATAATATATTTTAGGCTCTTGCAATCAACTTTACTTCTTGGGGAAACGTAGACGCCAATAAATGTAAAATACAGCATCTTCTTTTTCACAGTAACACACAGGTATGTGTGGCAGTACGGGTTGGGCAAAATACGTAAGGTCCTTGCGAATGTAAAGCAGCCACGTTACTACTTCGAACACACGCGGCTGAAACGAAAGGTTCATATTCTGATAGTCTTATTGTAGCTGATAAGTTCGGTTCACAGATTACCAGGAGCGAGATCAGACTTCTACAGCAGGGAATAAATTGATAAATTGACGGACCAAGGTCAACAAATTGTTGTCATAATCAGCTGTCTGGTGAATGCTATTCGTGTTCTTCTGGACAAGCAACAGACAGCAACAGCTCGGAGTGCGTTGCAAGTGCAGGATGACATCAATATGGTTCCAGCAAGCCTTCAAAAGTCCAGTGCTTGAGAATTTATACAGCAGAATCATGGCTCGCTGACAACACAGCGATGCTTCCGCGATGATGTCAGAAGCGCCTCTACATTCCAATGGAATGCGAGAGGCCTGAGCGCTTTCCTTCATTTGAAAAGCGCTTTCCTATACTCATTGGGTGCATGTAGCCTCGGAAGTTCCGGCCAAGCGTCAGCTGCCGTGCTGCTCGATGCTCCTTTGTCGTTAGAGCCTACCACGCTTGGCCTGGGCGGCAGAGGCGGTGGTGATGTACGTGGCTCGCGTGGTACAGAGGCTTTGTAGGTTCTTGATTGGCGTCGGCGACGTGATCGCCGTCGCTTAATAGATGTTGCTGGTTCTCGGTGAGACGAGTGGTCTCTAACCATTTTATTCCATATTGCCATTTCCTTTCGAATCAAAGGTCATTCCTTCGAGGATGCCTCCCGAGCGCCGCTGCAGTTTCTCCACTTTAGCATACTGGCCTCGCACGTGGTAGTGATGTGGGGCCCAGTGCGTCGAGAACACACGGTAGTGTGTTGCAAACACTACTCATGTGGCCTAACTTCATGCACTTCCAGCACTGCAGCGGTAGAAAGGAGTTCATAATGAACTACGCAAGTTTGTGAGGCCGGTCCCCCGCTACTTTGGCCGCTGTTTCTGAAAATAAATCTGTGCATTAACACTGCGTGTACTGTAAGAATGCACCGGCGATGACCGGCAGCACACTTTACGGACATCTCTACCTATGGATATCTCATCTGCAGTTCATGAGAACAAAAACGTAGACTGGTCGTGGCTTTATAGGAATTGTTTTGCTTTATGGAACAAGTTTCGGGCGGCCGCGCACCGCGGAGGTGGGACGAGCCACAGCGCGCCGACGAAGAGGCCGCCAGAGGAGAACATCGTTACGCGTTTAAATACACCGACTGCGGCCTGAGATATATTGTTTGCACGGTAAATGAGGCTTCGCGGAAACAAATTTCTGTGGTGCGAGCAGTAAGCGCGCATGCGTGCGACTAGCTCGTTGACCAGGCCTACGTGCGGCCATCAGCCGTTTGGTGTGCGCGCTGGCGCACGTTCTTTTGTTCACTCTTGCACCGCTTCCACCAACCTTCACTTCCCTGCGCCCTTCGAGCACACAGATAAGATATCTGCGGTAAGGAGCGTTCGTCCCTTAATTACGCACAGCAGCCGCTTCTTTCCCATCTTTCCACATGGCTGTTTTCCGTGCCACAAATGCATCGTCCGCTGTCAAAAGCAGGAACACTGCACAGCTGTCTCTGACGTGCAAGGCGTTAATCGTACATATTCTGAAGCACAGCGGTTTCAGTCGTTGATGACACGTTAGCTTGAATCCACCGAAGACGGGAAATATATTTCCAGATCGTCCTTCGTCCGTGGCGTGGTACGTGGTGTGCGGTGTTGTGTGCGCGCTCGTTTCAAGCTTTTTACTTCTTCCAGTCCCACCTGGCCTTAACAACAGCCGGGAAAGCACAGTCTAGCTAGCACAGCAGAACAAAACATGGAGACTAGCGCAATCCTGCACGCACGACGCATTTGCCACGGTACGAGACTACAGCGCAGCGCACACATAAGCACACACCACCGTAACAAAGCCGCCATTGTGCCCCAACAACGTGACCGCTACAGCGGAAAAATACCACGTGACTTCCTCCACACTTTTCTTCTAGCGCGCGTAGGGGGTAGGTCCTCGCCTCATTATTTTTCTTCCTCCATGCCCAGTGGGCAAGACCCTCGGCTTGTCAGCGTGGGGTCGTAGGTTCGAAACTCACCACCGCCAACATTTTTCCTTTCGAATTTATCCTGTTCTAATGCGTAAATATGCTTTGGCGAGTACCCTAGCAAAACCTGTCCGTACCGTGACACCTTATAAATGCAAAATAAATTCATACTAATAGTAGGTGATGGGTAAGTTAGAAAAAAAAAAATACTCCTGACGGGGATTCGAACCGAGGTCTGTGTGAGCCACATTACGTCAAAAAAAAAAAAAAAAAAAACTAGTTACGTTGCCGTCGCCGCGTCAAGATCGTAAGAGAAAAGGAAAATTTAAAAATGCTGTGGTGTGACAAAAGAAAACGGTTGTGACGGTGTTTAGGCTAAGTTGATAAGACATATCTGCAAAATAAATGCATAATTCGCCAAGTTAACACATGTAATCGTTATCATAGTGTAATAGCATAGAATGGTAGCGAGGGGTCGACATGCGTAAGCTAGCTAAATAATTAATCAAAAGTAAAGTAGCAGCTGAGCCAGAGAATGCTTGCGCATTAGTAAAACATCCTCAGAATTTCTGTAGGATTTTCTTCTTCTTTGTGGAGCGCACGGTGTTTCGCGTAACGGACGGACAGGCATACCGACGCACAGATTTCCATTTTGCAGTATCTATTATAAAAGCGTGTCTGCTTAACACGCTGATCAAGCACAACTTTCATGTATGACCGCTTTACAGTCTAACGTTTGCCTAAATCGATCGATCGCGGCACCGTATGGAGATCCGCTTGGTTCATTGCCATACGTAAACACAGTGGTTAGCCAACTGTCACCGCCTTCACCCGAACCCAAAGGCTCTGTCCTCTGCTTCTTCTGCGTGCCCTAAGTGGTTGCATCACCACTGAACAAGTGATAGCAGGAGGCTTTTTGTAAGTGCGCCTATAGGCAGTCAGCACCTTCGTCACAACCACCGCGAGGTTACCTTTTAGGCCTGTAGATGCAGCAAACAGGGCTAGCGTGCTGCTATAGCTCCGGCAGCGTTGGCACCGCGCTAACCTTGCTATCACGTTTCTATATACTTCCTATAATACGACAGCCCGCAATGGAAAAGCAGAAAGCAAGGCGTGAGACTGGGCTAGTTGGTACTGCATGATGTACACAGCACGACAGACGGCAAAGGACGGAAAGGCACGACGGACACAATTGAAAGCCGCCATGAAAGCCGAAAGCTGGACTGCGCGTACAGAGACGGGAAGCCACGGGAAAGAAAAAGAAAGAGAGAAAAAGAAAGACAGATAAACCTTTGTTGCCGTGTGTCCTCGTTGTGGACGGAAAAATTGCCCGAAATTTTCGCGCGGCAAACAAGAAAGTGTGCGTACAGACTATGTTATTTTGCAAGACACGTTTATAACAGCCTGAGAAATGCAAGAATCTGCGCAACGCGAACCATAACGGGCTTCTTTTCATATTCGTAGGCCGAGGTCTGCAAGTTGAGTTGCGCCTTTCTTTTTCGTCCACCGAAGGCATGATAGTGAGACGTATCGCCAAGGCGCCGTGGCTGGCCCTGCGCCTCATCCAGGTGCCGGAGCGAGGACGAGGCGCCGGCACCTGCAAAGCACACATCCACGCGACGGAAATGAATCTGTACCAGGCGGACATGCAATGATTCCACTTGCCCGAAAGATGCTGCAAGTTCCGCCGTCATGAATTTCTTGTGAGCAGAACTGGTCAGACTTTCCACCGAGAGCCGAGGAACGGATTGCGTAACGAACGTGTTTACAAGCTTGTTTTCGTGCATATTTATTTGAACATTAAAAGCAGCAATTGACAACGAATGTACTAAAGAGTGAACGCTTGAGAGCGTATACGGTTCGCTGCAGTAAACTATTGTAATCTGCGATTTCGTTCACATCGATGTCCATGCTGTCATCATTTACCTTGTTTAATTCAGTTAAACCAAATTAAAGCCGTGTAAAACGCATGTCTCGGTGCCACAAAATGTTTTTTTTTTTTTTGTTATTTCAATCGAAGCAAACGGATAAGTGTTTCTTTTTTAGTCCAATTTCTTCATTTAAAAAACTGGGCCCGTATTCACAAAAACGTCCTTACGCTAAAAGCGTTCATGCCAGACGTTAGTAATGTGGGACATACTATAAGCGAAGAGGATCAGCTAATGATAAACAGCACTTACGAACGAAAAGCTCTGTGAATTCGGCCCCTGGTTGTCGATCCTGCGAATCACAATTTACGAAAATTTTGCTATTCTCGCTAGCTTTGCGCACTCCTCGCGCGAAGTGCCCTAAGTAGAAGTCGATCAAGATTGTGATTTGTCGTTGTTGGCACGTCATCACGAAGACCTTTCGGTGTAGCGCAACTAGTGCATTGACGCCGACAAAGAACAGTGCACACCCAATAGCTCTGTGTGCGTGTGTCTCGTTCTTAGCCGGTGCACTATACTTGCGCTGCACCGAACGTACTGAGCATGCGCGTGAGCGCGGCCCCATATTTCTGACAAGCGCCGAGTGAGCGTATACACCGAGAGCGACTGGCAGGGCTCAGCGTGGGCGTCGTCACGGACACTGCGCTCGGCGGCTTGTTAAGAACGGACGCACCGGGACGTCTTCGGAAGAGCCGCGTTCTCGCGCTAGCGCATCTCGTCGCGACCGCGCTATCAGGAGGATTTGTGACTGGCAGCTTTCCCGGACGTGGCACGAACTGTAGCTTGACGCTTGGTTGAGCCCGCCGCCAGAGTTTAGGCGTTGAGAGGCTCCGCGTGACCGGGCCCCTTCAAGACGCGAAATGTTTGCCCTGAACTGTTGCGACGCGAAGAGCATTTCCTCAGGAGTTATGTTGTTTTCTTTAAAGTTGTCGTTGCAGTGTATGCCGCAGATAAAGGCCGTGTATTTTTTTTTTTTTTTTTGCTCTCGATACCGTATAAATGCTGCAGCGCTACGGCCACGTACAGCCTTGTTGTTCTACGATCCATCTGCGTAAACATCTGCGTAATTCATCTGCGAAGATCCATCTGCGTAAACACAAAGGCTACAGGACCGAAATCTTGTAACTTGCTCATAATGCAGTAGAGTCGGAAATTTGGCCTCTGAAGGGTGCGTTGATGATTTCGTTCCACGACCTGAAACTTGCAACCTCACAGAAATGGTACTCAGCTGCTTGCAGGCTTCTTCGAACGGTTATATGTCCCCGGAGTAGAGCTAGTGCTCTCGAGAGAGTCCTCTCACAGTTGGATGTCAGCAGCTCGTGCCTATAGCATTGACAGGTTCCATCCAACCTCTGTGTGAGTGTTGCTGTTCTTTATTTGATGGACAAATGTAATCGGTGGACACGAAACGCTTAAGAATTGTTTCTTTTTTCTCTCTCTCTATTTTTTACCTTTGACATTGCCGAGCTTTCAAAAAGCGACAGAATCGCCGCAGACTGTTATCGCACCGGGTGGGAACCCTTCCTTCGCTCGTAGTTCGGTAGAAGGTGGTGCGCGGCATTTTGGCTTTGGCAAGTGATAATTACGCGCTCTGTGCGCCCAGGGCCGCGACAAGAACCAGCGCGCCTTCCTTTCGTCGCCGGGTCTGCCCGAGTTCGAACCGTAAGCGCGTCTTTTCGGGCCGGCTCTGGGCTTCAGTCGTAATAACGGGTCATTAGCGATATCGCGCATGCCGACGCAGCGCCGCCATACTGCGGACAAGGGCGTGTGCTCTGCTGTGGGCTTCTCCCCTCGGTGATGTTTGCCTCTGTGCGCCGCACACACGGCGCGTTCATCCACCGCGCGAGGGCTGTTGATGCTGCCTTCTCGTGGGCGCGCCGCTGTTTACAATATTGAAGCGGCCGGCGCTAGCTGACGCGCCTCGCAGGGCACCCGCGTCGAATCGCCCTGTCCCTGCCACTCTGAACAGCCGACGAACAACGCGCACAGGGGTGATTGCACGGGCACATACGCGCTTCGAGACAGCACGCATGACAAATGCCGTCGATGCTGTGAGGGGGCTCTCGGTCGCCCCGAGCAAGACCTCCGCAAGGTGTTCGCTCCGTCGGATGAAGCAGTTGGAACGCTGGCGAGTATCCGTCGCTGGCAGCAACGCCAGCAAAGACGGCATCAGTTTCTCGTTTGGCGGGGAAAGAAAACTCGGCGCCAACACGGAGAGAACAAAAATGAAAAGTTGGTGTCGTATTCAGAAACGTTCGCTTTACGCGCTATTAGCTTCAGCGATTTTTTTATTTGCGTTTCTTTTTTCAGTGCGTGCACCTCGACCTCGTGCCAAACAGTGGTCCACCGCAAACTTCATGTTTTTTTGTTTTTTTTGTTACAGCGGGTGGCAATGGGGAGCCTTCATCAGGAGGGAACTTCTTTCACTATTTCTTAAGAAGTGAAGCTCTGTGAAGTGCCATACATGTGCGTTTGAATGGATCGTTAAGGCAGCAAGAATTTCCTTTGCTCCCCTTCCAACTAAATTAAGTGTGCTATTATTCGTGTTGAAAATCGGCATAAAAGTTGAACTTTCAAGAACGCTCGTCTTGATTATAATTTCGTCTGAAGCATGGCGTGTTCCGTGCACATTAGTGCGTCGTCGAAACTAAATATCAATAATTGATCGATAAGGTGAAAATATGACTAAGTCCAGTGAAATATAGGCATTATGACTGCGCCTGTCCTAGCCAACGCTGCTCCTTGCTGCATTGAAAAAATACATCTTACTAATAGAATAGACAAAAATACGTCATGTAAGAGGCATCATAGTTAACATACACGCACAGAGTGCAATTTCAACTCCTTTTTATAACATCATCATAGTTCACACTCCTCTCTACACACAGCTTCTCAAGGAATCGTAACAGATAGAATGATAATACTCAACTTGAAAAAAGAAAGTGCAGGAGTTCTCGCTTGACTATATTTCTTGCTCGTGAAACATTCTATTAATTATCTGCATGAATGTAAAAAAAAATAATCTTCCGAAGTCCTTCAATATTAAATGGGCACCAAAGAGAAAATTAAGTTGAGCTGTGTAAGTAAATTACGGTTTCGGCAATAGTAAAAAGGCAACTCTTACTGTAAGGAAGCTCGGTGTGCCAGCAAAGCGAAAGACGAATGGCGACGCCGCCTTGAAGTTTCCGTGCCAGCTAGCCATGACGTCATAGATTTCTACAGTTTTGCTCGGGTCTAGTTTACTGTTTATTTACCGGTAAGGATGGACTAACATTGTGTTCTGAATAAGCCAGAGAATTAACTTGGGAAGTTTCGCGAAAACTTTTTCTTCTACCTAAACGGCCGCAATACGATAAAACACTTTAACATTCGTGACGTCACACCGACATACAGGCGCTGAGGTTCTGGCGCGAAATTCAAAAATAAGGCGCTTGACATATGTAGCGTAAAGCAGAAAGTATTGCGTAAAGTTCAGCCGTTGTTGACGTTGTAAAGCGGCAAAGAAGCTCTTTTCTTTTGGTATGCAGGTACATAAAACGCGGATGTAGAGCTTTGTTTACAGCATGATCCATCGGTATACACGTGAATGCGATCTACGTACTTATTGTAAAGATGTGATAAAGTTAATTGATTTATCGCAACTACGGACATATCACATCTGCGACCTACTCCAGGAATTGAAGTGACTATTTCTGGAATTGCTAGTCGCCATGGGGAAAGAGTTGCGCAAGTAGGACAGTATTCGTAAGCAGGCAGTAATTTTTTTCACCGCCGTATTTCTTCATGTATGCGTGCAGCAGTTCTATCAGGAATCAGAGTCACTTCGTTGGGCAATTCCGAGTGACTCACAAGCCTCATTGATGTGCCTAAATGAAATCAGCTAAAAAAAAGCAAATAGTACATTGACATAAGAAATACAGAATACATACGCTACAGCGAAAGACCTACAACATCACATAACTTTCCAGTGGATCCCAAGTCACTGTGAAATCATAGGAAATGTAACAGCTGATCACATGGCACGTGCAGCCCATGAAGAGAACGAGTTATCACTACTTCCTCTAGTGGCGAGTGATGAACGATGTCTATTGAACAAACTATGCGGTAGAGTGTCCAATGAAACTTGGTTCATTAATGTTGCGCAGAACTCTCAATTAAATAATATAGATCCTGGAATATAATTCAATATTCCGTTTAAAATTAGTCGATCTGTCGAAACAACAGTTCATAGGCTTCGTATAGGCACTGCCTATAGCGAAAGCTTCCTGTATAGGATAAGAAAAACTAACAGTGCTACATGCTCATGTGAAGAAGCTGAAGACCTAGAACACCTTCTCCTACACTGTAAACATCACTATGCTCCCCACAAGAACCTCTCGGAAAAACTACACGGCTTGGATCGACGGCCGCTATCCTTAGGAAAAATTTTCGGTCCATAGCCAACAGAAAAATTTCAAACCATCGCTGCGCGTGCCTTGGTAATGTTTGGAGGAATCAAAAATATCACAAAGATACTAAGCCATACAATGGTTATTGCTCGCATTGTTATTATTAACAGGCCCCCCTTAATTACATGTTCGTTGTGTATTCGTGTTCATGTAGCATTTGTATTTGTTGCACTTAGAGTGCAGCATTTAAGCGCCCAACGTCTTCTGTGTGAACATCTTGGTTTCGTGAACATTTATGCTGTCGGAACTCACGTGTTGCGTGTGAACAATTCGGTTTTGTGAGTATGTATGCTATGTGAGCTCTTCTGTTGGCGCGAACATTTATTTACATTGCACTACTGAGACTTAGTACTTGATTGTCCGTTCATGTGTTTATTAGTCCAGTTTGGTTATTGTTGACAACTTTCTGACGATAACTATCATGTAAGAGAAGAGGAGTAGCCGGCGCCACACATAGGGACCAACCTCTCCTTAAATACATTTATTTTTAAAAAAAGGCGCTTAGCCTTCATTACCGCTTGTATTAAAAATATATTCCTGCGAAATTACCAAAAGCGGCGTTTTGAAAGACTACTTTATCAGTCCAAGCTAATTTAGTGCTTCTCTTTGGGGCCACCTTAAAGGGCAACTCCGGTGTTTTTTTTTTTTTTTTAACCATATTAGGATATGGTCATCTTCAAATGGCATTGACAGTCCTGTCCCCGGTAGGGTGGTTCAGTTTTCTTAGAAATTCGTCAGTAATTTTAAATAACCAATAAATGAGATACCGAAACGGGTAGCTGCTTCGTGTGACGTCACGATGAGTCGATGACGTCAGATCCTACACTACCATAATATAAACAAGCAGAACGCGTGCTAAACACGCAGTACACGTGGCGCTAACGCCAAAGAAGCGAAGCTGACGATGTCTCCTGACGACACAGGGAGCTTTTACAGAGTTTCCGAACTATATAGCGGCGATTTAAGCGACGATTTCAGCGACAGTGGCGGTGTAGTCTTTGACATCGCAAGCACAGGGTGGCCAGCAGAAAGTCATGAGTCGGAAACACAACCAATTCTTAAAACTCATTTTCAGGAAAACTAAATCACTTGAAGCCATATAGTTGGGCACAGATAATCAGAGTGTAAGAGAGAAAATATACTGAAAATTTTATTGAGACCATTGGACATCGACAAATCGCCGAAGTTGCCCTTTAAGGAGTAAACGTTTGTTATTACGCAGTCTTTTACAGGTGAGCTGCATCGATAAAGCCGTTCGCTAAGTCACAGAGCTTCGCGACCCCGAGTGTGACAGCTACCTTCCTGCAATTTTAAATGTTCCTGCGCGAGGTGTACCAACTAAATCATGCACACACGCTCTCACGCGTGTCGCACGTGGCTTTGAACCAAAGTTGGTGGTCCCACTCAAATGTTTGGTGCCCGTCAAATCGATTGGCGGCTCTATCGGAAGCGGAGCGGCCAATTCGCAACGGGCTTTTGCTCCGTCATCTTGCTGAAAGCATCTAGGAAGGGAAACACACCATGTTTGCGGTATAAGCGCCGCTGTACGGGCCATTGTCGAAGCATTAAAACAAGATGCATCGCATCATGGCGTGATCTTGGCCGCGGTCTTCGTTCTTTACTGCTATACACCAGTCAATATACATACGAAGACGGGTCGCGTGATCTATGATGCGGCATGGACCGGCCGTATATGAGCGACCTGATTCAGGAAATGTGGCTGCGGGAAAAAGACAAACGCTTGGTCCAACAAAACTTGCTAACGTAAGGCACCTGTTTCCAGAGCAACCACCCATGTCAGATCAATGAAACAATCTTACGGACAACGGCACCGATCCAGAAGTTTTGGCTTGTCGCCCGTCGATGCGTGCCAGTGCAATTATAGCTCTCTGCCGCTTTGCGGTCAGCGAGTTTGACGTCAGGATGTCATTACCAAAAAAATGGAAAGTTGATGAATAGCACGCGCGTAAGGTATATACCGTTCTAATCAATAGCGCTCCGCCGTATACCTATAGCGCGCACAGCTTGGTCGCCCAGAGTTTCGGCGAATTATTTGCGGTCGGTACAGAAAAAGCGTCGCCGAGAGATTCGCTGGCTCAGTGTGATCCATGTTGTCTCGCTCAATTCCTCTTCGATCTTTCTGAAGCTCGCATAGACAAAGACTGCTCAATGAGTAAACAAAAGAATCGTTCGCGGTTCACCAGGCAACAGCCGATACAATGTGTGCTACGTGCGTTCTATCCAGTGCGCATGCGTGAGTTGTAGATTCAGAACTTCCGTGTGGTTTTAAAAGTACTGGTGGTGCCGCGTATCCGCTGTCGGTTCACAAACAGCGACACCGAAAGGAGAAAGTGTTAGCTTTCAAGCATATGTACCTATCCAAACAGGATTGTCTCCTTGTGCATGCACGTAGGTTTCTGCACCGCATCATCAACGCAAGCAGTGCGCTGATAACGCCTCCAGAAGAATAATGTCGAACGAGGAACCAAAAACGAACAAATACAGTGTATAAATGAGTAGATTCATTATTCGTACCCCTTGCTACAAGGCTTACACTGTTTCTTTTTCCTTTGATTAAGGTACTGCACATTGACTAAAACGCTGAGTGTCATAACCAACGCAATATGCCGCGCCATAACGCTTACACCCACAGAACTCAAACGTATATGGGGCCTCGTTTATCTCACAAAGTTAATTATTGTACAGCTTTCTTTCGGTAACAAGACAAACCAACGGGAAAGAAGCTAACCGCTTTTCAAAAGGTCATTCTTCGCCGCATAAACTACGTGCTTTTTTTTGTTGTTGTTGTTTTATTGTACGGTACTTAGGAGATGTTTCCGCCTTTAATTGGTGCCGGCTACACCTTTTCACTTAGAGATTTAAAAGAAGAATGAACATAAACGCATTGAAACTAAAGGTCAACTCTAAATCACAATAATACAAAGTCCAGTCACGTAAGTACAGTAAAGCCACACTAAAACTGAAAGTCAACTAAGGTACACAGCAACACAAAGTCCAGTCACATATGTGCATTAAAGTAAACACAAAGTCCGGTCACTTAGCTAGACTAAAATCAGGGCACACCAGAAATCACGGATTAGAGAGAGAGAGAGAGAGAGAGAGAGAGAGCAAAGAGAGGAAAGGCAGGGAGGTCAACCAGACGAGCGTCCGGTTTGCTACCCTACGCTGGGGGAAGGGAAAGGGGGAACACAAAGAGCAAAGCGGGATAGAGGGAACACTGTCTGTGCACGCAGCAAAGTGCTTGGAAATCAGGCAAGTCAAAGCAAGTGCTCCGTCGATACGTTAGGCTGCCGTCAATCTTGGTGGTTCATAGCTGGTGATGCACGTTGAAGTTACCGGTGAAGACCAAGGATCCGGTGGGCGTCAGCAGTACATGGCAGTGCGCGGCAGTATATTTTTAAGCTAAACCCCAGCCGTTCTGACTTCAGTGCGAATATAATGATGCGGGTGAGCCATGATGCTTACTCAAGAGTTGCAAGTACTGAATTGAGAGCATCCAGCACTTGTATTGCGCTTCGCGCTGACGGAGTGTGCAGGTTGTTTAAGAGTATTCGAAGGGTATTCATCAGAGACCGGAGCATCACGGATTAAATTTATATGAAAGTGCATAAGAACAGCCATTGGATTTGTCAAAGTCGGGTAAAAGAAAAACATAGAATGCGCTTATCCCATTTAAACACTGTACTTAATACTTTCCGAGAATATTGCTCCCTTCTAGAAATCTTTGGACGGCCAGTAACACTCGTCTTTGCAATGAGTATGTTGGCCAAGGGCCTAATATCTTCCTGAGGCTGAAGGTCTTGCGATCTAATGCAACTAAATCAAGAACTATGCGTTGTCTGTGTGTTTCGTGCCGCGGGCATTCTAGCAGAAGATGCTGTGCATCTTCATTGGCGTGGCGACAAGCGCATTTCGCACTATCAGCTCTTTACATTTTATGTAGAAAGTGTTTTGTGTAGACGGTACCGAGCCGCAGACGGTGAATCAGCGTTTCAAAGGCTCTCGTTGTATCTAATGTGGACGGGACCTTAAATTGAAGTGATCAGTCAATGGGAAATAAATCTGAAGATTTCGAGTTCTGATCAAACCATGGCGCTTTGCAACCACGGGCTGAGATCTGTCTTAGTATGTGCTGCTATTTGTCTTGCGTTAGAGGGAGACCATATGTGGCGTCATTAACACGCGCTTTTCCAGCTGCCTTGTCTGCTGCTACATTCCCATGGATATTGCAGTGGCCAGGTATGCACTGGAACATTACTGTGAGATTTTCTTCACTTGCTTTTGTGAGTTCCTTTAGTGTCTCGTAAACTAACGCCATGTTTTGTGAATTGCTGATGACGTTATGAAGACAGAGCTGCCTGCGAGTAACAAAGGGTGACCCATTTTGCCCCTTTTTGCCTTGAATTTATGTATCGTAACAAAAACAATATTGCGAAAAGCTCTGCTGTAGTTATTGATGTCGTATGAGACACTTTGAACGTCTGTATTCGGTTCCATTCAGGAATGACAAAAGCAGCTGTATAAGACTTTGTTTGATAAGAACTATCTTTATAGGCTTGAATATAGCCAGGGTATCGAAAGTATATCTGGTATAACGCTTGTTATCGTGCTGCTAGCATAAACGTGTCTCGTTTGCGAATAATTCCTTCAACCGAAAGTTCGATTTTTGGGGCAACGAGTCGCCATGGAGGGTAGGAGATATCTGAGAACCAAAATTCGTGATGTGGTAGTAGATTTTAGTGCACCTCAATCACTGCATTGATGCTCGCCCTATCTCTCTTAATAAGTGCAATTGCTTGTGGATGTCTTTTGTGCTGCACTGAAACGCAAAATAAGTGTCGACAGATTTCAAACGTCCGCATAATAGGAAATGGAGGATGACGTGCTTCTGCAATTACTAAGGAACTTGCGGTTGATCGAGGAATACCTAAGGATACTCTAAAGCTCCTAGCTATTAATCATTGAAGTCGCTCTTCAGATGCACGAAATTTTCCAATGCAGAAAAGGCGAAGAATATGCTATGTTTTGCATTATAAGTGCATTATGTACTTGTAGTAAGGATGAAACCGACCCTTCCCATGTCCTGCCTGCTACACGGCGAAGAATATTTATTATTGAGTATATTTTTTTCTTCGAGGACAGTAATGTGAGACAGGGACAGAGAGCGAAACGAAAATGAAATGTAGGGAGTTTAACCAAGGACGTGCCCGGTTGGATACCCTACACTTGGGGAGGAGGAAATGGCAAGAATATATAAGATGGACAGAGAAGAAAAGTAATAAAGAGTCAATTCCAAGAAAGTTGTCTGTCTAGTATAAACCCAAAAATTTGTTTTTTTATTATGTCTAAAGGTTGTCCCTCAAGGCACAGCTTAAAGTCCTTTTGATATCCTCTCGTGAAGGGTAGCACAGCCGTCTTACTGTAAAATAGTTCCATTCCTCTTTCCTTTAAGAATTAGTCCACAACGTTTAGGTCTTCCTGCAAAGTTTATTGAACAAGGCTGGCACATGAAACAGAGGCCCAAATACAAACACCATCCGCATATATAAAGTAGTGTAGTGCAGGTGGAACTCTCCGCTGTAGATCCACCATCCCAAAATTAAAGAGAAACGGTCTTAAGAGACTGCCTTGTAGGACTCCTTGAATAATATTATAAGAGGAACTTATTCCTTCACTTGTTTGAATAAATATTGATCTGCCATTCAAGAAATTGAATATCCACCGTAGCGTCCTTCTATAGAGACTCCCAGTTCTAGCAGGCACAATTTATGAGCATGGCTTACTGTGTCAAAGGCTCGTTTATGTCTAAAAAAACCGCTATTGTGACATTTCCCCTAGCTCGTTCACGTTAAGCGTAGGTAACGATATCCAAAATTGCATCCATGGTGCATCGCTGCCTTGATGACGCTCGTCTGCTGATTCGCCGCCACCTACTCAAGCAGCCTCCAGACCAGCGCGTAGCAAATGGAAGGTTCCCGCCCCGTGTTCGTGGTCGACGCTTGCCTCGTCGCGTTAGAGCACAACTATTCAAGCTGAGGGTTGGCTGCGTGAACGTGCACGGACGTTTATACAGACAAGGACGTGTGGCAAGTCCATCGTGTACGTCTTGTGGCCGCTGCGAGACACTTCAGCACCTTATATTTGAGTGTCCCGCTTTCAGTGCGCAGCGCATGTCGCTAGTAAGAGACTATCATCTCCTTGGCCTGCGGTGTACGACACTATGTTTGTACCCCAGTGGTTGTGCGTCTAAGCGGGATCAGGCTCATCGTGCTCTACTTACTTTTCTAGAGTTAACTAACTTAGGTTCACGTTTGTAGCGTCGAAACTATTGTATTCAACATTCTGTAATAGCGTGACGTTCAGTGACCGGCCCTACTGTGTGTGATCTGTACAGTGTTCTACTTCATTCTTTAGATTTGTTCTGTTGCTCTTCCTTTCCTCTTTCCTCCCCTCCTTTCTATCTTCCATTTCCGTGTTGCTGTCACCTCCCTTCTGAAGAGTAGGCAGGCGTTGTGCCCCTTCCGGTGGTAGTTGCCAGCCTGCTCCTCGCTTTCCCTTTCCTGTTAGTTGTATTAGTTCAAAACAAATAATAATAATAATAATTCGAAATGCAGGCATATCATCGGGAAGCGTTTTTGTTTGCTCCCACCACCGTTGCAGCCTAGTGTCAATAATTTTCTCCGTGGCCTTGCATAAACAGCTCACTAGACTCACAGCACGAAAAGACTCGAGAGAAAGAGTTTTACCAGGCTTCAATATAGGTATCACACGGACTGTTTTCCAAGAGTCAGAGACACACTCCTTCTTCCACAAGTCACTGAGCACAAGTCACTGAGCAATTCCTAGAGTGTCAATCGACCATTAGGTCCCACGTTTTGCAACATAAGAGAGAGAGAGAGAGAAAGAAAACAAGGGTTGGAAAGGCAGGGAGGTCAACCAGAACAGCATCCGGTTTGCTACCCTACACTGGGGGTGGGGAAATAGGAATATAAAGAGGCAGAAAGGGAGAGAGTGAGCACCGAGTACGTGTGGGAGGGACACCATACACAAGGACACTATAGACGTCTCTTAAGCCCGTGCACTTCAAGTACTGCACTAGAGCACGAATCGCTTTTCGAGCCAGTGAAGGGTGTGGCCACGGTCCGAGTATCTTCGACTCAGTGAACGGTCTCGAGTCCAGTCGGCGTAAAGTTGCCCGCAGAGAGAGGCGTTGGATAATAGGGCAGGTAGACAATAGGTGCTCGATGGTCTCCTCGCACCCACA
Source organism: Dermacentor andersoni (assembly GCF_023375885.2). Taxonomy (NCBI): domain Eukaryota; kingdom Metazoa; phylum Arthropoda; class Arachnida; order Ixodida; family Ixodidae; genus Dermacentor; species Dermacentor andersoni. Next base: position 129,077,838 of record NC_092814.1, on the reverse strand, counting down.
GGAGTCGCACATCGGGCTCTCGGCCATTCTCATACGGTAGGAGTATGCGTTCGTGAACGCCACTCCCTGCCACAAGCGACACAAGGAGATGGCAGTTGTAGCCGTAGCGTGGGGTCCAGTTTACGTAATCTGCAATTGAAGGCACTTGAAATCCAGAGATCTTGTGACTTCTTGCGAGCAAGTAGGCGAAGTTCTCTGGCGAAGTAAGCGAAGTAGGCGAAGTTCTCTGTATGTAAGGAAATCTGGACCTGCAGCGGTCTTTGTCTTACAAGACGCAAGCGCACATTTTAGCTCACTCACAGAGAATTCGTAGTCTAATTGTACATGCTACGACTGAAAACACGAAAGAACATTTTGTTTTGCTATTCAGATTAATATTGAAACTCTACAAAATTAATAAAGATGCTTGTTCTAGTTATAACTTTGCAGAATTCCTCGGCAATCTCTAATTATGAAGTATCCTTGGCTATTGCGAGAGCATGAAATGCGTCTGTTTGAACAAAAGGGCTGCTTAATGCACGATTAGTCGTCCATACTCGAGGAACTGGCGTCTGGGGAGGCAACGTATCGCAAAATTCATACCATTCTTTCTTTCCCTAATTTTTTGTAGTCGTCTCCGCATGACTGAGTGGATTTGCTGTGAATTTCTATACGCTTCTATACTTCCACTCCGGCGATGAGCACTTTCAGCTATTCTTCTTACAGCTATCAAATGTTCATGTTCTCCATCAACTGATGTTTACTCGTTACGAATGGGTACTTGTTTCGTACACCTTTTAATTGTTTCTTGTATGACTGATGCGTGTTTCTCTATTTCAGCTTCACAATCTACTCTACTGGACAAGTGTTGACGAAAGAGCTGCCCAGTTTGTTATATTCACGTATCTTTGTTTCACAGTACTTTTTAATCGTGGATGTTTTATAAGAATGGGAAGTGGTCACTTCCACGAGTTTCTGCGCCTGTTGTCCACCCAGCATCGGTAACAAGATCATTAGAACACAATGTTACGTCCATGAAACTGGCACAGCGATATCCATGCATAAATTTCACATATCCATCATTCAATACTGACAGATAGCAGCTTTCCGTGGCGCATTGAACGGTATTTTTACGGGCATCAAAGTGATTACCTCCCCATGTTACGTTGTGTGCGTTAAAGTCCCCGCGTGTGATAATATTTGAGCTTGTGATGCTAAAAATATTTACCAAATTATCAGTCTTAACACGTCTCGATACTTGCAGGTATATGCTTACGACTGTTACTCATCTTTTAGCGAGAGAGAGAGAGAGAGAGAGAAAAAAAACTTTATTTGGTTCCTTCAAGGATTTAGCGTCTCGAGGTCTCCGTCGTCTTCTTGGGCGCCGTAAAGATATACTTTGCATGCTACATATTCAGGCAAATGTGAACTACTTGATTCAATAACGTGAGAGAGCAAATCTTTTCGAAAACAGAGCATTGTTCTACTGCTTCTAGCTGGAGTGAGTGAGTGAGTGAAACAACTTTATTTGGTCCACTATAGACGTAAGCAAACTCCACGTCACCTGGCTAGGCCCAGTCGGGGCCCATCAGGTGAAACCTGACGGCCCTCTCGCGAGCCCTCTGGACTGCCAGGATTTGAGAGGTCTGATCGTGGGCCCTAATTAGCCTCATCATTTCCTCTTGAGTGAAAGGGGGACCGGCAGAGGCGCAGCCCCACAGGACGTGTTCGAAGTCCGCATAATCACCACACAGAGAGCAGTCCGGGCTTGGGAACCGTTCGGGGTACATAGTGTGCAGCGCCGCGGGGCTCGGGTAAGTGCTTGCTTCTAGCTGGAGGAGACGATTTATGTATTACGTAATTAGAAAGACGAAAGTCACCACCTATTCCCGCCTCCTGTATGCACAGCACAGGGAAGCTTTACTGTGCGACTAGCTTGCGAAAATCAGCACATTTGGATAGAAGGCTATTAGCGTTGTACTGAAATGTTACGTTGGTGCTCTTTCATTCTTTCTTTCTTTCTTTCTTTCTTTCTTTCTTTCTTTCTTTCTTTCTTTCTTTCTTTTCCTTTCTTTTCTTTCTTTCTTTTCTTTCTTTTTTTAGAAGTACCACACTTCCAAGTTCGAACGTTATTACGACTAGCGTACTTACAGCTTGTTATTTTACCTTTAAGTTTTTATTAAGAAATTTGATGACACCATTAGCACTATTTAAACGTCACGAGTATCGCTTCTAAACGTCGATTCCTGTAGCTGAATGCACAAATCATTTCTTTTATAAGTATTGTTTGTCATTAGCCTGCCATCTTTGCTAATGATACGTTCAGCAGCATGACTCGTCGACGCCTGCTCTTAAGAACAGCTCCAGCGTGATAACTTTTTGGTGAATATGGGCCGTGGTGTATTCCATTCATCCACATCTGCTGTAAATCATTGTGAAATTGGACACAATATTCCAGCAATGTGAAACAAATACAAAAATACTGCCGATATTTCCCCTAAACAGTTAAAAATATGCTTTATTACAAGTAACGTTATACTAAGCGGTTTCGTAGATAACTGTATTTATTCTTTTAAACGGTGTTTCAAACACGTTTTCATTATTCTGATGATTATTACTGCTCAGTCATCTTCATAACGAAGTGCCAATTGTGATCAATTTTTATGTGATACTGTTGTTTAAATTTATGTAGTGACCCTGTTTTTCATTCAGTTTTCTGACCATTTCTTGTATTCTGAATTAAGTTCTTAGAGGCTGTAGAGTAAGAGTGGTTGTGTACGGTATAACTTTGTCTGTTTCGATGTCATCCATTCTTTTGTAACGATACTGCCTGTTGTCTAGCCTCTACTTGCTTTTGTCACCTACTTCCAGGTACGACGCCTCATGGGAACAGGAATGTTGCAGACCGCACCTTTTAGCCCTAAATGAAGTTTCTACTGCATTCCATATAATAAATTAAATTGAATGGATTGCCTGTTAAGCTGGCTAAGCGAAAGCACCAGAGCCCAAATTCGCAAAGCTTTCCTTTCGCAAGTGCTCTTTAGCATTGGCCAACCGCCTTCGCTAATAATGTTTCCAACATCAAGATTGCCTGATTTTTTCTCTTACGAACAATACTACCGTAGGAACTTTTGATGAATGCAGGCCCTGGGGCGCATTTTTATTGACCTTGCTATCCTAAAAAAAAGCACAAGCAAAGTAATTGTATGTTTCTTTAGTGGCGGCCAAAACCTTTCGGGTTGAAACATGGGTCGTAAAGGGAACGTTTCAGAAGCTGTGTAAATATTCATTATCAATGAGCTAATTAGAACAAAGCATATTGCTCGCTTTCTCACGTGGCATCTAACAACACTGAGTTAATTCAACCTGCTCAGATAGCCTTGGTTCTTGGTGCTCCGGAGCTGGGACACCTATTCAAAGAAGATCCCGTGTTGAATTGGCCCCGGTTTCTACTTGTCTTACGAACAAATAAAAGGCATACTACAACTGCTGATTTTAACTTTTAGGAGAACAACAACAACCATTGTTACTAAAAGTGAGAGCACGCGAGTGACTTAGAGGATACTAAGTTGACACACACACGCACGCACGCATGAAGGAGATGCGACGTAATGTACACCCATGATCAAAAGCATACAGACCAGGGAATGCGTGATAAAGCCGATATTTTACTCTGCCTGTGAATGCAACTTGAAATTGAGGACTGCAGTCCAAACTTGGCATTGTGGACTTTCCAGTGTACTCGTCAATTTCAGTTTATGCAGGTTAATTACAAAGAAATTAAGTTTTTTCGGCGACCCTGTGGTCCGTATACTTTTTTCTCACGGGTGTACATAGGAAACCCGATATGACATACTCCGGACACGATGTCTACCTTACAATTATGCACCGTTGTTTGCTTTTGCATTAGTCGGCTATTTCAGCGCTTTTAGCTGGCTAGAATGTTCATTGATCAATCAACATGAATGTCACCTTGGAGTAACTGTATAATATACGTCAACTAGGGCGTCTCGCTCTGGGGGGGAACTGAACCGCAGACATGTCACATGAAGTAGTCAAGCTATCCATGACGACGCTCCATGAAACGTATTAAACGTTCGCTGTTTGTTACACTTTGGTATAACGAATGTGGTTGTGTAGAGGAAATTGTACGTCTTGCACGTTGGCTTAAACATGAATGTGGTGTTGCCTGAATGTCTACTTTTACGTGGGGACTTGAAACACTACGCCTCGTTATCGAATTATGTCTTGGACCTAATTCCATTCTACCTAGGTCAATTCTACCTTCGATAGTGCAAAAAAGGCTGTTTATCTATGTTGCGTCTGCACACCAAAACGTAAAACTTGGCAAGATTTTCAGGTCCTCTTAGATTAGACATGACCGTAAGGTCTGAAACTAGTCATTAGGAGCACAGTTTATTAAATTTATTTATGCTTAGCAGGAGAACACCCGGCATTTTTCAAACATTTGCATAGCGGATAACGGTAGTAAATGCGCCGGAATAATGACTAAGAAACTCGATACTTCATCTGTAAGTTCGAGACAGGAACGAATAGATCTTGCTAGTTGTCGCTGAAGAAGCCCTTATGGTGGTCTACGAAGGCCTTGGGAAAAAGCCGCTGAATATAAAGCGCTTTGCACGTTCAGAGCATAGCTCAACTGGGAGCATTGTACAACACTGATCCACCCCATCACCTACTGGCAAATCTACGATGCATGTATTTTCAACACCACAGAGACATAACATTTCAATACTCTGATCTGCTGCACCGAGGACTGTAAGTAAAGGATATAACGAAATAAAAATGGCACTGCCTAATGGGCTGAAACGATCTCCCGCCTGACAAAGCTGCAACCGATTTAAGACACTTACTGAACCAGTATTTGTCCAGTACTTTGCAAACTACTTTCGAGGTTGTTGTTGCTTTTTATTAAGATATGTTACGTTTTTCGGTCAATGCCACCCTTAACTAGCGTGCTAAAGGGCGGTTGCAAGTTACTTGTTTTAAAACATCCGTGATCACTGCCAACACTTATATTGCAACTGCATAGCTACTCGCGAATACAGTTAAAAGCGTGTGTTTTCGCAAGTTTCTGGTCCGTCAATTATTGGGGATGGTGGCCAAATACCTTTCCTGATGCGAGGCCGAATTTGTGATTATAAGTGCTCGCAACGCCGTAATGGCGACGAAGTTAGTGCCCGAACCAGTTTTATTTTCTTTTATTTTCTTTTTTGTAATTATGCGCCTACCAGTGATCTGTGATGAGGTCGTACATCGACGTAGGGTAACGTACTGCACAAAATATATGATGAAGGGTGGAAAGAGAGACAGGACAGAGCGCAGTCCGCAACAATGTACTTATCGACGTATATACCCGTTGCACACTTACGGTGCCTGTACAACAAGGCAGCTATAACCTAAAAACAATGCAAGGCACAAATGCCCGATTAAACTGTAGTTTTTTGTTTAAGTGTTGTTTAATCCTGTTACCTTTATTTTATTTTCCTAGCGAACTTAAAATGGTCCAATAAATTATATTGAAGAACAGCCACCTAGAAACAAAATGTCAGCAAACATTCGCTGTAGAAAACTAAAAAGATTGCGCTTCAATGGTTCAAGGTGTACTCGGACAAAGCTTCTTCAGAGCACACTATACAGGCCGAAGAATTTCCGCCCCGCTTGGATACTTGACAAAAAAAATTGACGTTATGGTCATAAGTCCCAGTCAGGGGATATGAGATATATTGTTTTTATTTATTTTTTTATTTATTTATACATACTGCGGCCCTAAAAGGGTTATCGCAGGAGTGGGGTACCAAATCAAGGCTGCCACACACACAGCAAGAGGGGGTACACAAATCAAAGGTACAAAACAAGGCACTAGTGTAAGAAATACGTTGAAAAATAAAATAAAAATGGTCTCAATACAAACATATACGCATATAAGCATAGTCAATAATACATGGTTCTAGGAATCACGGGCATCAACCAGTGATTGCCTTAACAAAATTATCAAATGTAAATTTTCTTATGTTTGGGGGAAGTAGGTTCCACAATTCAAAGGTTGGTTGAAAAATAACTGTGTTTGAATTTGTCAGTGCGGGCGTACAGGGGTGGTATATGTTCGCGTACGCGCGCTGTTCTGCGAAGCACTGCCGGAGTAAATTGTAAACGCGCCACTGGCAGCATAGACATTTTTAGGAAGCAATCTAGCGTAGTACTTTGTTGTAAAGTACTACACTAGAATGTTCGAATAACTACAGTGACACGCCGCACAGCATATTGCATCGCCCCAGTAAGAAGCAAGCGAACAGTTTATTTGACAAATGCAATTTTTTTCTCTTAAGTGTTGATCATCGGTCAGGTAAACTAGTTCTTAAATGACGTTAAAGGTAATCATACCACCAGCTACGCTTCAGCGTCTCTGATAACTGGAATCATATTTTTAGAAAGCTGCAATGAGCTTATAAATGAGCACTCTTGCACAATTTTCGAAGTCAAAGCATGCATTAGCGATAAAGATCTGCAATTCTAAAAAAAACTAGAACTGTAAGCAAATGCTTGAACGAGCTTTAAAGTGTACAGAGCGTGAGCGCCTATGGATTTAGGATTGCGCGCCTATAGACACCTTCGGCTCGCCGTCTTGATGGCGCGCAAAACCACAGTGAAGACCATGCGCCAAGACGGTGCATCTTGTTTCGCTCACCAAGATGCCCATATGTATGAAGATATGTTGTCGTAAGTTGGCGTCAGATTGCATTTATTCAGTACGCCCCATTATTTATAAAGTGTACTTCGGAGGTTTCAGAACAATGAAGCGTTTTAATAAGTGGCAAAATCTCCTGTTTCTTCGACACCGTAGAAACTGCACATTAAAGTTCAGCCGTATCGACCATGGGAGGAAGTTTTGTTTTGGCTTACAACAATGAGTTGCGTTGATGAAGGAATCAGTTCTTGCATATCTACCGCTTTAGGTATTACAAGATATTTGTCGATAGGAAAGGAGGCGATCATCCCCTTACCAGACTTCTAAATGCGTTACACAGGGCATCTCGATTCCATCACATGGAAAGGAAGTCTTAAAGCAACCTTACAGGGAAACCGCGAGGTTAGACAGCCCTCCAGAGGCACAAACTACAGCTGTCAATAATGCTTGGAACTGGGCTAGTTGATGAAGTTCGATTATTTTTCCGCTATAGAACTAAAACACAACAACCAGGTACACCAACGCGGAGAAAAGAGAATTAACGGGTGAAGCATTAACTAGAAGTTGGTGTTTAGTGAAAATACAATGCAGAAAGGAGGGTATGAGCAGTCGCAATTGCGATGAGTTGGGATGTTGTCTTCGGGTAATGCGTAAAATGAGCTCCGGGAACGTATCCATGCATGTACTGAAGACAGTGACGAGCGATCACGATTACTGCTGCTATTGCCCTCGTTTCACTTCATCCTCGCCTTTTTTATAACCATCAGTTGTGAATTCGCGCTTCACCTGTTCAGTCCAGTTTATCCTGGTCCTGTCGGTGTCGTTGTTATTCACTGATAGAGCAAGAAAGACAGATAGCATGCCAGCCGGGCTCTCAATTCACCACGTTCGGAGTTCCGCAATTACTCATGACCATATCGGGGGAACTTGCGAATCCATTATCGAATTTCCCCTGGATCATCTTTCCTCTTAGCGCCTTCAGAGATGAAATCGTGCAGTGAAGTTTCTATACGTGCTTTCTTTAGCGTGGCGCGATACGTGACGAAGGCGAGATGCGAGCGAGACAGAGCGTGTTGCACTCACGGTCCAAGTTCCGGACGTCGAAGCCCTGGACGAAACGGCTGCTGCCGTCCTCGCAGGAGACCATGGCGCACGAGCTGCCCCTTTCGGGCTCGGGCGTCACGCGGTTGGTCGAAAGCGGCGCGTCGCCTGCTCTGCCCCGGCCAGCAGCCCGCGACAGCCCGTTTCTCCCCGAAACCTCGAAAAGCTCCGTGGCGCCTGTTGCAGAAACGTCGGCACGGATTCCAAGAGTCGTAGCCGTCCGCCTTGTGAGAGCGCCCGCGCACGCAACAGGTCAGAAACGACTCACGCCAACCTGCTGAGCGTCGCGCCAGGAACTTGGTGTAAGCGAGCTGATGCACGCGCTGCCGCAGAGTTTCGACCGTCACGTGACGCTCATGTGCGCTTCATGCGGTTGCTGTGGTGACAGGTCGCACACGGTCGGCGTCACTCGATGGCCACCAGTGGCCGAGCGGCGGGCGCCGGCGGGCCGCGCTGTCCGGTGGTGAACGGTGCGACGGTGCGCCGACTGACTGCGGTGGCGTAGACCGGCTTTCCACCTTTGCTTCCGGGTGGGGTTGTATGATGGAGAACCGCAGGGAATTGTTTGTAATGTACGCAAAGAGCTCTGTACGAAGAAGGTGACAGAAGAGAAAGTAACAGATTGCTTGTTTTCGATTCCTGCTTTTTTTTTTTTTCCCTGAGCTTTTCTTGCCTGCTATCATGAGTTTTGCGAACTTCCGTGCAATCTCGCCGAGTAGGACACAGCAAACCAACTTATTTAGCAAAGAATTGACCCACAAAATAGTACCAGTGAGCAAACCTGTGTGCTGCCTAATAAGACATTATGTCACGACATAGAAAACCTGCCCCTTCATGTAATGTCGGCTCATGGGAATCTGTAGAGCTCACATATCTTTTAATGGAAGAAAGCAGGATATTCGACAGCCTTTTTTTTTTCTTAAATTTCTTATGTTTGGCCTACCCTTTCTTGGCCCGTTGGATATGGACCGATTCACGGCCAATACTCCAGAATGGATATGTGCCACTGCGACTCAAGGGGAACAGAATACTTAAATGTATTTAAATGTGTGTCGTCACTTCCCTGTACATGCTTCCCCCGACAAGCGTGATGCATCTCCTTAGTACTCGTGACATCGCTGCGTCGACGTCTCACATCCGCCAGGTTGGTTGTTTGAATTTGTAAATAGTTTGTGAACGACATAATACACAAGCACAAACATTACGCGAGATTAAAGTTGTCACCTGTCCGCAAACATAAACATTGCATGGGGTTGCCTGTTGCATAGGTTGAAAAGGAACACAAATGTACGCGTCGCTCTTAGTTGCACAGCCCCCCTTTGAGTTAGCCGCTTCACTAAACCTTCAATTCGCATAGATTCAACCTGCGCGTTAGATCTGCACACATTTTTCCCCTCCGTGGATGATGGCAGCCGCGCGTAGTCGTATGCCAGCATGTTAAGGAATATTCACTGAGTGACAAAATCTGTACTACGGGAGGCAAAAAAAAAATTGATCGCATTTACAGGAACCTGATATTATATTTCTTTCATATATAGAACTGTGGTATGAAATTCATTTTTATCGACACTATTTTTGACTACAAAAGTTAAAAGACTACAATTCAAGACTAAAGCGCCAAGCCGAACCTTACCAGTGCGCAGCATGACAGAGAGCTTCAATTTTATGGATTGTTTCATCGTAAAACCATTAGCAAAATATCTTGCGCCAGTTAAGAGCTCTAGAGAATTGCTGTCCCCCTTCACATGAGAGGCGCCAGGAAACATAATTAAGGCTTCAGGGGAAGCTAAAAATCTTGGACCTAGTGTGGTCTGTGTCTGAAACCGACTAGTATCTTGGGGAAACTCCGAAACGTAAATAAGCATCACGTGCCTCTCTTTGCCGTCATCCTTCATAATACTGCCGCTACAGTGCCAGCATATGGTACAAGGATTTTAATGAATGTGTCGTATCTGTTTGGAATGTCTCCAGTCGAAATACAAGAGCAGTATTGATTTCATCCTCGTGTATAGCCCCCTCTCCTCACCGCATCACCGTATAGACGCATACACGGTGAAAACTTTTCGCAAAATGCAGGCACTGGCCGATGGTCATTACAGCGACACCAGAAAATGGTTGCTGCATTTCCACCTCCTCTTCAACCCAGCTGCCCACCAAGCGCTTCTCACGCCTATGGCCCCGATCAAATCCTGCTGGCGTGGACTGTGACAACACTATAAGGCCGTTCTGGCGAGACCATCCGTCGTGTCTCCGGAATTCCAAACCGGAGATGTATTATTTCGTGCATTGACGGCGGGCAAAAAAAGTATGCACTCGAGGTTGGCGTTAAACGATGGTAACAAACCGTATCTATGTGAAGGCGTAGCGCTGAAGGGAGAAATTCGTATTTAAAGAAATTGAAACTGAAATTGAAAAATGAAATGAAATTGATATGCTTTCATATAATCACGGTACGCTGATAGAAAAACGTGTTCCATGTCTTAGTGAGATCCAGTTCCCAGCGAGCACAGCCGATAACAATTGAAGACATAAATGGAAGACGCGTACGTGGCATTTTTATTTAAATCGCCTTCGAACTTTTTTTTTTCACTCATGCTATATACTAAAGCCAAAGTGAAAAAAAAAACGATGTTAGACTCCGACGGGACGGTCTGAACGCCCGTACAACGTCTGATAGCCCTGGAATTAGGAGAAGCAACACGAACAAAGGCGTTGTCAGCAGAACCCATGTGTGTCTGCTATGTCTCTGTTGCCTCACTATTGTTTTGCATGGCATTTAGCTCTCCGGCTGCGTTGCCTGAAGGCTGTCGCCAGCGGGTAACCACAGCCCTTTGGACAGGTATAATACGCGCGCCGGTTACAAGGCCGCCTCACTAGGTGCGGGCTCGATCGCATCGATGTATCGACGCGAGTACAAAAACACGGCGTCGTGTTGGCCCCGGGGTGCATGGAGCCACGCTTCGTATTTACGCATCGCTCCCATTTGGTACGATCGACTGGCCCGTGCTTTCTGCAGTCCTATACTGTCCGACCAATGATGTCTCGACGGCAGGGGCGTAGCCACGGGGGGGGGCTTATGGGGCTTCAGCCCCCCCCCCCCCCCCCCCCCGAAATCTTTTCGTGCTGCCCATGCACAGCCCACCCAAGCAATCCCCGGTGCCGGAAATCATTCAAAATTTTCTCTAGAATGTCTCTTTCACGCTCGAAAAGACATTTCAGCGCGAACCTTGAGAACTCGGGCTGGATTTCGCGGCAGTGCCAATGCACCGGTAGTCACATAACGCCAAGCAGCCCCATCCGAGCACAAAGTTTCAAGGGCGTTTTGATGGCGAACGGGCTCGCCACGGCATCTTGCGGAGGCCGCGGAGTCTACGCAGCGCATAGATGTCAATTCCGAAATTTATGGGTATAAAGTTCTCAAACTTTTGATGTGAAAGGTGCATTGACATTTCCAAAGTTGTGCTTTAGGTTTTCAATTGCGGAACTTTGTGGGTTTGATGTTACTATATATGTTGGACGCCAAAGGTGCAATCACTTTTCTGGAGTCTTACATCGGACCATACAACGAGACAAGCCAAATCAACACACTATCAGACAAGTTGACAAAGCCAGCAGGGAGGTCGGATGAGATGAAGCGTTGTGGTGGTTCATTTGTGCCGTCATGACACATCAAAATATCAACGTTTTTTTTTTTTCACCCACGCCAAAGCATCCATGTCAAGGCATTAAGTCAGCCAAGACAACTACGTTCTTATTTATTTTTTCTACGTCGACTTTTGTTCGCGAGGAAACATTGAGCCTCTTCAATTTTTTTTGTCCTCGCTACCCTACCCGTGGGCTGCCAGAGGCAGCCAGAGCGAACGGGTTTTTCTCGTGTCACTGCGACCGCACCGCGCGGCGCACTTCGGTGCGCGTTCGCTTATCTCTGGCCGAGTGAATTTTCGCCTGGCAGAATTTTGGGCACTTTCTGGCTAGCAGACGAGAAAAAGAAACAATCGTTGCTCGCAGCCATCACTGTGGGGACTCGACGAATTGCACCGCGTTCGCTTGAGCGCAACCTCTGCGGAAAGTCTTGTCTCGCCAGTGTAGGATACCGAGCACTATGCGTATGGTTCTCGGTGGACCAAGCGTCTCACGTTTTCTTCGATATTCTTTCGGGAGCTACATTAGGTGCCCAAAGTAGGCATTCGATTGTGACCAACATATTTTGCGCTTTTTCATTTCGGTGCCCCGGCCCCAAAAAAGAAAAAAAAAAGACATTGTTGTGGCGCAGCGAATTGTCGCATGGTGAAAGCTCGATTTTGTTACTTCTTCTTTCGCGGACAGTAATGGGCCACGGGACGCTTCAGTTGCCGGATAGTCTTGTTATATAGTATTGCAATAGCAATTATATGGACGCTCCAGGCGCATTCCTGCCGTCGCCGTCGCCCTCATGTTTCGTATAAAGTCCAAGGCCGATAACAACGTGACCGCGCGCCGCATGCTGCATGTGCGAGTGAAAGCGTAGGGAGTGGGATGGGGGGCTGGAATGGGTGAGACGACGATGGTGGCTCAGTCTTATGTGCGCAAAAGAGAAAAGCGGGGGGAGTCGATGGAATGGGGGTGCGATCTAAGATTCTGGGAATCTCTGATTGCGCAACATGTTTATTTGCCTTGTTTGACGTATTGTATACAGTGACATTTTTTAGATACGTAGATTTATTGGAGACTTGTACGTATATTTAAATATCTTGTTGCGGGGTTTTGTGTATACGTGCAGTGAAATTTGTTTCCAGTGACACTTTTTTTGCCTTTTATCAAGCTGTATCTTCGCATATGTATATTCCATTGTATCTTCGCATTTCTAATGTACGAAGGCGAGTAAAATCAAAGTGAGCCAACCCATCCCGGTCAATTTCGGTCCATTATCTGCGAGGCATCCACGTGACACAGGGGCATCTCTCTATTACAAAAGTGACACGCAGGGGTGAGTATCAAGATTGTTTAATGCTCTGATACACTGGGTTGAACATGGTTGCGCGACATAATGGACGCTCTAGAAGTTGAGCAGCGTGGTGCCCTGAGGTTTTTGACAGCTGAAGGTATTTCCCAAAAAGAAATTAGTCGCCGTATGGCTGCCGTGTACGTTGAACATTGCATTTCATTGGCCACTGTGAAGCGTTCGAGCAAACGGTTCAAAGAAGGACGTGAAAGTTGCAAAGACGATCCAAGGCCGGGCCAAAGCCATCGTGCAATCACCCCTAACAAAATTACAAAGGTTGCTGAGCTGATGAGACAAGAACGGAGGATAAGCATCGATGAACTGGCAGAGCGTGTGAACATCAGTCACGGTTCAGTTCAAGCCATATTTCATGAACATCTCGGTTATCCGCTCTTGTGTGCGCAATGGTTGCTCAAGATTTTGAACTACCGCCAGAAGACGAAGAAGTTCAGCGCTACCTTGACTCATCTGATCCGGTATCACAATAAGGATGACGACTTCTTGTCTCCAATTGTGATCGGGGACGAACCATGGTGCCACTTCTACGAGCCTGAAACACGACAGCAAAGCTTACAGTGGAAACATTCGAATTCACCACCCTCAAGAAAGGAAAAGCCGTCATTTCCGCCGGAAAGGTGTTGTTGACTTTTTTTTAGATCGTCAGGCGCCATTACTGATAGAATTTGCTAAATCTTGAGAGACTATCAATTTGTTTCGTTATTGTGAAACGCCAAATCGGCTGGGTGTCACAATCAAGAACAAACTACGTGGAAAATTGACGAATGGGGTCATCTTGTTCCGCGACAATGCCGTCCCCACGTCGCTGATGTGGTTAATACAAAACTGGCAAAGTTCAAGTGGGAAACGCTGCAACATCCACCATACAGCCCAGGCCTGTCGCCTTGCGACTTCCACTTTTTGGAGCATCTGAAGAAACAGCTCAAGCGAACCAGATTCGTGTCGGACGATGACGTCAAAGAGTCAGTTGCGGATTTTTGAAGCAGCAACCCAAGGAATTTAATGAGACGGGAATCGCGCGACTCGTTAGACAACGGGACAAATGTCTAAATGATCATGGAGACTACTTATAAATAAGGTACCCCGTTTGTCATATATTCGCATTGGCTGACTTTCATTTGACTCGCCCTCGTTTATTTTTCAGAACTCCTGCTTTTCATACGTGCTCTCTGTTGCGGCTATAATTTCGGTGCAATTACTCACGATACACGACCGGTGACAGCTGCTCCTGCGTAATACATTAGAATAAATGACAGTGTCATTGAGATTTTTCACTGGCCGTTGCATATGTACAAGGATCTAAACAAGGTCCTTGAATGACAAAGTTTCATTACAATATTTGTCCTCAGCTTGTTAATTTCATGGCCTTTACATTTTTCATATCAGCGGCATTCACTGCCTTGCTGGTTTCGAGCTGATATAGTTCCAAAGTTCGTGTGATATTTTATTTACTTATTAAATAGAGAAAAACATGGAAACATTGATATCGGTTATTTTGGGCAAAATTTTTGGCACATACAAGTATATTCTTTTATGAAAAAATACATATTTTACTTGTTCTGACAGTGCGTAGCGTTCCAGAATTCGTTTGCAGCATCTTTAGCAATGACAATAGAGTTATTATTCATGTATTTGATCCTCAGACAAATTGTTTAAGAGGAAGCTTTAGCTCGCGCCCAACTCCGAGGCGGCCTATTCAAATACATGTTAAACGCAGAGACGCTTTTCTGTGATAACCCCCGGATCGCTTTTAATGAAATTTGTTGCATTTGAGAGAGAAAGTTAAATTCTAGTGTCTGTTGAAAGCGGAATTTCGATTTAGGGCCTGAACATTGTCTAAATATTTTGAAAAACTCTAAAGTTCAAAAAAAGAGAGAAGCACGACGTTTACAAACTAATAGCTCTGCATCAAGCACACATGTGGCTGTTCAGTAAACGGCATCTATTATAACAGTCAAAGCGGACAAATTTGGTGTGTCAATTCGTATCTTACGTCAATAGGTTACGTTGTGTACAAGGATTCTGCGAAAGCCGTATTTCCATAATGCTAAATTTCTTGAGATTCACGTGTAACATAGAAATTTTTCCGCTGTAGACGTACTATTAGGTGCAATTCACAGAATGGTGATGTCATTTTTCATTACTGAGTTACATAGTTTTAACTTGATAGTTTAGATTTCGGAAAATTTGCGATTTCGGTGAATTTTTAACAAAAAATTGACAACTAAATGAGAAATTCGAAACCAAAAGTCATTAGAATATAAGCTTTTCTTTTAAATACAAGAAACCTCGTCTAATTTGGTGCATTGGTTGCCGAGATAAACGAATTCTCCTTCTACGTGTATTTAGATACGAGCACCCGAGCTAAAGCTTCCTCTGAAGGAGGAGACCGAGCTGCAATGTGAGCCCCCCACGAACCAAATTTCTGGCTACGCCACTGCTCGACGGGAACGTTTCGCTCATTTTTAAACGTAACGTTGATGTATATTCGTGAGCAGTGACGGCCGCTTGGTTTGTGTTTAATGTTTTTAGAGCACAGCTCGTAGGCGTGTTCGTTCCTGCGGCGAGCGTCGCCGTCGGCGACCCTCGGCGTAACCAAACGAATGAGCACAGCGAAGGATGAAAGAGCGAACGCGGAGCGCAGCCGGACACGAAAGACGGCGATAGCGAAGAAGTACGAGGAGGAAAGCGGAGGAGGAGGGTATGGCGAAAGCGTGAGAACTTGGAAGAGTAGTGTCACGCAAGACGGGCTCTGCGGCGACGATGGCTACGAGATAGCGCCAGAGTAGCGCGCGTCGTCTGTTCACCGATGGCGCCACCGATACTGTTACGACTTTACACCGCTGCCACCAGTATTACGACTTTGAGGTGGTCCCTTAGCGCTCGTCACCCGTTTCGTGACAGAGCGTTGGTAGCGAAGACTCCGAGTCAGGCGTCCGTGAGAATAACAAAAGGGACTTTATACACTATATACAGGTCATTATACAGGACATGATCGGATCGGCACTGGGGCCAAGAGCTCACAGCAAACGCGACGGTTCTCGCACGGCGACGTCCGGCGAAAACGCGTGACACATCTCACTCCAGTCGAGAGCGGCACTCAGCTCCCGGTGGGTCGGCGGATCCGGTTTTCCAGGCGGCCGCGTCGCAGCTTATAATGGCCCGAGAAACCATTGTCACTCAAACGGCCCAATACAAAGCCAGCACTCGACGGTCGTCCGAGAGGTCCAACCAGCGACCGCGCTGGCCACCCCGTTCAAAGTTGGCGGGCGCGGTGACCTCCCGGCAAAGGGAGGTACGGCGCCGGGCTGTCTGGTACTTGGTTGCACGTTTGGACATGTCGCTCGCCGACACTTCTCCGCAGGACACCGCTGCCTGACGGCTCCGCATCTTGACTTGTCAAGGGAGAATTAGGGCGCTGTGCCTTTCGGCGCAGCCCCGGGTTTGTCCAAAGGGCGCTCGCAGAATAAATTCTGCATCTTGTAGATTCGGAATCCGGGCTGGTGGTAATGGCACAACAATACCATACATGGAAACAAAGCACTGCATGAGCGGAGCTCTGTCTGCGGCGGTTGCTGTGAATCGCGCCCACGCGTCACCCACGCACTTCCTCTCGCTGTCTCCCGATTAGCGAGGCAGTCGCGCCACATTTCACTCTGTTGGCAACGTTCCGCACGCGACATATTGTCCGCGCCAGCCAATATATCGCGAAATGAAAATACCTATAGAGCTGCGGTCAAATTTCACATTAGGGTGTATCGTAATCGTCGGTGTTTTTTTTTTTCCCCAGAACACCTGTTTAACAACAACTATAATTTCAAAATGTGAGCGAATCCATAAGGCAGTGGGCCAGATGCAGCAGCTAGAAATAGCGATAAGATAGACAGCGAGACGATCTATAATGACAGATGATCTAAGAATTGAGAGCCTTGATCAAAGTTCTGACCTGCTACTCAGCATTGCCGAAGGAGAGTACTGTAGTAAAAAAGAGAAGTGCAGAAAACTGTTCATGATAAATATCAAAATGGTTGATGATAAAGATCAAAATTGTAGTTTGAGTGAACATAAACAGTGAAAACTCGTTCAAAGGCTCAAATGCAAACCACTCTCGTGCAAGAATTTGACATTAGTCTTTAGAATATTACGCCAACGACAAGGGTCCGACTAATGTCACAAGAGCACCTTTTCAGACAAAGGTCGAGCGATCAACTTCCACAAAAGCTCTACCAGTGACTTAACTGCGCTGCTTACACATTATCCAACGGCATGAATTACTGCTCGCAAACTTTAAGCTAAATCTGTAGAGTTCCCACGTTTTGCTGTCTCGTCCAACCGTTTTTCACTCCAACGGCTGTACGTATACCGTGTGTCCCACCAAACGTTAGCCAAGCTGTTCAAAGAAAAAGAAAGATTTCAAAGACACCGTACAAGACACAGTTTAAAAACGCGCGGTATTCGGTCGCCAGAGCTCTGGCGACCAAACGCCATAGGTATTGAAATCGTATCTCACACCATGCTTTTTAAAGTTTTTTTTTTTTCTTGCAACCACTTGGCTAACGTTAGCCGGGGCACCCTATGTATGCCCAACGATGTGTTCAGCTATATAGAAGGTTCGCAAAAAATATATCGAAGCACCTCTTCCTTGGCACGCAGCGACGTGCATGAGGCGCAGCCTGCGTTCTGTTTCCGAGAGGCTTCCAAGTCTGGCCTCTTATTTTCTGCGCTGGCAAGATTACAACAGGACCCACAATTCAACCAAAGCGACAGATTGAATACTATATGAAACCGCCTCGTATTTGACCCCGAGGTAAACTTTAGTGTACTCGAATTTGCTTAAACAATCTCCTCTATTTCCTGCGACACCGATAGTCGGAACTCTTTGGTTGGTATGTGCTCTATTTCATGCGCTCCGTATTGTCCGTCCCCGCGGGAACGTTGGCGATTGACCCCTTGGTTCCAAATTGCCCTCAGATACGCCGTAAAGGAGGCGTCTCGTGCTATACATATACATGGCGCGAGAACTTGGTAATCGTTGCGCTGAGAGGCGGGAACGTCGGACGTAACTGGTGGGCACAAAACGATCGTTATGCGTCAAAGTGGACAATCAAAAATGCTATACATGTCCGACAAGCGCTAAGTGATGTCGTTTCTTCACCCAAATAGAACTTGGTAGAGCCGGTACGCAGTTGTGCCATCGAAGTCAGAATGGACCTGAAGTCCTTCGAGGATGTCTTTGAGCGCAGTTTTCTATGTAGGGTTTGAGCCCACTCACCCGTTGTCGGCATCGTTTTCTTCGAATGAATGCGCGCACGTCATATTTTGACGTCCTCATGCAGCGAAACGCACACCGATGGACTGAAAGCACGCGATGCTATTTACCTTCCGCGGTTCTTGCATTATCAAAGCTAATTAGACTTGTTTTTATTAAGGACACTGTCTAGAAAGCAACCTTAACTACAACCTACGTGATCAGGTGGATTAATGCGGAGTGCTTTTTCGGAAAACATGGCTAAATCATCTAGCGGGGCTTTCTTCGAGATCTTCACCTCTTTCAAAGGGAAGAGAACCTCTACTTAATCAGGAACATCAATATAAAGCCCGCAGCTGAAGGCGCGATCCAGCTTCGTAATAAAGGAATCCATTCGTGATAAAGGGCTCATTATTGTTTGAATACATTCGTGCCAAACAAGCATAGAAGAGTGCATAAACGCAAACCTTTATGACCAGAAAAATTATTCCTCTAGTAACGGAAACTAAAACGCGCTGAAATGAGTACTCCTAATTCTATTGTCATTAATTATATTACGAACGGTTTGAGGTGTGCAGTGCATGATTCTAAGATCTTTTTTTTTTTTTAATTTGAACAAGATTAGCCAACTTCATGAAAAGCAAACCAAAAAGGTTTTGGCATTACTTAAGTGGGGATATTAAGAAGCACGTAACGCAGATTTAGATTGATGGAAACATTGTTACAGATCAGAGAGT
The DNA here is from genome assembly GCF_023375885.2 of Dermacentor andersoni. Classification (NCBI taxonomy): domain Eukaryota; kingdom Metazoa; phylum Arthropoda; class Arachnida; order Ixodida; family Ixodidae; genus Dermacentor; species Dermacentor andersoni. Next base: position 129,059,065 of record NC_092814.1, on the reverse strand, counting down.
TATCGCTCAGCATTAACATTTATTTTACTGAAGCTTTTTAAGCGAAGTACATGCGTGAAGTTGCGTCATAGGGAATTTTCAGCATACGAAGTTGATCTTATTTCCTACCACGGTCTATAGTCGCGATGCTGCTAAACTTGCACACAAAATCCTCTTGTGGTCCTGACGGTTTATCGAATATTTTTCTTCACCGTTATACCATATTAATCGCTAGATTTGTTGTAATAGAGTTTAGATGTTCATTGTTACCTGCGAGTTTAACTGACTAATGGAAGGCAATTCACGCAAAATTCATCTTTAAAAAGGTAACAGCTTATTATTGGAAAATAATCCACCCAATATCCTTAACATTTTTTTCGTAAATTATTATAACATGTTATGGGTTCACGTTTGTAGCTTATTTCTGTTTTCAAATGACAAGACCTCAGACACTATTTCTTATATTTTAACATTCTTTAGTAGCGTCTCCTGCAGTAGTCGCCGGCCGGACTGTGTGTGACCTGTACTGCGTGGGTTCTGCTTTTTTTTTTTAGATTTGTCATCTTGCTCTTTCTTTCCTCTTCCATCCCCTGTTTCCTATCTTCCATCTATATGTTTCTGTATTCTCCTTTCTGAAGAGTAGGCAGGCGTTGTGCCCCTTCCGGTGGCAGTTGCCAGCTTGCTCCTCGCTTTTCCTTTCCTGTCAAGTGTATATATGTTTTCAAAACTACTACTACTACTACTACTAATAATAATAATAATAATAATATGCAAACGCATAATGAAATTTCTGGAGGAAAACTTCATACTAACAACCTTCCTATACATGGATTGAAAGAAGAAATTTTACAGTTACACAATTAGTTACGGTAGTTCATGCATTTGCCGCATGCATTGATAATGATAGACAAATTGATCCAATAGTTTGAGACTTTAGAAAGCCCTTTGACAGAGTTGTTCATAAAAATTGCCCAGTTAGCTCACAAATATTAACTTTCCCGAAAATTGAAGTTCCAGGATTTCAGATTCTCTACATAACCGAACACACTTTCTTTCAATTGATGGCAGTGATTCCTGTTGTCTTCCTGTGACATCAAGTTTGCCTCCAAGAAGTGTTCACAAACCCTGGTTGTTTCTGCTATACTAAATGTTGCAACAACGCGTCTGATCACTCACGCATCTCAGTGCGGCTATCGGCACCGTTTTACAACAGTCCCAACGCAACTCCTGGTGCCCACTCGGGTTTTTCTCCCAGAAGCTGAAGCCTGCAGAAACGCGCTACATCACGTCCGAATCACCACGTTATAGGTCCCTTACAACAATGTGTGAGTCAGCGAGTGAAAGACCTGAGAACCGTCCGGACCGATAAAATTATAGTCAAGCTAATGTACTTACACATATTGCACAAATTTTGGCATGACTCTGAACCCCAATAAAACTGTTTATCTTTGCATAGCCCTCAGTAAAGTTCCATTTAGATGTGTGGTACATGTAACCTAACATATTTTCCTTTGAAACAGGTTAACAATAATAAGTACCTATAGCTATAGGAGGGACAATGAAGAATGTCCTCTCTTAAAATCAGCATAGTGACAACATTTGCTACCCGGCCTTCAGCAAACTTTATTACTTAAAACATACGCTTCAAAATTGTCCTCCTATAACGCTAAACTTTTTGGTTATTCCCACATTCATACGGCCTAAGCTTAAATATTCTTCTATTGTTTAGGATCCTCATACTAAACACAACTTAAAAAAGAGATTCAGCGAGAAGCTGCCAGGTCTGTCTATTATAAATTTAAACACTCTGACTCTCCTACTGAAAGATTATCCTACTGAACTCATGAATGCTATAACAGCATTGAATTGCCTAAATCGAGAAGAAAATGTCGTTTGAATTTTATTGAAGTTACTTCTTAACGGTAAATTGGCTGCTGAACGAACACATATAGTTTCTTTCCCCATTATCTACAAGACCTACACGAATCCAACTGGAATAACCCAATGGAACCTATTATTATAACGCACTGTACGAATGGATGCTCATTATTTTTGTATTATTGTTTATTTTTTTCTCGTACTACCATGTTTGCTCTGTAATACGGATATTTTCTCAATTATGTTGCCCGTCCTGGTTGGATCAATTTGATCTGCAGAAGGTAACAAATAATAAACAAATAAAATGAACAAGCGTCCTTGGCGGAGGCGCTGGACATTGAACGTCATCTTCGTTAAACCGAGCACGAATACGACAGGTGGTCTCATAAAGTTAGAACGCTGCATACCCCCTCTTAAGTGTCTTCAACCGCTCTTCCAAATTCGCTCCGCATGGTGCATTTCACAAGACAATTTGTAGCGTAAAGCGCAAACCCCACGGTGAGCGATTTCGTGCGCGACAGCGACGGGCGACGGCTTCGAGCGACGAAGCGGGCTGTCGCGCGAACAGATCGCTCACTCGTGTCGCTCGATCGCTCGGTTCTGGAAACGTAGACTTCGCCGCCAGGAAGTGCAATGGCAGATCTAGCCAATAGCGCGAAGTCGGAACAGGATGTACATCAGTGACATATTACTTGTTGTCAAAGGTAAAAAGGACGCCGACAAAAAACATAAAAAAGAAAAGAAAACAACACGTTTCGGCTCCCAGGAGGGGGGGGGGGGGGGGGGGGCTTTTCACCGAATGGGAGCGGAAACCTCTCGTTTCCTTTTCTTTTTTATGTTTTTGGTCGGCATCCGTTTTACCTTTGACTATGAGCCATCTCGACCAGACGAGTTTCCGTCGAACTTTTGATTTCATAATACCGGTTGTCGCCCGAAACGAGCAAACGACGGAATATTGATACGTGCAAGGAAAAAAAGTTCGCGCAGAATCTCCTCTATTTGTTGTCTAAGTATGCGCAAGCGTTGCGCCACTTACTCATCTGCACGCAGCCCGGTGTCATTATCAATGCTGTAGAACTTGGTCCGACCAGTATAAACCCTCATCATCAACCTTCATCGGTCGTTCGCTTAGCATATGTTCGATAGTGAGCATGATAAGGCAGGTCTAATTAAGGTATAGTTCATTACGGCACTCGAACCCACGATCATTGGTGTTAATTAAGGGGCAGTTAATTAGTCAGTTATCTAGATGATGTTCATTAAGGCACTCGAACCCTCTACCTTCGGTGGGAGTCAAACCCACGACCTTTGTGTTAATTAGGGTGAATTACAGTTAATTTAGCGAAGCTGTTTGAAAACCACCACTACATTTGCTGAGGGGAGTATGCAATGCTTTATTGATGGTTCGGATGCTTGTTTTGAGCTTGTTCTTTATTGAAACGTAAGCTTTTCTGTGTGTTGCAGGGGTGATTTCAGTGAATGTATGCACTGTTCGCTTCACTTTGCTGAAAGCTTGTAGCCTCGGCCTTACGTGGGTATGAACCATATTGCTTAAGGCGGTATGAGCCATTCATTGTCTTAAGTGATTGACAAATTTCTCGTTGGGCAGGCATATAAATGCTTACGCATTTAAATAACCTGCTGCAAGATCTTCAAAAATTATTTATGCTGCTCTGTACGGCAAAACAAATCAATTTAGATTATTAGAGCATGCGTCACGCTAGTTTCGGTGCGTATTTGCTGCGCTCATACCGGCAACACCGGCGAGCCAGTCGCGTGGGGTTCGACTTGCGTAGGCGACGAGAGGACGCGACAGCCATCTCCATCGCGTCGCTTGTCGCCGTCGCGCGCAAGATCGCTTGCATGAGAGGCGTTATACTTAACGCCTCTCTGCTGATATTTTGGATTGAGGATTACCTATGGAAATTGCTGCGTAAGTTATCAGAGGCTGCATGTCGATGCGGTTGGGCGCTCTTGCCTTTACATTGTGTCGAGGCAAGCAAACAGCTGCTATAACGAAATCCTTTCGAAATGCGACAACGTACGCATGGGACAACGGCGACATATTGGAGTGTGCGTGAACAGCTCATGATTGTTTCGCACGGCCCTTAAATGGCACGCCATCCCGCGCCGTGTATACATACTCGGCGTCTCTTGTTTGCTCGCAGCCGCGCTAGACAGCGGCGGCGGGCGACTAGCCACGAGAGAACAATCACTTAAGGAGCGTAATACAAAGCTAGTCTCGCGGAGGATGAGCGGTCCAGCTGTGCCAGACGGCCCATCCATCACGGTCGGAACAATCCCTGCCGCGTGCCCCCCCCCCCCCCCCTTCCTTTCGCTGGATGGGCGCAACTTTTCGGCCAGGCTGAAGAAGCAACAGCAGCGGCGCAGGGTACCGGCTCGCCAAACCTGGCTGCTCCTGCGGCGAACAATGCATCACCCCCTTTTCAGCATCCATTGCCGCGCCACCGCGCCTGCACACACCGTCAGCGCACTGCTTCCCCCTCCACGAACCGTCTTCGACAACGGACCCTCCCCACTCGATCGATTTCCTCCGCGTGATGTCCTTGTCATGATCGCAGTCGATGCGTGTTGGAGCCGCTGTGATGCTCCTACACCGTTGGCTGCAGAGTGGCCTGTTGTTAAAGTCCAGTCGTAGTACCGATTCCTCTCGAGAGTCCGGTCGTTTCCGAGGAGCAACAGGTGAGACCACGCGCCCTCATGTCCTTCTCTCCGTCTTCTCGTTCTTCGCCGTGACCAAGCATTTGTATTCGAGGGTGGGTGTTTCTTTTCCCTTCGTTTTCGCGTCCTTACGCCTGTAGCCATAAACGCAAAGGAAGGAAAGAACGAGAATATCAAGTACTTATGCGTCAACCTTTCAGCGCACATCCGACCACGGCGGCCGCATTTCGATGGGGGCGAAATGCGAAAACACCCGTGTACTTAGATTTAGGTGCACGTTAAAGAACCCCAGGTGGTAAAAATTTCCGGAGTCCTCCACTACGGCGAGCCTCATAATCAGAAAGTGGTTTTGGCACGTAAAACCCCATAATTTTTTTCAGTGCACATTGTGGGGCTTCGGAGCGGACAAGGAAAAGAAACAAAAGCGACACTGAAAAAAAAAGACAAATTTATCAGAAAAGGACTAGGACGCGAACACTTTGACACGAGGATAGCATATGGACACGAGCATGCAACACGATATAATTTTTTTTAATCCTTTACGCGTGTACATCACTTTGTACTTATCTATCCTTAGCACGTTCGCCCAACGCGCTCGTCCCCTATAGCACACTCCTTAGTCCTGGTCGACATACAGAGTCCACTGTGACGATCATGCAACGGCGACGGCGTCAACGTTGTCACGGTGGCGCGGTGAGCAAGGCAGCCTCCTCTGGCTGCCAGCACCAGCTCCTCAACAGCCCGACGGTCTCGACAGCGCTCATGGACGTCCGTGTCGGGAGCCCTTCGAAGGAAAGACAACAGGCCGCGTGCACAAGTAAGGCCCAGGGACGACAGTGCCGAAAACTCTGAATGGCAGCATCACAGCGGCCTTTGGAGCAGTCCCAGCCTCCCTCGTCAATCTCGTAGCACTTGATTATTATTATTACAGCGAAGCTGTCTATGACTAGGATCCCGGGGTTTCTTCGTGGCGTAACGTCGACAAAAAATATCATCATCAGAACCTCATACCTCCAAATGCGATACCCCCGCAAGGCAGAGGATACAAGCACTCAGCAAAGTGAAGCGATCAGCGCATACATACTTTGGAATCACACATGAAACATACAGAACAGCATACGTTTTAATAAAGAACAAGCTCAAAACAAGCATCCGAACCACTTAATTGATGATAAGGCGCTTCTGCGCCTACATGCGACGCGAAGCACGTAGCGCTCTCTGAATACGTTTCCCGGTAATGATTACTGTTGGGCAAGCTGCCGCGGCGACGGCAGCTTGAATGTAGCATACGAAGCAGAGAGTGACGTAACCAAATTTTCGTATGTAAAAGAAGAACCCGCCTAGCAACTGATTTGTGCTGTGACAGTGCTATGGGAAGGCCACGTATAGTGAGGACTCCTGCAGAGCAGCGTGCATACGAGGCTTGGCGAATTTCTCTTCTCTCTGGTCCACTCTTTGTAGGTACACGAAGTAGCGGCGCAAGCCAAGTCGCAGGCTGTCGAAACGTCTTCATCATCATCATCATCAGCCTGGTTGTGCCCACTGCAGGGAAAAGGCCTCTCCCATACTTCTCCAACTACCCCGGTCATGTACTAATTGTGGCCATGTTGTCCCTGCAAACTTCTTAATCTCATCCGCCCACCTAACTTTCTGCCGCCCCCTGCTACACTTTCCTTCCCTTGGAATCCATTCCGTAACTCTTAATGACCATCGGTTATCTTCCCTCCTCATTACGTGTCCTGCCCATGCCCATTTCTTTTTCTTGATTTCAACTAAGATGTCATTAACTCGCGTTTGTTCCCTCATCCAATCTGCTCTTTTCTTATCCCTTAACGTTACACCTATCACTCTTCTTTCCATAGCTCGTTACGTCGTCCTTAATTTAAGTAGAACCCTTTTCGTAAGCCTCCAGGTTTCTGCCCCGTACGTGAGTACTGGTAAGACACAGCTGTTATAAACTTTTCCCTTGAGGGATAATGGCAACCTGCTGCCATTATCCCTCAAGGGAAACGTCTTAGGCTAATAATTAGGTAAAGTGCATGTGGATGTCTCCACGTGAATAATTTCAACCTACGTCACAATGGGTTCTAGTTGTCGTTTACAGCTTCGCTGTCCAAACACCTTCACAGCGTGGATTGGAGACCATTATTATTGGTGGTGGTGGTGGTGGTGGTAATTTCAGACACAGGCACATAACCACAGCTTTGGATTGGCCAAGAAGCGGGTTGTAGTGCGCTCCTCGCCGCCGAGAAGCCACACTGTGCGACCTGACATCGCGTTACGTGTGACACGAGAGTTCTTAGCTTTTCCGGCTATCATCGAAGATGCCAGCCAGGGAAACTAAAACTTACTTTCTCCAGTGGCGTCCACATGTCACACTATTGACCATGTCCAATTTGCCACGCCTAAGATATTTCTATTGCATGCCCACTTCAGTGGGACTCAGCGCTCAGAAGACCTGCTCGTGGGAAACTTATGTTGCTTTTCTACAATATTTAATTAAGTGGCTACTTCCCCGTCATATGCCGCGTAGCGATTGCCTGCAATACGGGGGAACGAAGGCGCTTAAGCCACCAACGTTGCCACGGAGAGAAAGAGAGGGGCTCTTTAATGAAAATGGTAGAAGTTTGCGGGACGCCTAGCTTGCTACTCCAAATGAATGCGGTGATAAACGAAATGTGCGCACAGAACATGCGACTGTTAATACAGAAATAACACAAACACACAGCGTAGTATACAATATTTTAATATCTAGTTGAGACCAGTGTCTCTCAGAAAAGTAAGGAGCGTCTTCGTAAGTCATATCCTTCGTCCAAATACATGTTGTAGCTCAAGGTGTATACCTCAAATTCAAAGCTAGTGCAAGCACTGCTGGCCAACACATCTCGCATTCAAGGCCTAGGAAGGACCTATCAATCGCGTTGAGCGCATCATGCACCTCACAAAACGCATCAGAGCAAGCTTGTACACTGTGCCTTATGACATCATGCTGCTTGGACCGAAATTTCCATTTCCAAGCCCGGTGTGACGAAAGCGGCGACGTCGAAATCACCACGCCGTACTCGGGAGCGTCCCCAATAGATTTTATGGCAGTCGGACGAGGTAGCATGACACCGCGGATCGAAGTACACCTGCCTTATGCTATCTAGGAGGCGTTGGTCAACCTTCTCAGCGGCGTTCAATAGGGCATTAATGATTTCGCATTCACAACTCATAAGAAGCGCTTAGGTGTTCTCGGATGTTCTTTTTTAATTAAAAAACAATAACTTCCGAAAATGATCTGCCAGCAAGAGGATCTTCTGGGACTCTGGCGACATATTGTAGTCCGGCTGAATTGACTCATGCATGAGCATAAAATCGGTAGCCAGAGGCGCCTGACCTCTGCTAGCACGTCCATAGTTGTGGTAGCGCTTCACAGGAGGCGAAGGCATATCATCAGCATTCTCGCTGGCATTGCTTCCAAGGTCTTTAGGTTTGTTCGGGAGAGACAATGTATAGGACAGGTAGCCGTATCGAAGGAGACCAAGCAAAGTGTGTGACTGTGACTGGTAACATACGGTAACTGGGTGCCTTTTGTATACTTTCATGGCATAGCGCAGCAGATGCTACCGCATCACACCTTTCTGACGACATTTTTAACCCTCGGCTACGCAGAAACTTTTCTATGCCGCTGATGGCTTCCTGCAGCCTTGTACGTAGAATATTCATATTGTGGTTCGAACTCCATGCGGAGACGTCATTTGCATAACGTGAAATCTACACACCAGCCGAGAGACCTCAAGCGACCTTTTCACGAGTCATTAGCGCTCATCAAGAGTGCATACCGACATCTTTTACAACGGCGGCGCAGCCTTCATCTGCCCTGTGGTGCCTGCGACAGCCTCAAGTGAATTTTGCTATTCCTGGAATTACAAAAAAGTCCAATCATCCATCGCCGGCTCTGAAGCAACTTACGCTCCTATTAATGCACCAGACGTATCATGACCACATTCATATATATACCCATGGTTCGACCTCACCTACCAGCTCAACTGCCGCATTCGTCGTTCCAGCTAACCAGGTTACAGTTAGATTCAAATTGTCACACATGACTACATCTACGTCGGCAGAACTTGCAGCTCTCCATGCCGCTATGACGTACATCACCGAAGAGCCAACAGAGAAGTGGGTCGTATTTTGTGATTCTAAGGCAGCTCTTCACAGTATCAAGTCTGAATTACATCACAGAACCTACGAGCAGATGATATCTGACATCAGGGAAGTGCACCACCATGCTCTGGAAAGAAGGCACCACATTATATTTCAATGGATTCCTGCTTACTGTGGCATCGTCGGCAACAACATAGCTGACAAGGCTGCCCGGTCTGCCCACGAAGATACCCAGACGCATCCAACACCCTCGAGGTCGGATGCTGCCAGGGACCTTGCCTACTTGCACGCAAGAAGCCACAAGATCTCTAGAGTTCAAGTGCCTTCAATTGCCGATTACATAAACTGGACCCCACGCTACCGCTACAACTGCCATCTAGCCTTTCCCGCGGCGAAACAACCTTGCTGTGCCGCTTTTAGCTGGGAGTGGCGTTCACGAACGCGTACTCCTATCGTTTAAGAATGGCAGAGAGCCCAATGTGCGACTCCTGTGGGTGCGAGGAAACCATCGAGCACCTATTGTGTACCTGCCCTCGCTATGATATCCAACGCTTCTTTCTGCGGGCAACTTTACACCGACTGGACTCGAGACCGTTGACCGAACCAAAGATACTCGGGCCGTGGCCACACCCATCACTGACTCGAAAAGCGATTCGTGCACTAGTGCAATACTTGAAGTGCACCGGCTTAATAGACCGTTTATAGTGTCCCTGTGTATAGTATCCCTTCTACACGCACTCAGTGCTTACTTTCTCCCTTTTTTTCTTCTTCTATTGCCCTTTCCCCCACCCCCAGTGTAGGGTAGCAAACCGGATGTTCTTCTGATTGACCTCCCTGCCTTTCATATCCTTGTTTTCTCTCTCTCTCTCTCTCTCTCTCTCTCTACACAGAGCGCGGCACACATTTCTCTAGCCCAGACAAATAAATATCTAATAGTGCGGGGCATAGAACTCCACCTTGTAGCACTCCACGTGATATTTTGCACAATGTGGTGTCGCCATCTTTAGTTGACATGTAAATGAATATGTCGGTTAAATAATCCCAAATTCAGATGTACACGTGCCCACAAATGCCAAAGTGTTTCATTGCCGTCTTATTTGGATCATGATCAACACATTCAAATGTTCCTTTGACGTCCAGAAATACAGCTATTGTGACTTGGCGTACAGATCTGTTGCGCTAGACATAATTAGCAAGAGAAATAACATTATCAATGCTGCTGCGGTCTTTCTTGAACCCTGTCGTCTGTGGAGGGTAGTTTGGGTAGACATTCCTGTTTACCCTATCCCAGTCACCATATCTTGGCCACGGAGAACTACCCATCCTAGAGCGTTGAATGGTGAACTCGGTATTCTCTTGAAAATTTTCTTAGTATGGCCGTCAGAATGCCCACTATGCAACTGAGGAAACAAGTGTCGTTACGTTATACTGTCAGTTCACTGCGAGATAACAACGATTGCCTAGATAGGCCCGAATCAATGAAACGTTCAAGCCAAGCGTTCTTCCAGTCAACTCTGAAGAAGTGCCATGTATTAAAACATAAAGAGCGGCCTCACATCTTCTATGCCAGTTTCGCTTTTGTTTTGTTGTGTCATTATTGCACGTCAGTGCAAACCTTGAGAAAGCCATCAAGTACGTCAAGAAAAGACTTGACTCTTCTTCCCACATCTTCAATTTCAATTCAATTCAATTCAATTCAGTTTATTTGGACATACACAGGTGGCACAGGATGTCCACGAGGCGCGGCAAAAGGAGGCAACAATGCCTCCTGACAGGGCCTTCACCTCGGGATCACACATTATGACAGCAGGTCGGCATGACAAAATACTGCACTACATTGTGAGATCAATGAAACAAGTGGAAATTCAGAAATACAATGCTGCGTCCCATATGACAAATTATTCTATTATTTGATATTATACATTGATTACATCATTCTAATTCACGGAAACAATGATGTAGATAATCATTCAGATTGCACTTGCTCAAGATAAAAGAAAGGTACAATTCTAAGCAAAGGAGGCAGGAGAAGAAAGCATCATTTTCATTTTTTTCTTAAACTGAGAAAGGGTTTTGCAATCATTTATACAGTTGATCATTAAAGGATAAGTGTTACAGAGTGTAACTATTTGATTGTCTATGATCTGAGTACCATAATTTGTGCGTGACTTCGACCAAACCATAGATACAGTGCGCAAGTTATGGGTAAGGTTCCTGTTTAAGTACTTAGTGCAGAAGGATGTAAAATCATGCTTAATGTTATGAAAAATAAGTACAGCCAATGAGAAACTGTAAAGTTGATAGTATGGCAGTACCTTAACTGCGTCGTACAGGGATTCTTTGGTAATAGGTGCGGAACGGAGTACCGCCTTCAACGCCCTGAACTGAAGCGAAAAAAGGCGGTCTGAATCCGATTTGTTACATGTACCCCAAACTAGCTGACAGTACATAAAATAGGAGTGAACTATGGAAAAATAAATCTGCTTTCTCAAACGCAGAGGTAAAAGATTTTACGCGTTGCAACAAACCGATAGACCTAGAGGCTTTCAAACGAACCTGATCCACGTGATCTGTCCATGTTAAGTCATATTTGAAACAGACGCCCAGGAAGCGGCAAGAATTTGTTGGCAATAGATTGGCATTATATATGTGTAGTTGGACGTGATGATTCAATGGCTTGTTTTTGGGGCGGAAAATAATATATTGTGTTTTCTTTATATTTAAGTCAAGTTCGTTCTTATTTAACCAGATCTGTAGCTGACTCAGCCACTGATTTGCATGTTCTTCAAGTGAGGCTAGATTTGGACCAGAAAAGAAGACATTAGTGTCATCCGCGTAAAGGATAATATCAGGTGTCAGGGGGATGTTAACGAGGTCATTGATGTATAAAATAAATAACAAAGGCCCAAGAATAGATCCTTGCGGCACACCGTACTTAATTATTCCTATGTCTGACAGAAATTCATTCATACTAGTGTATTGTTTTCTTCCTTTCAGATAACTGTCTATCAGCTCATGTGCTATTCCTCTGATACCATACTTTCCCAGTTTTTCCATCAGAATTTCATGTTTAATCGAATCAAAGGCTTTTCGGAAGTCAAGAAAAATGCCCAGTGTATATAGTTTCTGTTCAAAGTTTTCCAAAATACGGTCCTTTATGAATAGCAGTGCTGTCTCCGTTGATTTTCCAGCCTGAAATCCATATTGTTGTTTACATATTATATTATGAGCATTTAAAAACTTGTTTAACCTCGTGTATATTATGCGTTCGGGGATCTTAGAAAAGAGCGGCAAAACAGAGATAGGTCTATAATTATTCAGATCATTTTTTCCTCCTCCTTTGAATATTAAGGTTACGCGTGCAACTTTCATGTTATCAGGGAATATACCGGTCTCTAATATGAGATTACAAATATATACTAGAGGACCCACAAGTAATGGAAGTACGGCCTTGATGGGGCGTGCACTAATATCGTCATTTCCTGGCGAGCATCCATCCTTCATTGCCTTTACAACACTTACAACTTCTTCCTCCGATGTAGGTATCAGAAACAGTGAATTGCTATTAGTGGAAGGGACATATGAAGTGATAGGCGTTAACGCTTGGCTCATGCGTAAGCAATTTGGCGAACCTGCATTGAGAAAATGTTCGTTAAACTTGTTTGCAAGTGGTACACCTGAAAATGTTTTACCGTCGATGTAAAAATCCAGCGGAATGCGTGCTTTACCACCTTTTATGATGTTGTTAGCTGTTTGCCACAATAATTTAGGACTGTTCATAACTGTGGAAAATTTGTTGTCGTAGTAACCTGATTTTGCTTTCTTAAGATCTGAAGTTAAGTTGTTACGAAATTTTTTAAACTCCGTGAAATGAACCGGATCTTTCGTTTTTATGAAACGAGCAAACAGCCAGTTTTTTCTGTTTATACGTCTGTATAATACCGGAGTAATCCACTCTTTTCTTAACCTCCTGTGCTTTTTTATAGGCACGAGTGGGAAAGCACTGTTATAGTGGTGAAGCACTTTCTCTAAAAAAATGTTATATGCCTTACACGGGTTGCTTTCACTATATATATCATCCCAGACTACGTCAGCCATCAGTGAATGGAACTGCACAATGTTATTTTCATTGATTATTCGTCGAAGGAATTTAGTTCTATCCATTTTTTTCACCAAGGAAAAGAAGGCAAAAAAAGGAAGGTGATCACTTAAGCTCGTCAAAATTACCCCGGATGTTATTTTATTTAAAGGTAAATTAGTAAAGCACAAGTCTATGAGCGTTTCAGAGTGTTGACCGATTCGTGTCGGCTTATCTACAATATTTTCACAACCATATGATAACATCAACTCGAGGAGGTGCACCTGGCTAGCATTGTTTCTTAATAAATCAATATTCATGTCACCAAATATAATAACATGCGTTTAGTGAGGGTAGCATATTCAAGGAAGGACTCAACGTAAGTAAGAAAGGTGCTAACTAATCCGTTAGGGGGTCGGTACGTGAGAAGTGTAATCGTATTATGAGTGGTCACACCAACTGTCTCAAAATCATCACACACTACGGTGAATTCCGGAAGAACCCCATAATCAAGTCCTTGTTTTATATACAAAGATACGCCGCCACCACGTCTTTCTTTCCTAAATACAGAGACGTTGTCATAACCTGTTAACTGTGTAACATCGCTATTTGATGTATACCATGTTTCTGTAAATCCAATTATGTCAAAGTGACATTTTATGAGCTCGAGATCAGCCTCAATTTCATCAATCTTATTTCTGAGGCTTTGTGCATTTAAATGATACAAGGAGAAATATTTGCAATAACTATTTCCATTTATGAACGTGTTAAGGGAGTCGTAAGTATAATACATCGTGAAGGTTAACAATAACAGCAGCAATAAAAAAGAAACCAACTTAAGCAATTAGCTCAAGGTCTTGTTCGGAGGCAATCCTTATTGCCCTTGCGCCAGGTTCTTTCCTTACGAAGACCTTTCCATCGGAACACCACGAAAATTGGCAGCCTTGTTCGCGTGCTCTTGATTTGGCAAGCCATAAAAGCTTTCTGTTCAGTGCCGTCAGATTATCGAAAAAGGAAATGTCTTTATCACACTTCTTCACAACTTCACGCTTTGCAAGACAATTTACTTTCACAGATTGGTGGGAAAACCTTATCAGAATGATCGGCACTTTGTTCACAGGTGCTGGCAGGCGATGCAAACCGTCCACATCATGCTCATTCAGCAGGGGAAGCTCGAGTTTCTGAGCAAGGTTATTCAGTTTTGCGAGAAGGTTTTCTTTTTCGGTGAAAGGTATACCGTGAATTTCCATGTTTTGACACCTACTGTATTGCTGCAATTCGTTTAGTTCCTTAGTTAGCCTTGCAACTTCATTTTTGTCTTGGTGTGCCTCTAACACTTCTACTCTCTTGTTAAGGCTCTCGATCTGCCCCTCATGTCTGTCAGAAATTTGTAGGAGAGCATCATACTTGTCTGACACATGTTGAACAAACTTTTCAATGTTACGAACAGTTTCCTTTAGGTTTGACAAGTCTTCAACTTTGGCAGTTAGATTTACCAGACTGCCATTAATCGCAGCAAGTTGTTTAAGGATAGTTGCAGGTAAGTCATTGCTACGTTGCACTTTGCGCGAAGCGGACATGCGACATGTTGGACACTTCAATGTGTTCTTTGCTTCCTCATTTTTCGTCTTGAACGCGCGTTCACTTATGCCAGAACATTTTCCTAGGTGGTAGGATTGACAACACTTAACACATTTCATAGATTCCTCATCATTTGAAAGTTCTTCACAACACGAAAGAAAAGTATCGGTTGTCATGATAGCATTCAAAGCAGCAAAGGTAGCAATAGAGGCAGCAATATGCATGTCTGTCTTATGCATGTCTTATGCATGTCTTATGTCTTATGCATGCATGTCATATGCAATATGCATGTCTTATGCATGTCTTCCAGAAATACTGGCGGAGCTGTGTACAGTCACTTCGAGCATAGTGGGCATGGAACAAGTGGGCATGGAAGGATCGGCCGAAGCATGTACTCATTCATGCTCCCCTAGGTTTTGCCGTTCCTCATCGAGTTCTTGATTACAGCCAGGGCCAATACCTTGCTGCAGCTTAGCGTGGATTCTTGCGACGCCGTGCCTGAGACTGGGAACCGCACCTACATCGACACAACCCAGCCACCGATGCCCTGTGGTTTACTTCGTTACTACTGGCTTATCGAAAGAAACGGATTTGAAAGCGCCGCAGTCAAATCAGCATCGACTATGACGACAGCGACACCAACGGGCCCGTCAAAACCATGTTGCGCGCATGCCGCAGGCAGTGGGCATGGAAGCATCGGTGGAAACATGTACTCATTCATGCTCGCCTACGTTTTGCAGGTTAGTTATTTTAACAAACTGCCTTATGTAACATTTCGGTCTGACAACCATGGTATCGTGGTTCTTCCATCTCCAGAAGCCTTATTAGTGCCTTTGTGTAAATTGCAGCTGTTAAATATGCGGTGAGATTGAGCGGAATCCGGGTCCCAAGTATGATCAGCTTACTGAGATGCCCTAATTGATGAAAGGCATGCATGAACGCTCGATTCGCATTGAAGCCGCACAGATGACGATGTCAAGTAATATCCTAGAGCTTAAGAGTCAGCAACAATCGCTCACTAAAGATATCTCTACCATAGTTACGCGCCTAGAAATTGTCGAAAAGCGGACATCTAATGTGAATAATGTACAGTGTGAACTAACAACAACGCGTCAACTAACTGAGCAAGTGCAAAGCGAGGCGCTCAGGCCATGCGCGCGTCTTGATGAAGCAGAAGATCGCTCTCGGAGGGACAATCTAGTATTTTTTGGAATCGTTGATAACGCTTCTAAAACGGCAGAGCAGACAGAAGAAAATGTTTTAAGTTTAATCCCCCAGTCTCTCGAACTAACCTTATCTGGCGATAACATTGCGCGAGCGCATAGAATTGGGTAATTTTCCGGTAACAAGTTAGACCAAAACAAAAGAAACGTTTTTTTTCGAAGCGTCACATGCTCAAAGGAAGCAGGGTGGTCATGCGGGAGCATTTTTCAGGGAACACTCGTCTTGTTAGAGACAAACCAACCAATTCCGCCAAAGCACTTAACTGCCCTTTCAAACTGCGGTATTACAAATTATACGCTAATGAAAAATGCTACGGCTATGACTGCAGTGCTGACGTAGTATATGAAATAGGACCATCCACACGCGCAATTAACACCGCTAACTCTTCTCCGTGGCACCTTCGTTCTGGTCGCGCATATGCTTCCTCGGGAAGCTAGGAGAAAGCCAGGGGTTGAAGTTGAAGTTGAAGTTGAAGTTGAAGTTTATTGTCAGCGTCTCCGCTAACAATAGTAACCTGATCGTGCTCTCTACTAACGTTCGCACCCTTTTGTCTAAGAAACATGAAGTGCGTGCAATGATTAATCATTCTAAGCTGATATCGTCGCGTTAACCGAAACTTGGCTTTCTGATAAGATACTAAACGAAGAGCTGTTTTGCAGTGAAAAACAAAACAAAAATATTTCGCTGTGATAGGCCTAATCGATGTGGTGGTGGTGTTCTTCCTGCTATAAACATGTGGTATAAAGTTTGTAAACAGGGCTGAAGTGCCTCAGACAGGCTGGCCAACGTTTCGATAGGAGGACCTATCTTCGTCAAAGGCGGCCTCGTCATCCTCGGCGTGTTAGTTTTAAAGGGTTAGTGCAGTGACGTCACGTGCGGGTGTTGTCGCTGGCGGCTGGTTTTAAAGAGAGAGATTACAAGAGGAAACAAGCGCTGTCGTCCGACGTCTGTGAGCTTCATTCTCAAGACGAGGGGACAAGAGCGTGAGAGTGGGCACGCGGGGCGAAAAGAAAAGGAATAGAAGCAGAAAAAAAGGAAAAAGAAAGAAAAAAAAGGGGGGTGGGGAAAGCCAGGGCGGCACCAAGACAGACAAAAAAGGGGGGGAGTGAAAGAAAAAGAAGGAGAAAAGTGAAATCTAAGAAATACGGGGGCTTGGGAGCGTGTTGGGGATGCGAAAGGTTAGGAGGTATTCAGGGGGAGTCGTTGGCAGCATGTTTTTGAGGCATTAAAACGGCCGGTCAAGCGGTCAGCGCGCGAGTAACACACAAAAAAAAAAAGAGAAAGGAGAAAACCCAGACACACACAAAAAAAAAAAACATGAGTTGAAAGTGACTTGAGTAGCATAGTAGTAATACGTCGAGTAATTTTGAAATAGTTAAGGTGGCGACGAGGAGTCTGCGGTGCAATGTATACCGGGGTGACTTAAAGGCAGCGGCATGGTCTTTCAAGGGGCACTGCCCCACGCGCTTAACGTAGGTGTCGTTACGGCGGCATCCAGAGGTGTCGATACTCTGGGTTGAGGCGCCGAAAAAGGCATATTGACTTCGGAATGTGTTGTCGAGGGGATTTCAAGAAAAAAAAAGGATTAAAAAAAGGGGGGGGGAAGGGAGAGGGGGAGGGGGGCCGAAACCGGTATAACAAACAGGAGGGTGACGCGCGCAGAAGGGGGCAAGTGTACATGGAAGAAGGGGATCGTACAGTTGGTATAGACGTAAAAACCTGAAAGAGTACATTAAATTGAATAGTAGGCAGGAAAAATTTTTTTCGAAATGGAAAAGTAGGTGAGGTTAAGAATTAAAGTTGGCTGGTGGCCTAATGTGTTTTGTGTATTGGTTGATGATATGAGAGTTTCAGATTTAAGTTACAGCTTTTAAAGATTCTAAGTTGCCGCGTGCCAAATTAATTCCTGTCGGGTGTAGGCAATTAAACTTGTGTATGAGGTATGATTCCGTATACTTCCTTTCGCGAGGGGAACGGAAATTTGTTTGTAGTATATAGAGCCTTGCTTTGTCAAACATATGTCCATGTTCATTAAAGTGGCTGGCTACTGCTTTGGGTAAATTGTGTTTTGTGTCCGCGCGGTGACCGTTGAGTCTTGTATTAATTTGTTGTCCAGTCTCACCTATGTATTGTTTGCTACAAGCGGCGCATTCTAGACAGTAGACTACGTTGCTTGATGTGCAGGTGAAAGCCGAAGTTACCTTGTTTGTGTAATTCGACGCTGTACTTTTTACTGTAGTAGTAGATTGAATGTGTTTGCATGTAGAGCACCTGGGGCGGCCACAGGGATTGGTTCCCAACTTCTTCTTTTTCTGTAGTTTGGCGCGCACAAGAACATCTTTAAAATTAGTGTTGCGTCTGTAGGCCACTCTGGGAGGGTCGGGAAAAATCTTCTTAAGTTTCTGGTTGCTGGTGAGAATCGGGTAGTATTTACTTAGGATGTTATTCACGTTTGGGAGTGCGTTTGAGAATTTAGTAGTAAGAAGAGGCGTTGTTGTTCTTGTGATCCTCGGGCGGGGCTTGAGGACCTCGGCTCGATCAAGTTTGGTTGCAGCGATGTAAGCTGTTTGAAGGTCACTGTTTGGGTGGTTCCTGTTTGATAGCGTTTCTTTAAGGTGATCGAGTCTATCTATGTAGTCTTGGTTTTCAACGCAAATGCGACGTAGTCGTGTGGCTTGGCCTTTAATGATGCCTTGTTTGCAATGTCTGGGATGGTGGCTGGTATATTCTAGGTACTGTTGTTTGTCGAAAGGTTTCCTATACAGCGTTGTCTTTAGTTCCCCATTGTCAATGTATATTGTTGTGTCCAGAAAGTTTATGCGCTCAGTTGAGGATTCTGATGTGAATTTTATTGTTGGGTGAACAGAATTTAGAAAGGCTACATATTTATCTAGACTGTCTTGACCATGTCCCCAGATTATGAGTATGTCGTCTATGTATCGTAGGTATGTGTGGGGCTTGGTAGTGCAGCGCGATAGGAAATCTGTTTCTAGAATCCCCATAAATATGTTCGCGTAGGTTGGTGCAAAAGGCGTACCCATGCTTGTACCATGTATCTGTAGGTAGTAACTCTCTTCAAATTCAAAGTAGTTATGTGTGAGAACTAATTCAAGGAGAGACAGGTAGACTTCAGTAGAGTGTTGTGCACTGTGTTTAGACAGCGTTTGTTTTATCGAAGATAAACCATCAGGGATTGGAATGTTGGTGTACAGCGCCGTGACGTCTAGTGTTGCGAGAATTGTGTTGTGGGGTAGTGTGCCTTTAGTATTAATGTCTTCTATAATTCTCAGCAGGTGGGGCGTATCTTGTACAAATGACGGAAGTGCTTTTGGCAAGTCACCAAGGTAGTGGTTAAGGAATGTGGAGATGCTCTCTGTCGGGGTGTTGTTGTTTGATACTATCGGACGGCCTGGGATAATAGCAGTGTATAGTTCAGCAGATGGAATTTTATGAATTTTCGGAAGGAGGTAAAAACGTCCGGCAGTTTTGTTGCTTGGTTTAAGAAATTTGTATTCTGATGGTGTTATCAATTCATCAGCCAAAAGTGATTTCAGCCTGTTGGTAATTGTCACTGTGTAGGACAATGTCGGATCGTTATCTAGTTTGCGGTAATGTTCTGGGTTGTTTAGTTGTCTGTAAGCCTCGTGCTTGTATTTTTCTATAAACATGGAAATTGAAAGCTACACTGTTGTTCTAAAGTCTAGTTTGGAGGCAACATGGTGTTACCTCAGCTTGGATTCTTTTTTAATTGTCACTGCATGGGGCATGCTATCGCCCGCCTTCTGGGTGTTCCAATTTTTTGACGACCTTCATGATTGCCTTAATCACGTGAACATCGTGTTTTCCGGAGCGCCGGTCATTCTGTTAGGTGATTTCAACTTTCCTGACATTGTATGGTCAAATTCGTACTCATATTCGTCGCCTAAGTCGGCTGAAGCGGACCATTTCCTTCACATCTGTTCTGATTTTGGTTTGACACAGCTGGTTCAGTTTCCTACACGCGCCACAAATAATACACATTCAATTATTGACCTTGTTTTGACATCATCGCCGGAAATTGTATCTTGTGTGTCTAATACGCCCGGTATCAGTCATCATGAAATTATTCAAGCAAAGATTTCACTGCCATTCTCGCGCGCGCGTAAACATCTTAAAACAATACGCGATTATAAGAGAGCTCATTTCGACGCGATTAACAATGAATTGTGGTCCTTTTTAGATGTGTTCTTGTTCGATTACCTTGAACTATCTGTGCAAAATAACTGGGACTTATTCAAAGCGAAAATTTCAGAACTAACCTTTAAATACATTTCTATCAAGAAAGTTTTTTGCGAATACGAGCGCCCCGTGGAACGCAGCGCAATAACTTTGCAAACGACTGAAGGACATCCCGTACCTGACCTAGAATGCGCGTCTGTCCTAAATGACAAATTTATATAAGCTTTTTTTCGCCCAGTAGGTACCAATAAACTACATACCTTGACATTATTTCATTATTTGCCCATGGACGTCATTTTTATTACTTCTGAGGGTATTGGCGCCGTCATTAAGAAACTTGAAAATTCATCACCATGTGGCGTTGATATCATCAGTACGAAATTCTTGAAAAACACTGTTGAATACCGTTCTGTCATTCTGGCATGCATTTTTTCACAGTGCCCAGCATTCTAACCTTCCGGAAGACTGGCTGGTAGGGAAGATTGTTCCAGTTCACAAGTCTGGAGTAACACACAATTCATCAAATTTTCGTCCAATTTCATTCACATCTATTCCGTGTAAAGTTTTTGAACACATTATATTCACTCACCTTGTTAATTTTCTTGAGTTGAACCAGTTTTTTACACCCTCACAACATGGCTTCCGCAAAAAGCTTTCTTGCGAAACACAGCTTCTGGTATTTACTAATGACCTGCATCATTTGCTCGATTCTGAATTTTCAATAGATTGTATTTTTTTAGGTTACTCTAAAGCATTTGACAAAGTTAGTCATCAGTTACTACTTTTTAAGCTTGGCCAATTAAATCTAGATCCTAATGTGCTTAGCTGGATTCGAGTTTCCTTACTAACCGTACTCAGTTTGTTTCTTGTAATACTGTTGATTCCCCAGTCCAACCAGTACTAAAGGATGTTCCCAAGAGGTCTGTATTGGGACCCTTACTTTTCTTAATTTTCATGAATGACCTACCCAGTAACATTTCATCAAATGTTTGCCTATTCGCGGATGACTGTGTAATATAGCAGAAAATAGATAACCAAGAAGACGCTGCCTTACTCCAAACCGATTTAAATGACATACTTGCCTGGTGTCAAACGTGGAACATGGAATTAAACATTTCAAAATGCACATCAATGTGCGTATCTCGCACCTGATTATCATGTTTACAATATCATCTTGCTAATACATCTCTTGAGTCTGTTCCATCTTACAAATATATCGGTGTTCATAACTGTAGTAACCTATCATGGAAGCATCATGTAAGGTACATCATCGCCACAGCTAACCGTTCACTCGGGTACTTTCGAAGAAATTCCTATAAGGCACCCCCATGACTTAAAAAGCTTCTCTACACCACTTACATCCGTCCGTCACTTGCAGAATCGTTCCATTCGCTTCATCTTGTCCAATTATGACCGCACAGCCAGTGTTACCCCGATGAAGTCGCTGCTACACCTTCGGAAACTTACCATTCGGCGTAAAATAGCCCGGCTCACTCTTTTTCATAAAGTTTGCTAACACAACGATCATCTTCGTGTACAGTTCATTAAAACCCCTCCTTTCATATCAGCTAGAACTGACCACCTCCAAAAAGTTGATGTTCCTCGTTGCAGAACTGTGACCTATTCAAATGCATTTTTACCTCGAACCACCTCCGAATGGAATCAGCTGCCAGAAGCAGCTACTGTTATTACGGGTACATCGCGCTTTAAGAGTCTTTTTTAGTAACATGCTTAACATTGCCTAATTTTTTGTACTCAATTTGTTCTTCTGTTTAGCCTGTCTCTTTTTTTTTTTTAGATCTTGAAATTACTCTGCTTTTTCTTACTTGCAACTGTACATTTTTTGTATTAATTTGTCGATTGTTCCTGCTGCTTATTCCTATTCTATCAACTGTTTTTCTTTTCAATTTTGGTCTGTAATATGCGCCTCCCCTCTGTAATGTGCAAACCCTAAGGGTTAAATAAATAAATAAATAAATAAATAAATAAATAAATAAATAAATAAATAAATAAATGCAGCGCATTGCAAAGGTCTTCTTCGATACAGCCTTCCTTCCCTGCATGGTCTCTCCCGAATAAACTGGAAGACCTTGGAAAGATTGTAAGCGGAATCATTTAGGGCACGCCTTTTTCTCACTAGAGCACACTTCAACTATCACTACAAAACAGGAACCACTTACTGCCAATAAAGGAAGAAGGCTACGTTGTCAGAGCCCCTGAAAATCCTGTTGCTGCCACATATACCGGATGTGCCAGTTAACGTGCACCAAAATTTAAACAAAAAAACCAGGGCTCTAGAGAAATCATACCGACTGCATCGTAGCGATAGCCGTGTGTACTTACATTCAATATTTTTTTCATCACGAAGTATTAATTAATTAATTAGTTTTCATTAGTGAACTCTTTAATTATTGCTCGAATCGCAAACATGTCACCTGCAAAGTCGTAGGGCATCTTAAATAACCTCAGAATCAAGCATTTATTTCGTGCTGAAGTGTGCCTGGTTGTTTTGTTTTTTTTAAGAAAAAAAACAAAAGCCCGCGAAATACGCGCAATATGAAATAGATGCGTGCTCGCGCACCGCTACTCAAGCGCCTCCAAGCAACCTTTGAAAGATATACGGCTGTATTCGCTTATCGCCGCATCCTATAAGGCTTCGTCATGTAGGATGGCTCGGGAGATAGTTCAGCACAATGCGTTGGAGGGCTAGTTGGTGCGAATCCATAATTACTTTGTTTAGCGGAAAACAACGGACACAAGAAAGACGACAGGGCAAGGCGCCTTGTCCCGTCGTCTTTCTTGTGTTCCTTGTTTTGCGCTAAACAAAGTAATTATGGATGGCTCGGCAGGTTTCGCGACCTAACTAGTGTGGTGCGATAAGCGTAAGCATCTGCGGACGCAAGAATGTTATGCTCGATCGTGGCACTCGGGATAGCTTTACCCTTCGCGCATCATGAAACAATGCTACTAAAAAAATGCACCCAATGTTTTAAAAAAACTGCGGAAAAGAGCACGAAAACAGAAAAAGAGGTAGCTCTCGGAAGAACAGAAAAGAGCTACTCAGGGGTTAATTTCAATAAAATATAAACGAAAAACACGTAAGGCGTCTCAGCCGCCCACAAAGAAACATCCATAGGTGCAACTGGTTTAGTCATTTACCTTTTCTGTCTCTTGAACGCTGTAAAGGAGGCAAAATAAAGCACTTTTTTCCTATTCCTATCTTTGTCGCAAGTTTTTTTTTACGTAACCAGCAGGCATGCTCTCCCAAGTAACAAAGGAACTAATAAAGAAACGACAAAAAATGAAAGTGTCCAACTCAAGAGATAAGATAGAATTCGCGGAACTGTCAAAACAGATCAAGGCGGAAATAAGTGATATTCGAAAGTACAACGTGAGAAAGACGGAAGAAGCCGTAGAAAATGGACGCAGCCAGAAATCAGTGAGAAGGAAACTTGGCATAGGACAAACCAAGATGTATGCACTAAAAGATAAGCAGGGTAATATCATGAGCAATATCGAAGATATAGTAAAAGCAGCGGAAGAATTCTATACTGACCTGTACCCAGAGGAGTCAGGATACCTCAATTAGAAACAGTAATGAACAGGATACAGAAACTCCTCCTATAACTAGCGATGAGGTCAGAAGGGTCCTGCAAGACATAAAACGAGGAAGAGCGGTAGGAGAAGATGGAATAACAGTCGATTTAATCAAAGTTGGAGGAGACATGATGCTTGGAAAACTGGCGGCTCTTCATACGAAGTGTCTATCAACTGCAGGGGTCCCATAAAACTGGAAGAATGCAAACATTATACTAATCTACAAAAAGGGAGACGTTAAAGAATTGAAAAATTATAGGCCCATTAGCTTTCTCCCAGTATATATATACGATATTTACCAAAGTGATCTCCAATAGAATACGGGCAACACTGGACTTTAATCAACGAAGGGAACAGGCTAGCTTCGGGAAGGGATACTCTACAATGGATCCCATCCATGGCACGAATCAGGTAATCGAGAAATCCGCAGAGTATAATAAGCCTCTCTATATGGCTTTCATAGATTACGAAAATGATTTTGATTCAGTAGAGATACCAGCAGTCATAGAGGCATTACATCATCAAGGAGTACAGACCGCTAACGTAAATACCTTGGAAAATATCTACAGAGGTTCCACAGCTACCTTAATTCTACACAAGAGATGCAGGAAGATGCCTATAAAGACAGATGTCAGACGAGGAGACAGTCTCTCCAATTATATTCACTGCGTGCTTGGAAGAAGTATTCAAGCTGTTAAACTAGGAAGGCTTAAGAGTGAGGATCGACGGCGAATATCTCAGCAACCTTCGGATTGCAGATGACATTGTTCTATTCAGCAACACTGGGGACGAGTTACAACAAATGATTGAGCACCTTAACAGAGAGAGTGTAAGAGGGGGGTTGAATATGAATATGCAGAAGACAAAAATAATGATGAATAACCGGGCAAGGGAACAAGAGTTCAGGATCGTCAGTCAGCTTCTAGCGTCTGTGAAGGAGTACGTTTACCTAGGTCAATTATTCACAGGGAACCCTGATCATGAGAAGGAAATTCATAGAAGAATAAAAATGGGTTGGATCGCATATGGCAGACATTGTTAGCTCCTGACTGGAAGCTTACGATTGTCATTGAAAAGGAAGGTGTACAATCAGTGCATTTTACCGGTGCTGACATATGGGGCAGAGACTTGGAGAGTGACAAAGAAGCTTGAGAACAAGTTAAGGAACGCGCAACGAGCGATGGAACGGAAATTGCTAGGCATAACGTTAAAAGACAGAAAGAGAGCGGTTTGGATCCGAGAGCAAACGGTTATAGCCGATATTCTAATCGACATTAAGAGAAAAAAAATGTCGCTGGGCAGGTCATGTAATGCGCAGGTTAGATAACCATTGGACCATTAGGGTTACAGAATGGGTACCAAGAGAAGCGAAACGCAATCGAGGACAACAGAGGACTAGGTGGAGCGATGAAATTAGGAATTCGCGGGCTCTAGTTGGAATCGGTTGGCGCAGGACAGGGGTAATTGGAGATCGCAGGGAGAGGCCTTCGTCCTGCAGTGGACATAGAAGAAGAAGAAGAAGAAGTAGATTATGATGATGATGATGATGACATCATGAATGTGGGTTAAACAGTCACGTTTTACACCAGTTTTAAGCGGTTATTTTCCACTGCCACTTATAGCACGTGCTCAAACAAATCAGTCTTAAGCAATACAGTACTTGCTTCTTTGCAACACTTCTGCTGTTGCAGGTTTGACCAACGCAATTGGAATCTCACGGCAGGCTCTGCTTATTTTTACCTAGGGCGTCTGTTGTGGTAGTTTCGTTGATATACACGCGATCTTTCACTTAGCCCCACAAGAAGTCCAGTGGTGTCATGTCCGGCGACCCTGCAGGCCAAGGTACAGGTCCGTGCCGGCCAATCCGCTGTCCAGAAAAAAGGTTGCCGAGCCACACTCGAGACTGACTACTACTATGCACAGGAGTACCATCATGTTGAAACCAGTTGTTCCGAAAGTGCGCAAGTGGAACGTTGCAACAGACGTCGTTCACGGAGCCCTCGATGATGTCGTTGGCGTAGCGTTTCGTCGTTAGTGTGTTGTCCAAAATGATGGGTCCACTGATGCTGCCATCAAAAATACCACACCACACATTAAAAGGCCACTGGTATTGGTGTGTTTGTGCCAGCCAGTGGGGATTCCTATCACTAAGATTAACTTGGGCGTTTCTGGAGAAATTAGCCTCATCCGTCCAAAGCAGGCGAATGACAGTCCGGTTCTTCTTCACATTTCGTGAAAACCCAATTGGCGAAGCCTGTTTTCGAAATATCGGTATTGCAAGTTTTTACAACGAAGCAGTTTATGGCTAGGTTCTGGCGGATCTAGTCTCCTCTCCACCGCCAATTCCTCTTTCCCAAGTTCTGTATTCTCCTCGCCACGAGCACCGTCTCCCTCCCGACATTGCGCAATATACCGCGGCGCGCGCTCTTCGGCGGCCACCTGTGCGGCGGTCTAGAGCGCGCACCGTGATTGGTGCAGCCGCGCTATAATAAAACGTCATTGTTTCTATCTACCAATCGTGTGTGAACGTCTTTGGTTCGCCGGAGACTTGGCCACAATCGGCGGCGTGCGTGATACGCAACAGCGCGAAGTGGCAGCGGGTGCGTTGCGGCCGTGCATCACCTCTGGGGACTTGGAGCAAGACTGTGCATGGCACGTGTCGCGATCGAAACGTTTTTGGTGCATGTCTTTGGGAACATTAAGCCCGCCGACAATACATCCATCATCATCCTGAAAGATTTCAATGTCGATGTGAGCAGGTCTCTTGCTAAAGGTAACAAAAGGAGCATACGTTCCGGGCGTGCTATCTACAGAACAAGATGAGTGCGTAAAATTACAGTCCCAAGTGCGCCGTCACGGTTTCCCGGCTTTGAAATCCCCCTCCCCCTCTCCCCCTTACGGCTCCGCTACGCTTATCAATGGGTCAGCGGCGTGTTCTCATGATGCCGCGACCATCCATAGCGTGAAGCCCTATATCGAGCTGCCGCCGCTAGTAAAGCCGTGTAGCCGTGGCTATTCGCTTGGGTGCGCGCAAGTAGCGGCACGCGAGCGCGTGTCTATTTCGTATTTTGGATATTTCGCGCGCTTTTGTTTTTTGTTTTCTCGGAAAAACCAATGAGGCAAAGCGGAGCACGAAAAAAATGCTTGATTCGGAGGTTATTTGAGGTGCCCTACAACTTTGTAATTGACGTGTTTGCCATTCAAGCAATAATTAAAAAGTTCACTAATTAAAATCAAATAATTAATACTTCGTGATGAAAAAATATGCTGGCTCTAAGTACACATGACTACGGCTACTACGCAGTCGGTACGATTTCTATAGAGCTCATGGGCTGTTGTTTTTTTAATGTTGGTCCAAGTTAACTTGGACACCCGGTATACTTCTGAAATGCGCGACCTGCTCTGGCCTCACTACCAAAGCTCTCATGTGCCTTGAATTGCATGATGAAAGTTCTGCATCTTTGCACCTTGTTCCAGGAACAAGGTGCAAATAAAGAACCTCAGGGCCAGCAGAGAAAAGTATTTCACTCTTCAAAATATATCGCTCTCCTACAAGCAAGGCCGCTACATCCATACACCGACTGTTCTGCAACACAGGATTCAACTGTAGGCTCCATCAACGGCAGCTATACTACTCGTATTTCGGCGAAGCTGAGCCACAGCACCTCTACCACTGCCACATTGCTGACAGTACGGCGTCTAGCTTTTATATCATGGTTCGTGCAGCGCTCACAAAAGACCAGGACAAACAGAAGAAATGCACAAGACATGCGCTGCACGAACCACAAGATGAATACGTGCCATCTAGCTCAGTTTTCAATTCTATTCCAGCTTTTACTTTCATTTAAAATCAGCCAGCGAGCTCCTGGGTTGTCTTTGCGGTTGTCTTTGTGGATTAGCCCTGCTGTCCCTGAAGGCCCCACGTGCTAATCACCAGCCGGTAGACGACATCAATGGTTTCAATACCGAAGCGAGCGGGACGCTGCACGGTGTTGTACTACAGAGGCTACCCTCTCAATGCGACACACTGTCTTGCTCGTAACCGTGCTGGCACAACACGCAGGAACCCTTCAATGCAATTATCGATACTTTTCTCTAGGTGATACGAATGCAGTGACGGATCAATTATGACATGTGGGGCTCAGAACCGAGTCCAGCGGGACGCTGCACGGTGTTGTACTACAGAGGCTACCCTCTCAATGCGGCACACTGTCATGCTCTTAACAGCGCTGGCACAACACTCAGGAACTCTTCAATGCAATTATCGATACTTTTCTCTAGGTACGAATGCAGTGACGGATCAATTATGACATGTGGGACTCAGAACCGAGTCCAGCGGGACGCTGCACGCTGTTGTACTACAGAGGCTACCCTCTCAATGCGACACACTGTCTTGCTCGTAACCGTGCTGGCACAACACGCAGGAACCCTTCAATGCAATTATCGATACTTTTCTCTAGGTGATACGAATGCAGTGACGGATCAATTATGACATGTGGGGCTCAGAACCGAGTCCAGCGGGACGCTGCACGGTGTTGTACTACAGAGGCTACCCTCTCAATGCGACACACTGTCTTGCTCGTAACCGTGCTGGCACAACACGCAGGAACCCTTCAATGCAATTATCGATACTTTTCTCTAGGTACGAATGCAGTGACGGATCAATTATGACATGTGGGACTCAGAACCGAGTCCAGCGGGACGCTGCACGGTGTTGTACTACAGAGGCTACCCTCTCAATGCGACACACTGTCTTGCTCGTAACCGTGCTGGCACAACACGCAGGAACCCTTCAATGCAATTATCGATACTTTTCTCTAGGTGATACGAATGCAGTGACGGATCAATTATGACATGTGGGACTCAGAACCGAGTCCAGCGGGACGCTGCACGCTGTTGTACTACAGAGGCTACCCTCTCAATGCGACACACTGTCTTGCTCGTAACCGTGCTGGCACAACACGCAGGAACCCTTCAATGCAATTATCGATACTTTTCTCTAGGTGATACGAATGCAGTGACGGATCAATTATGACATGTGGGGCTCAGAACCGAGTCCAGCGGGACGCTGCACGCTGTTGTACTACAGAGGCTACCCTCTCAATGCGACACACTGTCTTGCTCGTAACCGTGCTGGCACAACACGCAGGAACCCTTCAATGCAATTATCGATACTTTTCTCTAGGTACGAATGCAGTGACGGATCAATTATGACATGTGGGACTCAGAAC
Source organism: Dermacentor andersoni (assembly GCF_023375885.2). Classification (NCBI taxonomy): domain Eukaryota; kingdom Metazoa; phylum Arthropoda; class Arachnida; order Ixodida; family Ixodidae; genus Dermacentor; species Dermacentor andersoni. The sequence continues at coordinate 129,030,448 of NC_092814.1, read as the reverse complement.
CGAGTCCAGCGGGACGCTGCACGGTGTTGTACTACAGAGGCTACCCTCTCAATGCGACACACTGTCTTGCTCGTAACCGTGCTGGCACAACACGCAGGAACCCTTCAATGCAATTATCGATACTTTTCTCTAGGTGATACGAATGCAGTGACGGATCAATTATGACATGTGGGGCTCAGAACCGAGTCCAGCGGGACGCTGCACGGTGTTGTACTACAGAGGCTACCCTCTCAATTCGGCACACTGTCATGCTCTTAACAGCGCTGGCACAACACTCAGGAACTCTTCAATGCAATTATCGATACTTTTCTCTAGGTACGAATGCAGTGACGGATCAATTATGACATGTGGGACTCAGAACCGAGTCCAGCGGGACGCTGCACGCTGTTGTACTACAGAGGCTACCCTCTCAATGCGGCACACTGTCATGCTCTTAACAGCGCTGGCACAACACGCAGGATCTCTTCAATTCAATTATCAATACTTTTCTCTAGGAGTTACGAATGCAGTGACGGATCAATTATCACATGTGGGGCTCAGAACCGAGTCCAGTGGGACGCTGCATGGTGTTGTGCTACAGAGGCTACCCTCTCAATGCGGCACACTGTCATGCTCTTAACAGCGCTGGCACAACACTCAGGAACTCTTCAATGCAATTATCGATACTTTTCTCTAGGTACGAATGCAGTGACGGATCAATTATGACATGTGGGACTCAGAACCGAGTCCAGCGGGACGCTGCACGCTGTTGTACTACAGAGGCTACCCTCTCAATGCGGCACACTGTCATGCTCTTAACAGCGCTGGCACAACACGCAGGATCTCTTCAATTCAATTATCAATACTTTTCTCTAGGAGTTACGAATGCAGTGACGGATCAATTATCACATGTGGGGCTCAGAACCGAGTCCAGTGGGACGCTGCATGGTGTTGTGCTACAGAGGCTACCCTCTCAATGCGGCACACTGTCATGCTCTTAACAGCGCTGGCACAACACGCAGGAACTCTTCAGTGCAATGATCGATACTTTTCTTTAGGAGTGACGAATGCAGTGACGGATCAATTATGACATGTGGGACTCAGAACGCGTTCTCTGAACCAACTCATACCAACAGTACAGACCTGTCAGTACTTCCGACCCAGCGTGTGAGCTCTGCATACTGTGTGTTCTTTCCAAGCGCGATCACATATGCCTACAGGGTATTCGTCTGATTGTTACCAACAAATTTAGTTGTTCAGGGTCACCAGTGTGTCCTACATGCAATGTACGGAAAATCACAGATATATTGATTTGATCTTGCCACTGCTTTGCGTTCCACAGGAGCTCCCTGATGTCTGTATACTGATCTCATCACTCCCATGAAGACTGCTTCACCCTACCTTGAACCACCTAAACTCTATTGTTCATCTTTGTTACAATTTCCGATGAAATGGTGAATGGGCAAACAGCAAAGTATTCTCTAAACACGTATGAGTGCTTTATATGGTCATTCCACTTGCGAAATTTTGTACTTATCATGCGATCCCTCATTGAGCGTCCGAGTGTGAAGCACCTGTTAATTTTGAACATTTAAGATAAATAGGGGTAGCCGCTCCCATGGTTCTTTCCGGAATGATGCAGCCACTATGTAGGGAGGGAGTACTTCCGGCACATCTCACATTTGTCTTCACAGTCGATTGTTTCAGCTGCCGCAGTTGATTTCATTATGCAAGCAGATTAAGCCCAGAGCCCGGCCACCTCTTAGGAGTCGCAAGCGTACGCTTCCGGAAACATTGAGAGTATAAGTGCCCGTGGTGCCAAGAGAAATATGGGAAAGGGCACTTAGAAAGAGGTTCCAGAGTGCATGCAGGAGACAACTTGCTTTGGCTTAACTGCTTCCCCCACCTCGTTTCGAAGCGGGATGCGCCGCTACGTTGAAGCTATTAATCTTCTTCCCTCTTTTGTGGCTGAGACAGCGGTAGCGTGTGAAGGAGGATGCGAATGGCGTCGCACTCCTTTCATGCTGTGCTAATGAGCTCGGATTTCAAGGGGGCAAAGAAAGATGATATTCGTGTTTACACGTCTTATACTGCGCATAAATGTATGCGAATGTGCGACATCTAATTCATGCGAGGTACGTTCCTTAGGTGCTGCAGAATACATGACGTACGATAAAAGTTGGTGTAAGAGGGCCTTTCCACGCGAGCCTCCTTGATGATATCTTATATGCCATGTCGTCCACAACCAGCATTTAGCCTGGGTTTCTTAACGAGACTACATATACAGGAAGAGATTCTGGTTACGGGTGGCGATATCACTTAAACAGAGCCGCATGTAATTCATCGTTGACTTTACAATTAGTCAACGTATTCCTTTGATTATTGATTCCGATTATTAGTTGTCTAAATAGTGTGATGCAGTTCTAAAAAACAACGAGTAACAACGACTTGGGGCGTGCGCGACGACTTGGCCACTTCCAGAAAATAAAAATTTGGCTAATCATTGTCTTGTCTGGTCGGGAATTATCATGGCACAGTTATGCAAGAACACAGGCACCGACCCGATGAAAAAAACAACCCGCTAGACGTGTAAAACAACAAAAGTTATTTCAGCTTCGGCAGGAGAGCCTTGTTCACAACAGCACAAGTTTACGGTGAAAAAATTATTTGAAAAGTACAGACAGCGCGCCTAAACAGTCGGTAGGGCACTGTCGTTGCCATTCGGAGTCTCTGCAATTGTTTGAATATGCAATCATTCCAGATTAATCAGTTAATTATCTCTCCGGCTGACAAAGGCTGCTTGGCCGTAATGAATACATGAACCAAATGCAGTCCTTGCTTAACGGCACCAACACTTATAACCCTATCTACTAGAATTCGACGCCTAAGGCACAGAGGGATTTACAGAAAATACTTGAACTTTTCTGGTACGTCCCTCTTGAGCACAAGTCCCTTCAGTTCTCATTCTTATGTCTTACCCGCCGTGGTTGCTTAGCGGCTGTGGTGTTGCGCTGCTAAGCACGAGGTCGGGGGATCAAATCTCGGCCACGGCGGCCGCATTTCGATGGGATGAAATTCAAAAACACCCGTGTACTTAGGTCTAGGCGCACGTTAAAGAACCCCAGGTGGTCAAAATTAATCTGGAGTCCCGCACTATACGGCGTGCCTCATAATTAGATCGTGGTTTTGTCACTTAAAGCCCCATAATTTAATTTAACTTTTATGTCTTCGTGGATATGCCCCGGCACATTATGGACTGCCGAAGATACGTGAGGGAGATCCCTATATGGGCTCCTATTGCTGATGATAGGGACATAGTTACGGTTTCTGCGGGAACTTAACACACGCCCCGCCATTAGTGAAGTTATTGCCTTATATAGCTTACATGTGTCCACCGTAAGTTCAAACATGTCTGCTCTTTGTGGGATCCTCACCAGCATAACCTAATGCACTTGAATCAGTTCAGAAATGTGCAGCCTGGTTTATTGATTTTGTATATTATTATCATGCCAGCGTTTCCAAACTTAAAACCCGTGCAAGACTTCCTAATCTGGAATCACGTCGTCATATCTCTAGACTGTGCCTTCTTCACAAATTTTTTGCCCGTGCCAATTCACCTACCAATTGATCATGCCAGATCACCAGCTCACCGCCCAGTCCAGTCCCATAAACCATAGTAAAGCCGTATATTCTCCCCTGCGCAGACATATACCGCCTATCTACGCTCATTTTTTGTGACAGCAGCAAGGGACTCGAACGGTCTGCTAGCGACCGCCATGCATCACCCCGGCCTACATCATTTAGAGATTGTTCCCGAGTCACTGTTTCACTAAACTCCCTCGATTCCTAATGTAATACCCCATCTCTGGGGCCTTTGGCGACAAAAAATGAAATGAATATAGAATGATACGCGTCATCATCTGCTCAAGCTCTCCAGCTAAGCCCATTCACTATACGATGGCCTCTTTATTAAGACGCTCGTCGTCGCATGTCAGCAACTCGTGCGATTTTATAGAAAAAATGTGCCACATTTCACTTGATGACGACGTCATCGTCATGTCATCTGATGTGAAATCACTTTTCACCAGTGTCCGCAATTACTTGGGTGTGCAAATGTGTTCGGATGTTTTTATTGGACGTGACGATTTACTGCCGCAGAGAACTCCCATTAAAGCAGAAGACTTTCGCAAGTTCTCACCCCAGTCCTTCCGTTTATAGTTCTTACTCGAGAACACCTACTTCGTTTTTCACGGCGCAACTCCAGCGAACCGCAATTTTCTCTCTTGGTGTCCTGTACTTCGATTGACATTACCATAGGGCACATGGAGCGGCGTGCACTTGCTAAGTTCTCTCCAAGGCTGAAAGATTTTCCTCGGTATATCAATGACTGCTTTTGCGTAATCCGAAAGGGCGCCCTGACATCGTTTTCGTCGCATCTAAATTCCACGAAGGAAGCCATCAGTTTGATTACTGACGAAGAGGAATACGGCCATTTGCCTTTTCTCGAAGTCTTAAGAAAGTGCAAGGGAGCTAATTTGTCTTGAAGTGTCTATTCCAAACAAAGAAACATAGGCCGCTAGCCAAACTACAGGTCTTTCTACCTTGGTTTGACAAGCAAAGCTTCAGTCTTTCTGAAAGCTTTCTAAAAGCCTTCTAAAGGACTTCTAAAAGCTTTTTTAGGAGCTTCAGTCTTCTGTTGCTGCGAATTTGGCGAGTGCAATGTATTTGCACGTAGTCGAGCGACCTTGCAGCCGATATAAGGTGCGTGCAGGGTAACCTAAGCACCAATGGGTGCTGGTTTCTTTCGTGGCATTTGTACAGCACTGACTTACTCGCGCTTCCCATGCTTGTGCAATGCGCCATCGACAACCCCCCAAACAATCAGTCTTACTATGTGCGCTCCTGGAATCAGTGAATTGCTGGCCCGTCTTTTACGCACGACAACGTGTACGTGGGACAAGTGCTAGCGAAGAACCTTGAACACAGCCTGGTGTATGTGTGTCAGTTCAGAATCAGTTCAGCAAAACAGGCTCAGACATCTGCAGCGTCTCTTCGTGTCCCGTTTATATCGCGCTTGTAACATGAATCAAGGACCAATTAACCCGTTTAACTGCATTTCATGCAGTAATACAGCACGTTAACAGACCACATGATAGAGGTACGCAACGTCTTTAGACACTGCACACTTCCCAAATCCCGTTCAGAGTAGTGATACTAGCGCGACGCTTTAAAGAAAGTGCTGTGTACAAAGCAACTCCGCGTTAGAACATGATGCCAGTGAATTAACCAGCAACACACACTCAATACGCGCCAGGCCGCAGTAAATGGCCCACAAAATACGATTTCAGTGAGACGGTGGTCAATTTCGCGAAGGCGTTCCTCCGGGAAAACGAGCAGGGAACGCACTTAAGGGCGTATACTGTGCAGTGCCTTCGAAAGCCTCATTGATCAACTTAAGATTGCATAAAGTCCGGGCAACTTGAGATCTGTAATGGCCGGTCGTTACATAGCAAATATTCGTGGATACGTCACGTGTTTTAGTTCATTTCGAGCTGGCTCTGTGGGGAAAAGAGATTCATTCTTTATTAGGTCAAACATTAATCACCGCAGGAGCCACGAAGCGACAAAATCGTTTCGAAGAGAAGATATATGGCCGTCCGCTCCGGAGCCCCTAATACTGGGAGACCATTACTTCCGCCGTGTCCTCCACTGGTTACTTTACCGGTTTATTTATTATTATTTATTTATTTTTTTCGCATCAAAACATAAAATTATCGCTGGAAATTTCTAAAAGTAATTGCGCAATTTTGTCGTCTCAGAAATAATTACGAGGTGTAGCATTGTTTTTTGTTATTTCTCTCTCTTTCTTTCTACCGACTCTCGGTGATTTTCCGTTCGTCTCTTGGTCCTTTTTATCTCGCGCGTCGCATAATTCGCGGCTACAGGAGACACAACTGGGCACCAAGAATGTCATTTTTCAAATCGCAACCGCTCGAGCGGGCAAACTGAAAATAAAAAGTAAACCTTCATCTGAAAGTAAATGTGTCCATATACATGTATATACATACAAGAAAGCTCTGCTGCGCCAGGTACTAATTTTTACATGCTCTATTCCCATGGAGCTGTTGGAGGGAAGAGAGGGCGGGCGCATAGAAAAACAGGGGCACTCAGTTGCCCCATTTTGCGCGAGAAGCTTGCGGATTGCGTTGATGATAACGATCACTAAGTCGCTACTCTGAGTTGGTATTCGTCTGCAGGGATTGTCCCTCCGGGGGAAACAGAAAACTCCTTTCGGTGCAGTCGCTGTATTTTTCTTTCCCCTGTTTTTGGCGACGTCGTACCGCGTCACGCACTTTCCACGGCATATAAATCACACCTCAAATGTCGCTTGCTCGCCGCTTGAACGATACATTAAACAAAGAGCGTGCCTTCGGCTGTATGTAACTTGCCTTCGTCTGCAAAATTTTCTGGACTGGCCGCTGTACGGTGCAATTATGCGCATTATTTTCGAATGCTATTGAATAGGTGCGTGGCCGAAGGCATGCAAAGTCTATAGAACAACCAGCGCACGCGCACGCACTCACACATACACGTGTGTGTGTGTCCTGCTCCTCCTGCGTGTCCGTGTGATGTGCTTTTGCTGTTGTGACATACAAAAAAAGCATTGTATGCAACATTACAACCTTGATCGGATAGGTACAGTAATCACTGGTCTCTCAGAGGGCCACTTACAGTGGAGATGGTCGACAAGCAGTTATAAGAAAACTAATAGAGAATCGCGATTTCTTTTTTTTTTTTCTAAGGCGGGACTTAAATCCAACGATGTCAACAGGTTTATTTGCATCAAGTGTACCGACACGGCCTTACGCGACCATTATTGCCCCTGTATGACAATAAACTGCGCAGGTGACGCTGACATCTGGATGGATGCGGTAAAATAAAGAAGCAGTCGTCACTTTCAGCGGTCAAGGAAGTAAAAAAACATGTCAATTTACTCATCAACTTCACTTTTTATTTTTATTGTCCTCAGTACACCACAGAATAGCTGTAATGAGCCTAAGACTGGTAACATCATCAAACAATTCAAGATAACAAAGGTGCAGTCAGAAATTCCGCAACAAACACTGCAATGTAACGACAATGTTCGCATTACGGAAAAGGTCCAATGACGGCACAGGGACTTTCTGACGTATAGTCAGTCAACGACACATGCTGGCCCCATTGCCAGATAGCATACGGGTTTTCCGGCTAACTTGGACCATGGTTTTAAAGATACGCTGGTGCGCTATAGGTGGGCGCGACAAAAAGCTGGTTGTTGGCCCTTCTATGGCGCAAGTCCTACTATTTCTTGTGATTTGTTTAATTCCATGATTAGTCAAGAATAACAAATGAACTTTAAAAGCCATAAATTCAGAGAGAAGCTTCTAATCAAAACTTTTAAAGCGTCCGACTAAATGTATGATTCAGCACTTCATAACTTGTCGCTTATTAAGCCAGGTTTATTTTCAATGCGAAGCATTCTTTTGCTACCTCCTCAGTGGCGGCGGGAGAGCCTCGTTTGGGGCCTCTTCAGGAAAAAAAAAATGGTTTCATGTCCGGCGCTGGTATTTGACCTAGGCTTCCCCGACGCCGTTTAATGATCTACCCATTAGGCCCTCACACATGGTACGATAATGCCAACCCGTATACCACACGCCTTCCCATGCGAAAGTTGAGATGGTTGGCGCGTGCGCCACATCACCAAAAGAACAATTTACTTCACCCGTACGAGCACGTGGCTGTTTCACTTAACGTTACATCGTGGCAGCTAGCGCTTTGAGACGCTATGTGATATTGCACCACCTTCGGGATTGGCTCAGTTTACCTATGCATTACCTTCCGGATCCAGGTCGTAACAGAACAGGTTGTAACATTTGCGATGAGGTTTATTGTCGTTGACAACGGTGTGGAACGCTAGACCAATCAAAGCACTGCAAGGGCTGTCCGTAGCACGGGGGCTCGCTCGCGATCACGGCACGGCCCTTCGTCTTCCTCTTCAGAAGGCACATACGCAGGGGTGCGTCTGCTTCATTACACATTTTTTTTTTCCCCGGAGCAAATTAGTTGTCGTGCCATCGTAGTTGACGTCGTCGTCAAGCTGGTCGTCGTCGTGCCATCGCTTTGCCGTTGTCGTCATGCACACACACACAAACATACGCTCGTGTCACACACAATCACTCGCTCCACACTATAGTTACTGTGACATGTTCAGTAACACTTTTCGGAATACTAAACGATCGCGATAGCCAGTTATGTGCGCAATAATTCGCATAACGTTGATTCTCAAGCGTGCAGGCTCTACATACTTTATCGTTTTGTTCGCATGATAAAGAAATCCCGCGAAATATGCAAAATAAAATTATCTGAACACCGCCTTCGCGCCACCGTCGCACGCCGTGCGTTGCGGCTGTGAGAGCGATAATGCAGCATTCAGCAATGCAGTTATGTAGTTTGTTGGCTGCGAAATTTACGCCAGCGATTGATTAGGCCTACGCGGTCGAAAGCAACAGGCGCAGGGGTTAATGACAGCGATAAGCAGACTGTATAGCACAAAATCGTCGCCGCACATGTCATTTCCTCAGCGACAGCTAGCTAGACATTCGTTCGTAATCCGCATGTTTGAGAACACTGCGATCGCGGCCCGCAATCGCGTAATCGGCCGGGCATTTTTTTTTTTCTGGCTTTCTTTTCGATGCCGGAAATACTATTGTGGAACACGCAGAAGTTAAAAAAGCGCTCAATCAAGTGTTTCCTTGGACGCTTTAGAACCTTCTTACCGGGACGTTTTTCCCTAAATTTATCACGAAGTTGATTAGTTACTTTTTGACTAACAGTGCAATTAGACAATATCAATGATAGCGTGAGTTGCTCCATTGAATGGTGAACAACACATTTTATTTGCGTCCTCCTTCGGCGCACCGGTATATTTTGTAAACTAATTACAAATTGGATAAAGTTAGCTGGGACACCCTGTCTTGGTACTGCCTCGTCAGCTGTATTTTACTAAAGAGTGTAGCATGCGGTACTTACATTCCGCCGGATGATTACCTGGCTATTCGGTACTAAAGAAGTATCGTACTACCCGATGTATATCAGCTATAGCTTTTCCCCCGATTGTGAAATGCTAGAGAACTAACTTGTCGGGCTGAACGTCCTGCTCTAAACAGCACAGTGGGGTAAGGGGATGTGGTATATAGTGTGGTGCTGCAAAGTAATTTCGACCACCTGGGGTAATTCTTTAAGGTGCACCTAACTCAAAGTGCACGAGCGCCTTTGCTTTCCGGCTTCATCAGGATGCAGCCGCCGCGGATCGAACCCGCCATCTCGTGCTCGGCAGCAGAACGCCACAAGCCACTGGATCTCCACGGTGGGTGATTTTGAAGCGCCGCGCCTTTATGTATAATGTTTTGTGCTTGCCTACAGCAGTGAGATACCTGTTCTGCGTATACTTTCATCGTGATCTTAGCCCTGATGTAAAGTTGCGACACATTCTGTGCCTTTCTAGGCGCTTTGTGGTAGGTAGGCTCCTGTCGCGCCTCGTTTTGGAACTCTGCAATAAAAAGAAATACTTGGCCGACGGTGCGAACGAATCTCTAACATCCAACAAAGCAGTCCGACGCTCTAACCATTACGCTGTGAGTACACGCATAATTCCCTCGTGCCAAAGAAAAGCATAGCTAATTGAGACGTGTGGCGCGTACGTCCCGAGCCAGCTTCTCGCATTCTTCCCACGTGACAGTTGTAGCGCTTTGAAACCGTGTGTTGGGCTGCACTGCCTCGGCCAACACTATCCTGTCTTCTCCTCCTGGCACTTAACGCTACGTAGAAGCTTGTGACATTATACCGCCTTCATGACCGGCCAGGTCGAACACGTTTTAACATTTCCTCGCCGGAGTATAAATGCCATCGTTGTGTAAAACGTAGTCGCAGATGACGTCACAATCCGTGTTTTCTCTCGCTTGCGCGCCTCCAGTACCTATGTAGAACCCCACTTTCACAACCCTCCTTTAAGAACCTCCTTTAAAGAACTCAACAATAGGCTTATCATTAACTCGCGTCGAACGGCCAGAGCAGAAGTGATGTTGTCACCGTCACATGATCGCCGCCATGGTCCTCGTCGTCTTGCTGCTGTCGTCACACTCACCCTCGCATCACACACGTAGCTGTTCGCCTCATACAAACACGTTGGTTCACTTGTATAGTAACCAATCAGTGTTCAGATTTGGGCTTGTTGGTACGTCATCATGAACGCTTTCCGGTAAATCATGAATAGTACACGGACGCATATGAAAAACAAGACACACACGCGCACGCACGCACACACACGCACGCACGCACGCACGCACACACACACACAGCGCTGTGTGTGGGTGGGTGTCTTATTCTCCCGGTGCGTTCTTGTACTAATTGCGCTACACCAGAAATCCGCCTTGGTAACACTTTGTGGAACCTCAAACGACGCAGAATAGCCAGCTGCCTGCAAAATTCTCGATTCCTACAGTGCGTGTGTTCTGAACACACACATATATATATATATATATATATATATATATATATATATATATATATATATATATATAGAGAGAGAGAGAGAGAGAGAGAGAGAGAGAGAGCAGGAGGCATGCAGGTATCGCCACAGTGATGTACGCACAGGCAAGCTCATTCAGTACACTAGAGGGCTCAACCCCCTCCCCCCTTTACTTTTTTATGCACCGGTGTGCGTCAAATAGACTATACTTAATTTGCCATCTTGCTCTTTCCTTCTCTTTCCTCCACTTCTTCCTGTCTTCCATTTCTGTGTTGCTGTCACCTCCCTTCTGAAGAGTAGGCAGGCTTGCGCCCCTTCCGGTGGCAGTGGCCAGCCTGCTCCTCGCTTTCCCTTTCCTGTCAAATGTACATATATACTTTAAAAACAAATAATAATAATAATAAGAAGAAGAAGAAGAAGAATATAACGATGATGACAACGATGATGCTGAGGATGGTGATGATGCCCGAGCACGACGAAAGGAGGGTAGCTGTAGAGAAAATTTAAGACCGCCCGCATTTCGGTGCAGCGTTAGCTTTACAGCCCAGTTTGTCGAGTGCTACGACGCAATCGACTACAGAAACGTCATGAGGTCAACGGATGCCCCGTCGCTATACGCCGAAGCGTCCTGCTTAGCGTCAACCTTAAACCTGTAGCCCCGTTGTGATTTTGCGCCCATATAGCGCTTTCTTGAGGATAGCCACACTGTCTGTCACAGACTGAATTCAAATATGCAGTATGGTCCACTATTAGAGGGAACACTCAATTGTCAATCAAGCTAATAAAACAGGAATGGGACATTGCAAGATAAAAAAAATCATTTGCATCATGCGTCACGTGGACATCTGTGCGTAAAGAAATAAGGTGCCCCGTTTCAGTTGTAACAGATGGCGCATTGTTAACTGGGTGTTCCCTTTAACCAAACTAGCGTTTCTCCAAAGTCCGTGAATAGCTGAAGATCACACGATAATAGCGTTCTTGTTTGTCTCGAAGGTAACGCTTGCTCTGATTGTAAAGCCCACAGCTCTTTATTTCGAACGGATAAAACATGAAGCCAAGCTGGATTGCCCGAAAAGATAGCACAAAATGATCAAGGCAAAAAGACGCTTGCTAATTTTATCTATAGAATGTACTAAAGAAGAACCCACACGGCACCGTATTCTATAGGCACTTGTCGATCAGCACGCGCGGAGTAAGCTGCGAATGGCTGCAGACTACGCGAGCGCATTGCTGGCACTCCTTGCTCACTACGACCAGACACCTCCGCAGTGGCGCTGAAACATCCTCTTCCACTTCCCGACCGCTGCCTCTAGGAGAGAAGGTTGTGCACAACGTATCGGGGCTTGGAGCGTAATACGCTCAAGGGCCCCGCCAAGACACGCGGAAGAGGCCAGAAGACGTTCAATCCACTTGGCAAAAAAAGTTTCCACAATCCCAAGTCGCTGAAAGGCGAAGCTAACAAACCGCAGCTGCTCAGCGGTCTTCGGCGCGGCTCCGAAGGAATTTCTCGGCGTTCGTTCATTTTTGTTCTTGCCTCGCGTTTCCCGTTCAACATCTTGACGACAATAGTGGGGACGTGCGAACACTTCGGCGCACTTGCCTTTCCGGTGCCTGGCGAAGCCTCCCCTCCCGCTGCCGCGAGTGACTTGCATTAGGCAGACGGCGTGTATAGCGGCGGACTGACGCACCGAATGCGGTCCCAGCGTTTCCTTCCTGCTCGAGCAGAGAGTCGCTACACGCTAACGGCTTGGCGCGCATGAAGAATGCGAAGAGGCGCGCGCGCCTCTGGCATCTCGTTAACGCGATTTCGAAGGCAACGCGCTGGCGACTCCGGCAAATTAGGTTGCGCGCGATGAGCGGCAGCGGCGCTCTCTTCATTAGGGGAATGGACACCTTGGCGGCAGGCGCCGCTGATCCGGCGAAATCGCGACGCGGGACTTTCGGCGGCAGCTGCTTTTTGTGTCCGCCGGAGGCTTAGCGAGAAGAGCCTGGGCGCCGCGGGGGCTGTTTTCCTTGGGGTTCGGGAATCGGCGCGCTGGCTCGGGCCATCGCGCCTGATGCCCGTCGGGAGGCGAGACGAACCGCGCCCAAGATCGCTGTCGCTGCGGCTTCTCGAGTTCCTTTTTTTTTTGCCCCTCAGAACGGCATTTCTTCGCCGCACTCGACGCATTTGCGCTTCTCTCCTATCCCTTACCGCAACATCGTGGGCGTGTGTTCATGAGTGAAATAGGAAATAGACCGGAAGCTGATGGAGTGAATCTTACTTTCCAGGTCTAACGGCTTTGGACCTGCAAAGTGCTTCGCTCCCACCAAACAAATGTATCTTGCGAAAATAATGCAGGCATAACAGCAGCGTCAAAAAATACCCACAAAAGAACGGAACACTGACAGACACTGAAGTATAAGAAAATGATATGTAAAAAATTTCAAAGCGGGTTCACGCAGCTTTTTGTTCGCACTATGTCTTACTTACCAACCTCCTCAGTCGCTTGTGTTACTTCCTAGGGTATTACGATTGGCTCGTGCCTTTCCCTACGTACAACTTACTTTGTGAATGCGAATACGGGCCTTAGAATAACAAATAACAAAAAATAACAAAATCCATCGACGGACAGATGCGCAACGGCAAATCCTGGGGTATGCTGAAGCACCTTCTCGACGAAAGCGGCTCGAAGTCAAATCAAAGGCATACGTTGGCCCGGGCCCTTCACGAAGCCACCAGGTCTCGCACGGTCGATGAACTCTTCGCAAAACTCATAGAGAAGTACCTGCCTGTCCATCGCGACGGGGATCCGTCGACCCAACTCCCGGACTACCGAGGCCCTCCACGCCCGAGCTGGACGAAGACTTCTCCATTGCCGAGGTCAGACAAGCCATCTTCGCGCTCAACCGCAAGTCTGCGCCGGGTCCCGAAGGAGTCACCAACAGAATGTTGAGAAACCTTGACGACACTTCGATTGTCTTTCTGACCGACAAGATAAACGAGTCCTGGAAGAGCGGCATTGTACCTGCAGAATGGAAGACGCACGGTGCTCATTCCCAAGCCCGGCAAGGCCCCGAAAATTGAAAACTTGAGGCCGATTTCTCTGACCTCCTGCGTCGGCAAGGTCATGGAGCGCGTCGTCCTCAACAGGCTTAATGGGTACCTCGAAGACAACGAGGTTTACACGTGCAACATGATCGGCTTCCGCGCCGGACTCTCAACGCAGGATGCCATGAAACTAATCAAGCATCAGATTGTGGATGGCCGTTCCAGAGACGTCAAGGCTCTGCTCTGTCTGGACATTGAGAAGGCTTTCGACAACGTGCTCCACACCTTCATCGTGAATACCATTTCAGACCTGGGTCTCGGTTCCAGATTCCACAGCTACGTCAGCTCTTTTCTAACTGACAGGAAGGCCAAGCTTCGCATTGGAGACTTCCACTCCGAAGATGTGCCTCTCGGAGGGCGGGGCACTCCTCAGGGCGCCGTCATCTCCCCAACACTGTTTAACATCTGTATGATAGTTCTTTCCGAGAGGTTGGCGCGCGTCGAGGACGTCAAGCACACTATCTACGCCGATGATATCACCTTATGGTGCTCCGGCGGCTACGAGGGCAGAGTCGAAGAAGCCATGCAGGAGGCGATCGACGTGATCGAGGAGTATCTCCGCCCCACCGGACTTCGATGCTCCCCCGCCAAGTCGGAGCTCCTACTTTACAGAAAAGAGAAGGGAGGCAGACCCAAAGATTGGAAGCCAGTCTCCGAAAGCAGCATCAGACTTCGCACTTGTGACGGGGGGGGGACCCAGGGGGGGACCCAGGGGGGGACCCAGGGTCGACGTTATTCGGGTCCTGGGCATGTTTGTCGAATTCAACGGCGGGAACGGAACTGCTCTCCGCAAGATCATCGCAAAGACGGACAACGCTTTCCGCCTCGTTCGCAGAATCGCAAACCGGCATCGAGGCATGAAGGAAAACAATCTTCTCAGGCTGATCAATGCCTTCGTACTCTGCCACCTCACGTACACGATTTCTATGCACAACTGGCTCAGAGCGTAGCGAGACAAGCTCAACGTTCTCATCCGCAAAGTAGTCAAGAGGGCTCTTGGGCTACCCATCAGGACCCGTACCGAGGATCTCTTGAAGCTGGGGGTTAATAACACCGCCGAGGAGATTGCTGAAGCCCCCAAGAACGCGCGCAACTCAGTCGCCTGACCACCACAGCGGCAGGTAAACGCATCCTCGAAGAGCTGGGTTACCACCCTGCGGAATTCCCGATGGTCAGTACCCCGATCCCTAGGTGCATTCGAGACAAGTTCGTAGTGGCCCCTGTGCCCCGAAACGTACATCCCGTCCACAACGAGGGCAGACGAAAGGCCAGAGCAGCAGCCATCCTCAAACAGATCAAGCAACACGACATCAGAGCAAGCTTCGTCGACGCCGCGGAGTACAGTAACGGGAAGACCTTTGCCGTCGTTGTGGTCGACTCGAGCGGAAAGATTTCTAATAGCGCCTCGATTCGCATTTCAGACCCCGGAGTCGCCGAGCAAGTCACCATCGCCCTCGCCCTGCTATAGACGGTCGTGGATCGAAATCTATAGTGATTCCAAAACGGCAGTTAGGGCTTTTCAGAAGGGTTGCATCGCCAAGGAAGCTGTTCGTCTTCTTAGCGGCTCGAGTACACATGCTCTCACAAACCATTTAATTCACTGTTTTCCCGCTCACGTAGGATCGGTTGAGGGTACTCACCCTCACCCCAAGTTTAATAGGGCGCAAGCCGTTTCGCTTAGGCTTCTACAGACCAGCACATATCCGTGTCTGTCCGCTCTCCACGAGGCTTACCCCGACGTGTATCGCGACGACGCCTGCCCGTCCTGCGGCCAGACCTCCACTCTACCTCACATGCTCTGGGAGTGCGGGTCGACACACCCCAAGTTCATCAAGGAGGAGTGGGACTCGCTTCTGCGTAGCCCCGCTCTAGAAAAGCAAATCCCGGCCGTCCGGCGTGCCCGCGACCGGGCCGGTGGGCTAGACCTGCCGGTCCCGACGTGGGTCTAGCCGGGTGCGCGACGACTTCGCGTCCTCGCCGGACCTGCAATAAAGTTTATTCACTCACTCGCTCACAATCATGCCATTCACTATATATATATATATATATATATATATATATATATATATATATATATATATATATATATATATATATATATATATATATATATATATATATATTGTGAGCATTATATTACCCCTTCATCTTCTTCACCTGCATATATTCATCATCATGGCCGGAGTCATCGTTTTTCCCTGGAGCTTCGTTCAGGTCGCCGCTTGCTCTGCCGGTCGGCCACCATGCCCCAAGAAGAGCCACCAGGAGCCTCCGGCGTCACCGTCTCTGCCCCACCGGCCGTTCCTTCATGGACCGTCAGCACGCGGCAGCGCGATCCCACCATGTTCGCTAGCCTTCGCAGTGACGACGTTGACGACTGGCTGGACAATTATGACCGCGTGAGTGAGTCTAACCGAAGGGATGATATGCACAAGCTTCGCAACGTCGCATTCTACCTCACTGACGTTGCCAGGACTTGGTTTCTTAACCATGAGAGCACCTTCCCTGACTGGGCCGCATTTAAACACCAGCTTCGGCAGATTTTCGGCGCCCCCAACGTCCGCTCTGAGGTCGCCAAGAAAAAGCTTGACGGACGCATGCAACTTCCTGGGGAAACATACACCTCTTATATCGAGGACGTCCTCGCCTTTGCCGCCGTGTTGGCGCCACCATCACGGAATCTGATCGTGTTCGCCATATCCTAAAGGGCATTGCCCACGTCGCGTTCAACGCACCGACGATCAAGAATCCGAATACCGTTAACGATGTGATCGCTTGCCAACACCTGGACGCACTGCAGGCGTGTCACAGGCCATCCGTTTACAACCTGTCGCCTGTGACACGCCTTCTTCCTCGGATGCGGACCTGCGTATGCTGATTCGGACTTTCATACGCGAAGAGCTCCAAGCGTGTGGCCTGCTCAGTACGCCCTTTCTCCAGCCTCAACCTTCAGTTCCTGGCCTGCGCGACATCATCAAAGAGGAGCTGTCCTCCATGACCTGCGCTGCGAGCTGTGCCCCTCCTTCGCCGTCGACCTCGTATGCTCAGGTTGCGGCTATGCAACCAGCGTTCGTTCAGACTGCTCCTCCTGCTCCTGCTACTGCTCCCAACCATTTGGCGACTCTCGCACCCCGTCCGCCTGCTATATCATTTTACACTACTCGGCCTACGCCCCGCCCCATTTGTTATTATTGCGGTATTCGCGGGCACAGATCGCGTTTTTGCCGTAGCTACGATGTTTATGACAGAGACCCGTTGCTTCCTCCGAGTCCCTACCAGCGCCGGCTTTCCCCACGTTCGCTTTCTCCACCTACCGAAGTGCCTCGCAACTACCGTCCAGGGAGCCATCACTCGCTCTCCCATCTCCGACGCTCGACATCACTCCTGCAACTGGCCACCCACACTCCTGACTACCGATCGGAAAACTAGATTGTGCAGTTTTTGGAGGGAAAGCTGCATGGCTCGCACAGACTACAATTCCTCCAGCGTGCCCGGACAATACTTTACTCGTGTGTGTAGAAGGTGTACAAGTTCTAGCATTGATTGATACGGGAGCAGCTATTTCTATTATTCACGCTGATTTGTGCTCTCGTCTACGCAAAGTTACTACACTTTACAACGGAGCTCTTCTTCATGGTACAACTAATGTTGTGATTCGGCCATCGGGGCAATGCACCGTTCGGGTTTCGATCGACGGGATACGCCACCATGGCCGACGGGATACGCCAGCAATATTTTACTACCTATCTCCAGTTCTGGCGTCCGAACGACGTTGTTAAACTTCAAGGCCGGGATTCACACAGCTGTTCTGGAGTAATAACTGGTCGGAAGACCAGACGCTTATACCAATGGTGTTAGCAAACGTGATGACAGTGAGTGTGCTGGGTAATAATTACTTGGTGGCCTCACTGATGAAAATATTTTTTACTCTGGCCATAGGACAGTGACAACCATGTCCAGCTCGTGTTATTTCTAAAAAAATTTAATTATGGGTTTTTACGCACTAAAATCACGATATGATTATGAGGCACGCCGTAGTGAGGGACTCCGGAGATATGTACCACATGGGGGTCTTCAACGTGCACCGAAATCTAAGTACACGGGTATTATTGCATTTCGACCCCAACAAAATGCAGCCGCAGTGGCCGGGATTCGATCCCACGACCTCGTGCTTAACAGCCCAACCCCTTAGCCACTAGGAAAGCACGGCGGGTAGTGTTTGTACTGAAGAGCACCTCGTCGCAAGCAAGGTGCGCAAATAACATTATCGTGCACATTTTTTCAAGGGAAACTCACAAACACTGATTCAGTAAATAATGTTTAAACATATTTCTATAAAGCTCACCACATGTATTTTATGGCAAGCGACCCTTCAGTTGCAGATATATCAGACTGAAAACTCGTACGATCGTCAGTGAGGAGCCCGCACAATTCTTCAATCCGAATCACCTGAGACTAAATGGTCACTGACGTGGGCGTCCATGCTCTGCCGCAGGTTTCAGTTTCAGTTTCAGCTTATTATTCTTTAGATACAATAAATGCGTAAAAGACAATATACAGACGCAGAGGTTACTAACTGTTTTTATTCAGGGCCCGCATACGGAGGGTGTCTCATCTATATACAAAATGGGCGGTAATTTTGAATGCGTAGAAAAAAAATAGCATGAATAAATAGGTTGTTTCTTTGTCACAAAGGCGCTGGTGCGTTTCTTGAAATGCACCAGCCTGTATGACCGCCTTTGACTGACTCAGTGATGAACGCTTGTGTGTGTAACAGTGCAAACTGTGAACTTCTTTTTTCCTTCTCCTCTTTCAATCCCCCTTCCCACTTCCCCAGTCCAGGGTAGCCTACCAAGCTCATCCTGGTCAACCTCCTTGCCGTTCCTTTATGACCCTTTCTCTCTCTCTCTCTCTCTCTCTCTCTCGTTCTCTGCCCTTTTTTTTTTCTTGTGGGAGTGGAGGACTTTAAAATGACTGAAAAGAAAAACGCCCCGAAGTATTATAGCGAAGTGATACAAAAGAAACTGTGGCTGATTCACTACGCAAGGGAATGTTTCTATCGGTTAAAGCGAGACGTTGCTGGATTCAAGCTTATTCTCGGCGACAAAAATACTTGGACCGTGACCACATGCCTCGCAAGTCCAGGAAGCGATACGTGTGTTACTCTACCCTTCCTGTTATCCTCTCTCCTTGTGCTTTTACTCCATACCGCGGCTAACCGCCGTTCAGGTGTCAACAGACTGCGCCAGGCAGTTACAGCGCCGTCCGTAGTAATTTCCTTCCCTTCGTTTTTATTTATTTATTTATTTATTTATTTATTTATTTATTTATTTATTTATTTATTTCAATAAACAACATATTGCAATTACAGCTACAAGTATTACTGCAGTTCGCGATATCGACAGACCTCAGTGAGTGGTTAAAACACGTTGGCGGGTTAGTTGGTTAGAATCCATGGTAGAGTGCATAAGCGCGACTGGACGAGTGACTGTAGTTTCAATGTGCACCTCCGGACGAGGTAACATCCTTAGTGTTTTCCGCTTTCTTGCTTTCTTTTCATACCCACCATGGTTGCTTATTGGCTGTGGTGTTGGGCTGCTAAGCACGAGATCGCGGCTTAAGTCCCGGCCACGGCGGCCGCAATTCGATGGAGGCGAAATGCGACCACATTTAATGCGACTAGCATTCTTAGGGTGCCTCCAGCAGTTCGCGGGGGCTATCTATCTATCTATCTATCTATCTATCTATCTATCTATCTATCTATCTATCTATCTATCTATCTATCTATCTATCTATCTATCTATCTGTCTGTCTGTCTGTCTGTCTGTCTGTCTGTCTGTCTGTCTGTCTGTCTGTCTGTCTGTCTGTCTGTCTGTCTGTCTGTCATGTCTGTCTGTCTTTCTGTCTGTCTGTCTGTCTGTCTGTCTGTCTGTCTGTCTGTCTGTCTGTCCGTAGTGCTATAGAATATAGTATGTGTGTGTATGTATGTATGTATGTATGTATGTATGTATGTATGTATGTATGTATGTATGTATGTATGTATGTATGTATGTATGTATGTATGCAATAGTAGGTAAACGGGGTCGAATTGGGGAAAGGTTATATTTGACAAGCAGCAGCGTCCTCGTCTTTTTAGCGCTGCTGCTTGTCAAATATGAACCATCTATGTCTCCCTAACCGTTTTCCCGCCATCTTGGGTCACTGGGTAGTAGATGCGCTAATGGGTACAGAATAGGGCTGCTGTGTTGAAGGACCGGGTTCGAAACCAACAGCCGGACAAAGTTGGGTCACCGGGTGCGTGACGCTGCAGGCATGTGCCGCTCATCACCCGCCTTTTTTTTGATGCCAACTTGGGCCACTGGCTATGCGCCGCTGGTTATGTACCGCTCTTCAATCGAACCTCTTTGACGCCAACTTGGGTAACTGTGTCACCTGGTATCTGCCGCTCTGCTGTGGCAAAAAAAATCATTTGAAATTTATCCGGTGCTGGGTAGGATCGAACCTGCGTGATATATAATCAGACAATCTTGTCTGAACGTATATTCACACAAGCGCCAGCCGCGGACTTTGCGGCGATGCCGCTGAATGATGCAACGTGATGCGATGAGCTACCAAGACGGGTGAGTGATGTATTCGCGATGTGACATACATGTGGGATCACGTTTCATCGCTCGCGAGTGTTATTTCTGGTGCGACATTCATAACAAACTTATTTTAAGAGTTTTTCAAGAACATTAGCTTTTCGCAAACGTTGCAGCCTATTCCGGCGGTATTTCATTTCATTTCCTTCCTTCCTTCCTTCCTTCCTTCCTTCCTTCCTTTTCTTTCTTTCTTTCTTGTGGGTATTATGCGGACAGGGAGGTGCATTTTTAACATTTTTGTACACAATTATCAAGTTAAAAAGAGAGATAGCGGGCGCCTCTAAGAGGCGCCGACATAACAATAGCTTAAAAACGGTAAACTGACGTCGTAGTGTTAATCTCCAGGTTAATTCTGAACAAATTGCTGTTTTTATATTGTAACTGGAGCTACACCGAATTGTTAGTTTCCACGAGCATTTTTCGCATTTCGCTCCCAGTCAATACGAGCGCGGCTATACTAGCAGCATGACTTATGGCCTCGCGCTAAACATCAAACTCGTTAGCTGACGATGCTATAGTCTGCCTGACAGTGCTACGTGTCTGCCCAGTGGCTCGTACATGACGAGCCATTGGGCAGACAGTAATGAGTCAGTGCGCATCTGGAAGAATCCCGCCTTGCCGTTTCCTATTCTACTGTGCATAAAAGCGAAAGTTTAGTGAACAGATTATCAGAAACTCAGTAGTTTGCTTCATCCATAGTATGCTTGTGCAATGTCTTTAATGGCAGTCATTGTTAGAACTGGCATGTTAAAGCAGATTGTAGCTCTGCAACTAAAATGATGAGGCGTCACTTATGTTTGCTCTTCCAGCCACAGAGCTCATAACAATTTCAGATACCGAAGTCACGTGGTGAACTGATACAAACGCGATGATCTCGACGAAGCATCAGTCATGATGTCACTTCCGTTCAGGTTAGATTGTAGGAACGGCTTGGGTGAGCTGCCCCACGGTGTCTGCTCTGGCGGAACATTTACCTCGCTGTCACCTGGAAAAAAAGAAGGAAAAAAAAAAGTCACAGTTTCTCCCGCAAGGCGAAGCATCGATTGCCATAGCCAATTAGTGCACAGCTATACGAAGTAAGGATAGTAGTCTTATCGGCCATATAAACTCAGAAACATTCACTCACAAACTGAATTAACAAGCATATGGTGTCAGCGCGCACGAGGATACATGAACAAATCAGACTCGATGAGCGCGGACACGCGCTGTCGAAACGCTAGTGTGAGCAACGCGGCAGCAGCAACGAGCGAAGTGACCTTCGTGCGGTCTACCGCTTCAACGCAAGAGTGGCGAGCACACAGCGTGCACAAAGGTTCGAGCCGTCTACAGACCATTTTCAAGATACGGCGCGCCGGAGCGCGCGCGGCCGTACAAAGTACACACTCGGCGCTGCCTCCCCGCTTGCCTCCATATATGGCGCGCGAGATTGAGCCGCGATCACCAGTTCCCCTAGGGCCCGGTCGCGAAATTCGCAGCTGCTGCCGGAGCACAAAGCCGCCCCCCCCCCTACCTCCCATCCCCCCACGGCCTTTCGCGCGACGGAAACCGGCGCGTTTGCTCTCCGCTTTCATCGTTCGCGCGCGCCAGATTGAGCCGCGATTGTCGGCTTCCCTCGCGTGCTTTCACTCGCACGTACAGCATGCGACGCGCGGCGACGGTGTTATCGCCCTTGGACTTTATACGGAACATCACGGCGACGGCGACGGTGACGGCAAAGGCGAAAACAACGGCAAAAATGCGCTTGGAGTGTCCATATAATTGCTATCGCAATAAAAAGAAATAAAAAGTTTCAAGGCTGTCATAAAAACATCTTCATCCTAAATATATTTGCGATGTCTCGTGCTGTGCTTCATGTTCTGTTTGCTCATGCTGCACATTCACTTCACTCGTTTACTTGCTTCTAGCTACATTTTACAGCCAAGCTGTTAGCCTCTAGTTGGTCGACATTTTTCGTGTCCGCGTCCGTTAGCAGAAACGTGGGCCGATCCCGGCGGCAATGCAGGACCAAGAGCAGTGGGTCATACGCCCGTAAGGCAGAGGCTTCAAGCACTCAGGAAAGTGAAGTGAACCGCGCATACATTCTTTGGAATCACGCATACAACATACAGAACAGCATACGTTTCAGTAAAGAACGAGCACAAAACAAGCATTCGAACAACATAATTGATAAGGCGCTCCTGATAACAATGCGAAACGCGGAGCTCTCCCCGCATACCTTTCTCGGTAAAGATTACTGTTGCGCAGGCTGCCGCGGCGACGACAGCTTGTGACGTGGGACGTGACGTCCTTAGCATTTCGTATATGAAAGAACCAGCCCAGCAACTGATTTTAATATTGTTGCAGCACCGCTCTGGGCGGCAGCATGCTGCCAAAATTACCATTACTTCCACTGCTACCTTACTCTAAAGCAATAAAGCATTCCATCAGCAGTTGTAGTGGTGGTTTTCAACAGCTTCGCTGAACATCCACTTTCGCAGGGCCGGGATGGCGAGTCCATTTTTTATTGTTTTTTTTTCTTTAGTTGTGCGTCATGGCATAGGTCATAACGGAAATTTCGGGAATTCTTTCCGTCTTTCATTTCCAATTACCCTTCCCCCAGTGCACGATAGCAAACCAAAAACTTATCCGGTTAACCTCCCTGCCTTTCCCATCCCGTTTATCTCTCTCTCGAATTCTTTAAAGTCGACACGCCACGTAGTGGCGAAAAAAGGACACTGAACGGAATGTCCCTAATTCCTGGGGATTGTTTCTCTCTTTCGCAGCGCAGCGTCCTGCAGCATCGAATTGACATTTAGAAAACGGCCTTTCCTGGAATGTTGCTTACATCATATTTCTTCAGCCAATGAACAAGCTGATAAGGCGACTATTTCAGGACGTCGCCACATATTCGTAAAATTGCAAATGCATTGGAGTGGTCACGGCTCGCTTCCATTCACTGTATTTTTTTTGTCTGCAGTATGACATCAAAGCCATTGTACATTCAATCAGCTAAATAGTTAAGGTAGTCAACAGCGGCTTTACGACTAGCAAGTCTGATGTTGTATTACTATCTTAGTCTTGACGTAAATGAACCGAAAACGTAGAAAAATGTATGGGAGAAACAGTGGTGACCTCTCAGGTCACGCCCTGTTCCCAATTTCTGTGACAGGTTTACGTCCGGCCACGAGATATACTATAGCGGGGAACTCGAGTGCCCGAAAAAATGCTACACCTTCTATAGCGGCGCTCTTCTGGTGTCGAGATCTCCGCTTGCACATGTGCACCCATTCGTGATTGCAGCCACGCTCGTTTCTTCGCTTCTGACGAAAACGCCGGTGATTGCTCCGGCTGCACGCGAGATTTTACTTTTCGAGACGTCAGGACGCGCGTGCTTTTTGACGTCGAAGAAAGGGTGACGAGCCTATAGTGCTAGGGAACATTTATATATACTCTAAACGCGTATAGTTTCATACTCAAATTACTGCAGAGCGAAATGAGGTGCTGCAGGTCGTTCGACCCATGCGGGAATAATGGGTATAGTTCGTGGATTTTCCCACGGCTTGACATGACTTCTTGTAGAGAGAATCCTGCGACTTCTTTTATTTCTTCCATGTGGTTCAGCTTTTAGAAGAGTCTGTTGCTGGGCCTGTTGGTACATACATTTAGAAACGATGGAACCCAGCCTTTGAGACGCAAACACCAGGAGAGAAGTAGACCCAGCGTGTGCCTACTTCTCTCCTGGTGCTTGCGTCTCAAAGGCTGGGTTCCATCGTTTCTAAAAGGTTCAGCTCTGTTCTGTAGCAGCCACACAGTGTTTCTTTAGAGCAGTCATGTGTTTTACGTTCATGACTTCATTCTGTTACGTAATTTACAGTGCATAAGTCTCGTCACTTCTTAATACATCATCATCATCAGCAGCAGCAGCCAATTTTTATGCCCACTACAGGACGAAGGCCTCTCCCTGCGATCTCCAGTTACCCCTATCCTGCGCCAATTGATTCCACCTTGCGCCTGCCGATTTCCTAATTTCATCATCCACCTAGTTTTCTGCCGTCCTCGTCTGCGCTTCCCTTCTCTTGGCACCCATTCTGTGACTCTAATGGTCCACCGGTTATCCATCCTACGCATTACATCACCTGCCCACCTACATTTTTTTCTCTTAATGTCAATTAGAATATCGGCTATCCACGTTTGCTCTCTGATCCACACCGCTCTCTTCCTGTCTCTTAACCTTACGCCTAACATTTTTCATTCCATCGCTCTTTGCGGGGTCCTTCGCTTCTTCTCGACCTTCTTTGTTAACGTCCAAGTATATGTCCCATATGTTAGCACGGTAAAATGCAGTCATTATACACCTTGCTTTTCAATGATAGTGATAAGCTCCCAGTCAGGATCTGGCAGTTCTTGCCGTATGCACTCCAACACATTTTCTTCTGCAAATTTCCTTCTCGTGATCAGGGTCGAGTGCGAGTAATTGACCTAGAAAAGCGCACTCCATCACAGACTCTATAGGCTGACTGGCGATCCTGAACTCTTGTTCCCTTGCCAGGCTATTGATCATTATCTTTGTCTTCTGCCTGTTAATCTTCAACCCCATTCTTACACTTTCTCTGTTAAGGTCCTCAATCATTTGTTGTAATTCGTCCCCAGTGTTGCTGAACAGGACAATGTCATCTGCAAACCGCAGGTTGCTGAGATATTCGCCGTCGATCCTCACTCCTAAGCCTTCCCAGTTTAATAGCTTGAATACTTCTTCCAAGCACGCAGTGAATAGCATTGGAGAGATTGTGTCTCCTTGCCTGACCCCTTTCTTTATAGTGTTACGTTTCGCCTACAACGCGCGGTAATGCCGGCGCGGATGCAACGGACGCAGGGGCTTCGTTCAAAGCGGCGGACATTTTGGCCCGTGCGACGCCGCCGCAACGCTTCCCCGCCAAGCGTGTCCAGGCGTGTTTCAGTGCCACGTGTCTTCGTGTGTGCGTGTGTGTGTGTGTGCCCTCGCTTGTCAAAGCGCGGCAGCCGGGGAGCGGAGTTCCCCGAATGAGGAGCCTGGAGGTCTCTCGGCTCAACCGTTCGCGCCGTCGTGTGGGCGGGTTGGCGATGCGTCACTGCACTCGGTTCGCCATGTCTCTCGGCTCGACCGTGCGCGCCGTCGTGGGCTCGTGCTCCGCCGTCCCGTGACCTTCATCCCGTGACCTTCATCCCGTGACCTTCCCTTTTGGACTGCGACGCCGAGAGTATAAGAGCAGCTGCCCCCGGACGCCAGGAGAGAGGCTCCGATTTGTACTGTTGAGTTACGTGCTCTCCCGTCTCTCCACTTCGGTCGACCTGACCGGCCGCTCTTTTGCTATGTTAGAATAAACAAGTTGTTCTGTTACCAGTCTTCTCTTGCTTTGCCGGGACCTTCGGATGCTTCCAGTGCCCCAGGCCGCCAGGCCAACGCTACCCTTGGGGCTTGCGACCCATTGGCAATAACGGGCGTCAGCACCGAGACCCCATCAACTCGTGCCAGCGGTGCGATTCTATCATCTGATTGCCAGCGGTGAGATCGCGACAACGGAGGCCAGCAGCGAAGAGATGCGGTTGACTGTATGCTGAGCAGCACAACGACCATCCGGGAGCAGCGCAACGAGCCCTGTGTGATGACTGGTTGCCTGCAGCGGAACGACTGCGCTGAAGTCTTGGCTGCAAGGTTTGGTGAGTGCGGGACTTTCTTCTTCTGAGTTTTGCCAGGCTTTTGTTAGTGTTAGAAACAGAGCTGGTAATTGTGGTTGTCGTTGCTACCGGGTTAGTTTGCGGCAAGACAATAGTAGGCAGTAGAGAAAGCAGCATTCGGAGCAGCCATGGATTTGAAGTCGTTGCGCAAACCGAAATTGCTGGAGCTTGCGAGAGAGTTGGGTCTGGATGTCTCAGACAAACTCAGAAAACCAGAACTGCTAAGGGCTATTCTTGAGTTAGAAGCTGAGGATGACGAGCTGTCGGAATGCCTTGAGACCATTGAGGAGAGGGAGACGGCAAAAAGACAGGAGCGTGAACTTAAAGAACAGAAAGAGAAAGATGAGCGTGAACTTAAAGAACAGAAAGAGAAAGATGAGCGTGAACGAAAAGAACAGAAAGAGAAAGATGAGCGTGAACGAATAGAACAGAAAGAAAAAGAAGAGCGTGAACACGCTTTGGAAATGAAGCGTCTCGAGTTAGAGATGGAACGCGCTCGTAATGGAAGTCAGGCACACGGTGCAGGAGAACGAGTATTGTTCAAAATGACTGACCTGATGCGGCCGTTTAAGCTTGGAGAGGACATTGGTTTGTTCCTGGTTAACTTTGAGCGAACATGCGAGAAGCAGGGGTTCTCTCGGGAAACGTGGCCACAGCGCTTGCTCACTTTGCTACCCGGCGAGGCGGCCGACGTAGTCGCTCGCTTGGAGAGAGAGGAGGCAGAGGATTTCGACAAAGTGAAATCGAGTCTGCTAAAAAAGTACCGGCTGTCAGCAGAGGCGTTCCGTCGGAAGTTTCGGGAAAATGAGAAAGGCAAAAGTGAGTCATATACAGAGTTTGCCTACAGGCTTATGTCAAACATGCAGGAGTGGCTCAAAGAAGAGAAAGCGTTTGGTGACCACGAGAAAGTTCTGCAGTGTTTCGGGCTAGAACAGTTTTATAGTCGGTTACCTGAGAACGTGCGGTACTGGGTCTTGGATAGGCCAGACGTTAGTACGGTGGCTAGAGCCGCTGAGTTAGCCGAGGAGTTTGTGACGCGTCGGGCTCGTGGAGCTAAGGACGGTCAAAAGGGTGAATTTGGCTCCAAGTTTGAGAGGCCAAAGTTCACGCCCATGAGAGCAAAGGGGGACACACGTAGTTCGGATGCGAGTGAAAGCAGTCCGACCGAACGTAAGGAGACGGCGGCAACCGAAGCCGAACGCAGAAAGCGGTTCGAGACGAGGCAAGCGCGCGTTTGTTATGCGTGCCAGAAGCCGGGTCACTTTTCGGCGCAGTGTCCGACCGAACGTAAGGAGACGGCGGCAGCCGAAGCCGAACGCAGAAAGCGGTTCGAGGCGAGGCAAGCGCGCCTGTGTTATACGTGCCAGAAGCCGGGTCACTTTTCGGCGCAGTGCCCAGAAACAAAACCAAAAGTCGTGTTTTTTTCATTAGGCAGCACTGACGAGAACATCAAGCTTCTCGAGCCTTACATGCGAGACCTCCTCGTGAACGGGAAAGAGTGCCGAGTGCTTCGCGATACCGCAGCTACGATGGATGTAGTTCACCCCTCTTACGTAGAACCCGATATGTTCACGGGCGAGTGCGCATGGATCAAGCAAGCAGTGGAAGCTCATAGCGTGTGTCTGCCGGTAGCAAAAGTGCTTATTGAAGGGCCTTTCGGAGTACTTGAGACGGAGGCCGCAGTGTCATCTATGCTGCCCCCCCAGTACCCGTACCTATTTTCGAACAGGTCCGATCACCTCCTGCGCGAGAAGGGGCTTTTGTTTGGTGAGGCTAGCGTTCAGGCCTCAACCAGATCGAAGGTTCGGGAGCTCGCTGCAAAGGCGGTAGTTGCGGGGCCGACGTTGTTGAATGATGAGAAAGGGTCAGAGGCGCAGCAAGCTGGTATTCAGAGCACGCCCGAACGGGATAAAATTGAGCCTGTAGCGTTAAAGGCACCAGATACTGGAGAGGAAATTCCCGACACGGGAAAGTTAGAAGAGCTGTCTCCAGATTTGCTCATCGCGCCTACGTCAGACGGACTTAACAGGTTGCTAAAAGTCAGCCGGTCGGCTTTCATAGCCGAGCAAAAGAAGGATGGCAGCCTAGAAAACATACGCTGCATTATCAAGGAAGGTATCGCCAAGAAAAATGCTCGCTTTGTGGAAAGAGGTGGGGTCCTGTACCGGAAGTATCTAGACCGCAGGGGAGTGGAGTTCGATCAGCTGATCGTGCCTCAATGCTATCGTCAGGATCTGTTGCGCTTGTCGCATGGGGGTTCGTGGTCCGGACACCTAGGAGTTAAGAAAACTAAGGACCGTCTCTTGCAGGAGTACTATTGGCCAGGGTGTTTTCGGGACGCAGACCACTTTGTGAAGACATGCGACACCTGTCAGCGGGTGGGCAAGCCAGGGGACAAATCGAGGGCGCCGTTGAAGTTGGTACCTATCATTACGGAGCCTTTTAGACGGCTCGTTATTGATACAGTGGGACCTCTGCCGGTAACAGCCACGGGGTACCGACACATTTTGACTGTGATCTGCCCAGCGACAAAGTTCCCTGAAGCAGTGCCGCTTAAAGAACTCAGCTCAGTTGAGATAGTCAATGCACTACTGTCCATATTTGCGCGAGTTGGTTTTCCTGCAGAAATCCAGTCAGATCAGGGTACAGTGTTTACTAGCGCTTTGACGACAGCCTTTCTCGAAAGGTGCGGGGTAAGGCTGTTACACAGCTCAGTGCACCACCCCCAGTCGAATTCCGTTGAGAAGCTCCACTCCGTCATGAAGCGCGTGTTGAGAGCATTGTGTTTTGAACATCAAACTGACTGGGAGCTGTGTCTGCCTGGAGTGATGTTTGCTTTAAGAACCGCGCCGCATGCGGCTACGGGGTTCTCGCCAGCTGAGCTGGTGTACGGTCGCTCGCTGCGATCTCCGCTTCGCATGCTTCGAGAATCATGGGAAGGCAGGGGCGACGACCCAGTCGTGGTAGAGTACGTGCTTAAGCTCCTCGAACGCTTAAGAAGGGCACAGGAGTTGTCAGGTGAAGCAATGGCAGAGGCCCAGCAGAGGGCCAAGGTTTATTATGATCGGACAGCCAGGGCCCGTCGTTTTGAGGTGGGCGATGAGGTCATGATATTGCGCACATCGCTAAAGAACAAACTCGACGTGCAGTGGGAGGGCCCAGCACGGATTGTTCAAAAACTGTCGGACGTTAACTACGTGGTGAGTCTGCCAGGAAAGCGGAAAGCACAGCAAGTTTACCACTGTAATCTGCTCAAACCCTATAAGCAACGGGAAGCAGTGGTGTGCATGATGGTAAACGTGCCCGAAGAGCTTCCGGTCGAGCTTCCGGGACTAGGCTCAGTGACAAACAGGAAAGACACCGATCAAGTCATTAGTGACTTAATAAGTAAAGCATCGCTGTCGCCTGAGCAGAAAACAGAACTACACCAGCTCTTACAAGAGTTTCAAGGTCTGTTCTCTGAGAGGCCTGGTAGGACTTCTGTCCTTACTCATGACATAGAACTTACCTCCCCAGAGCCAGTACGATCCAAGGCGTACCGGGTGTCACCCCGCCAGAGCGATATTATGGAGGCTGAGGTAAAGAAAATGCTACAGCTCGGTGTTATTGAAGCGGGTGAGAGTGATTATACCTCCCCTTTGATTTTAGTTGAGGTACCGGGCAAGGAACCTCGTCCTTGCGTCGACTACCGCAGGCTTAATTCCATCACTAAGGATCAAATTTATCCGATCCCTAACATCGAGGAGCGCCTTGAGAGAGTGAGTAGCGCTCAGTTTATTTCCACCCTAGATCTTGTCAGGGGTTATTGGCAGGTTCCACTTACAGAAGAGGCTAGTAGGTATGCGGCGTTCATTTCACCAATGGGGACATTCCGTCCTAAAGTTTTGAGTTTTGGTTTGAAGAACGCGCCATACTGTTTTTCAAGCCTCATGGATAAAGTGTTGCGGGGACAGCAAGAATTCGCTTTACCGTATCTAGACGACGTAGCGATATTCTCCGCGTCGTGGCCTGAGCATATGGCGCACTTGCGGGCAGTGCTAACCCGCCTGCGCGATGCGGGCTTGACAGTCAAGGCTCCCAAGTGCCAGTTAGCACAAGCCGAGGTTGTCTACCTCGGACACGTGATTGGTCGGGGTCGTCGCCGCCCCTCTGAAATAAAGGTGGCCGCTGTGCGAGACTTCCCGCAACCGCGCACGAAGACCGATATTCGGTCGTTCTTAGGTGTCGCCGGCTACTATCAGAGGTACATCCCCAGGTACTCTGATATCGCGGCTCCCTTGACGGATGCTCTAAGAAAGACAGAGCCGCAAACAGTCGTCTGGGATGAGACGAAGGAAAGAGCTTTTAGCGCCCTAAAGAGCGCCCTAACAAGCCAGCCTGTGCTACGATCGCCCGACTACACAAAAGGGTTCGTTGTTCAGTGTGATGCTAGTGAGCGAGGCATGGGCGTTGTACTGTGCCAACGGGAAAATGGAGAAGTAGAACACCCCGTCCTGTATGCTAGTCGTAAGCTGACGAGTCGTGAGCAGGCGTATAGCGCCACCGAGAAAGAGTGTGCGTGTATCGTGTGGGCCGTTCAGAAATTGTCATGTTACCTAGCTGGCTCGAGGTTTATCATTGAAACGGATCACTGCCCTCTCCAATGGCTGCAGACCATCTCTCCCAAAAATGGCCGCCTCCTGCGCTGGAGCCTCGCTTTGCAACAATATTCCTTTGAGGTGCGTTACAAAAAGGGGAGTCTCAACGGTAACGCCGATGGCTTAAGTCGAAGCCCCTAACGTGGGAATCAGCCTCAAAATTGCTTGTTACTGATGTTTTTCTTCCTGAGGCAGGATTTTTAACCTATTGCTTTTGTGTAGTGTTTCAAAGTGATGATGTGCTTTTAGTGCAATTTTTCCGATTTGTGGACGCGTTCTGAGTGCTGCTAAACTACTGTAAGGAACTAGGCAGCAGTATAAAAGGGGAAAGAGCCTGGCAGGGCTTAGTGAGGGTTGTGCCGTGCTTGCTGACTGAGCGGTTGACTTTTGGCGTGGTTCTAACGCTTGCCGGAAACGAGAACAAAAATGTCAACTCTCCCGAAGTCACCTTACAGTGTCCTGTGTGCACCTGAACGTGAGAACGAGGCCTTCTCTGTGCGCTGCGCTCAAGAAACGCCCAAGGACGCCCAACTTCGGTTATGAGCATCATCGAGCGACATCCCTCCGGACAGCGGATGCAGTCCCCTGACCATCGGGATCTCCTTCCCCCGGCGGGGCGGTCTGTTACGTTTCGCCTACAACGCGCGGTAATGCCGGCGCGGATGCAACGGACGCAGGGGCTTCGTTCAAAGCGGCGGACATTTTGGCCCGTGCGACGCCGCCGCAACGCTTCCCCGCCAAGCGTGTCCAGGCGTGTTTCAGTGCCACGTGTCTTCGTGTGTGCGTGTGTGTGTGTGTGCCCTCGCTTGTCAAAGCGCGGCAGCCGGGGAGCGGAGTTCCCCGAATGAGGAGCCTGGAGGTCTCTCGGCTCAACCGTTCGCGCCGTCGTGTGGGCGGGTTGGCGATGCGTCACTGCACTCGGTTCGCCATGTCTCTCGGCTCGACCGTGCGCGCCGTCGTGGGCTCGTGCTCCGCCGTCCCGTGACCTTCATCCCGTGACCTTCATCCCGTGACCTTCCCTTTTGGACTGCGACGCCGAGAGTATAAGAGCAGCTGCCCCCGGACGCCAGGAGAGAGGCTCCGATTTGTACTGTTGAGTTACGTGCTCTCCCGTCTCTCCACTTCGGTCGACCTGACCGGCCGCTCTTTTGCTATGTTAGAATAAACAAGTTGTTCTGTTACCAGTCTTCTCTTGCTTTGCCGGGACCTTCGGATGCTTCCAGTGCCCCAGGCCGCCAGGCCAACGCTACCCTTGGGGCTTGCGACCCATTGGCAATAACGGGCGTCAGCACCGAGACCCCATCAACTCGTGCCAGCGGTGCGATTCTATCAATAGGTACGCGAGTCGCTAGGTCTAGGTAACATTTGAGCAGCAACACTAACTATTGGTAAATAGTTTGAAAGCTTAGGCAGTTCATTTTATTACGAATGCTCTGAAAGATGTATGGCGGTAGAAATTAGGCTTGATATGTAGCTCATCGTTGCCATGCAAAAAATATGTGCGATTAGGCTAAAATAAGAAACCAAAAGCGTGAAGTTTGGACAAATCTGTGCACTGCTCTATCATTTCCACCCTGTAAGAAGTCCTGTACTGGCGGTGCGCGCAGACACTAGCGCCAGCTTTCCCTCTATAGTATTATAATTATGAAACTGTGTGGCTAGACAAGCAATTGCGGCAGCTATAGCCAATGATATTGCCAACGTCTTTCGACGGAAGCGAGAAAGCATGCACGGCTGCTGTCACGAATGGACCCGCGTGCGCCAACGTGAGCCTCGACGCCAGAAGCGCGCCGCTCGAAGGCGCAGCAGTGGATTCCGGCAGGCAGCATTTCGGACTGACCCGCGATCTTTTTGCGCCCCGGTGCGCATCACGTTCATTTCAGTATCATAACTTTGCGACCGAAGCCATGAATTGTACGCGCGGCCTAATACCACCTTCTCATTCACGACCCTCCGAAACGAATGCCGTATAGATCAATGCCGGTATGAGAACAACTGTATTATTGTGCGCAGGCGCTTTAGAGTTCCCTCTGTGCGGCTGTGTGCAATGCACTGACCTGAGCGGACCGGACCGTAAACGCTCTGCTAAAGATATCTATTGAGCCCCGGCAGCGTGGCGAAATTCTGCTAGTATTCCTCATCTCTATTCTACCACTCAGAGAATACCTACGTATACATCGTGGTAACAGCGCACTTCGACAAGAAAGAATCGGGAATATCACTCGTACAGGCAGCGCTATAACCACTGTGCACTCCAGAGAAACTAAGCAGCTGCAGATGATATCTCTTTCCTTTTCTTTTTTTCTTTAACTTGTGTTGTGCAGGTGCTGCAAAAAAAATCCTTTGTTGCGCTTATCACCAAGAATTACTGATGCTCAACTTTCAAAAGCCTACGTACCAGAGTCATGTTTGTCAAGCAACACGTTATGCTAAAGTGGTTATCCACAAATACAGCCAGTCCCGCCATGATCTCCACCCACGGAGGTAGCCAGAGGGGGAGGGTCACTTTGGGCACGTGCACCCCCACCCCCGAAATTTCTGCGTACCAAGAAACCTGGCATAACACCCGCTTGCCCCCCCCCCCTCCTCCTCTGAAAAGAATTCCTGCTACACCAATATCGCCACCTCGCCATCCTACCTGCTGAATCAGTTGCTCCCGCGCGGCGGCTGACCACCGATAAAGCTAATGCGGCACGGTGTAATACAGCCAATGGCTCTCCGAGCTGAGGTGTGATCATTTTTGTCAATGAGGTAAAGAAACGGGCAATGCGCACTTTCGCTCTCGGAATCCGATGGCGACGTCTTTTTAAAAATAGGGACCCTACTCGCCTGCAATTTATCGCTAAGTAGAAGCACGATACAGAGCTCTAACAATACTCCCATGCAACACTGACAGCGCACTCTTACTCTTTGAGGAAATCGAAGAAATCGAATTCTATTATCCCTCAAAGCGCCAAAACTGGAATGAGCCTTTCCTAAACCACATCGACAAATCGATTGGGGAAAAAAATCAGCCGGCTGAGAAAAATACATCGTCCAAAAACAAAACGTAATTTTCTGCCGCCTAGGTCATATTTTAGACGAACTTCTTAAGATTGTCGCGTTCAGTTCTCCCGAAAGTGCTTTTTTTTTCTTTTGTGTGTGTGTGTGTGTGTGCATGATTCAGTACCCTGAAAATGCTTACATCATGAAGAAATCGGGAGCTACGAGATGGATTGGAAGGCTGTGTGGTCACGATGACCGATGCGTGACCCGGCAACTCTATTTCAAGTTATGACAGATTACATGGCCTGAGGAGCCGGTTTTAAATCACGTTTCTTGAAGTGCGCTTCCTCTCTACGTGCATCATTATCTTACTTTTTCAACCTTCTGTCCTTTTTTTTGTGACTCGAATAAAGAAAGTTTAAAACATTGTTGTGACATAACCGAAGTCCCACCACCAACCTTTTTCCTCACCAGACCAAAGCACCGTAACTGCGTCAATAGACGCACCTTCAACGGGTATCAAATGCGGTCAAGCTGTTTTGGCAGTTCATACTGAAAACCTCAGTGCGAAGAGAGCAAAGTAATTGTAATTCCCTACTAGGGAAAGATAATAAATGATTATGACACTTCCATTTATTCTGTTTCCTTTAATCGCCACCTTTTATAACCTAAGAAACGCATTCAGTTTTTCTTAACAAAAGATTTTCATAAGCATCGTGTTCTAGAGAAAGCAAATAGAACATACTCTAATGACACTTTCTTTTTTGGTTAGTCAAAATCATGTTACTGTGAAACGCAGTTTGAAACTTGCAATAAGTTTGCAGAATATATTAGCATAGTCACGTTCCCGTTCCTGAAAACTCCTCAACTGCCCAAACTGCAACAACTCCTCCAATCTTTGAGATATACAGTCATCTGGGTGCACAGGCTGAACCATTATTCCAAACTATTAAGTGCTGCTCGCAGTAAAATTAAATTTTGCCCTCCAACTTTGTTTCGCTTTATGTCATCGCTGCATCCGAGGACCAAGAGAACTGGCGCGGCGGCGTAGGTGAGGATCTTTGAGAACAGACGGAGGCATCAATAAACGAATGAACGATCGAGCGATTAAGCGAATGAACGGGCCGACACTTTCAACCCATCTACTAGCACTTCACTGATGTTCGCAGTAAACTGCAGTAAGTTCTTCGCGAATGTAGTATCATGGTGCTGCGATCGCCGGTCATATACTCGTTCAAACGTAGGAACTGCAGCCATTGTTCCGATCTGCCACTCATTCTCACGGGAAGCGTGCATACCTGTGGGCCAGCTATATATTCATTACGGTGTGCTTATGTTTCTTAATAATTCATCTTTGTTAGGAAAGGCGACATGCAAAGATAATGGAAACTATTTGGCTAGCTAGACACATTATGTAGATGCAAATTACGCCACATACTCCGCGAAAAGTAAGCTTCATAACAGTTCCATGAGGTTGGTCTTTTGGAATAACTCATGAAATGTAGCAAAATGTATTCCTTACAACTTCCATTTTATAGTCAGTCAAAGGCTCGTTGAGGGCGGATTATAGGATCGCTAGAGTTGCTTATTATATATCGTGTTTGTGAATAAACGGTGCAAACGAAAAGCGAGGTATTGTGGCTAACGCTCACGACGTTGGTTGCCGCACAACAAACTCGTCTCTCGTTCAACTACAAAGCCGACAATGACGCGGCGATGATCGATTTTAGCCACTTGTCGTGCGAATATGCTACCGTACATTTGTTTCGTTTTTCTATGCTCTCCCTCTTGTTGTTTTGCCACTGCTTTTCTTTGTCCTGCATTTTCACAAGTAATCGTCTAAAAACGACAAGTACTGCAGTTGGAGATAGTCCAGCTGCCATACAGTTTTAGTGTCTGGCACTCACTCCTGCAGCGATAGGAAGCAGCGCGAGGCCGCCGACGAGCATCGCCAGCCTGCCTGCTTTATTTGTTGCTGCTCGGAACAAGTGGGCAGATTCGGCACGCCGTGCCGTATAGTAATCGCGCATTAAAGCACAGTCCTGTTCCTCGATGTTGGCAGCACATGTTCTTTCTCGCCTCCACTCAAGGTTGCTTGGCCTCGATTTATTTCTGAACAGAGCAATACCAGCCCTTGCTTTCGCAAGTCCCCTGTGCTATACTTAGTGACGCGGCGTTCCAGGCGATTGACGTGGAGTTTCCCCCGTCGCATGGTGCCAAAAAATCTTTACGAAGGGTCCGCGCGCACGTGAATGACTGGCGACGTGTTCGCGCCGTGCCTGGAAAGCGCCCGTTTTAACACGTGCTGGGCCAACCTTTTCGTAGAAAGGTTGCCCTCCAGCTGTTCCTCTATGTCCTTTGGAAGAGCGTCACATGGCATCTGGAAGGCAGGATGCCAATAGCTTATTGGGTACGTTAGTGCGTGCGGCTTGCGCACGACTATACCAGTCAGCGGTTCGAATCCTCCTGCGGGAGAAATTTTGGACAAATTTTCATTCGCTTGTTATCGCAACCGGCTCTGCGACCAGCATTCTTCTATATAAAACTGAAACGCCATAAAATAAACATGAGTAAATAAAAATAATATGGCACTAATTAAGATTTAATGGCGCCCTCCAGATCCTAGCCAACATTTTATCATCTTGCTATCAATTGGTTTAGCCACTGCTGCTTATATTTGCAGTGTACGTGTATGCTGCTTAAAAACTACCACTGGACGCGATATGCTTACTGGGCACTTCTATTTGCTTGATTGAATTCATGCGTGACGTTACTGCTCAAGCGAGCAGGCTTTCTCTTATCTAGGTTACGTTGAGCAGATATGCATCTTTCGGTAAGACCCCGCAGCGGCAAAGAGACGGGCTACGCATTTCGTTGGAGAAATTCAGCAATTTTTTTGCCCCCTTCATCTGAATGATTGCTTTTCTTTTTCCTTTTTTTCCTGAACTACCTTACCTGGAATGCGTTGACGTTTACACAGGCTCTGAGACTGAAAGCTTGCGCTTGCGCGGCAAGCACAAGTTCTATCCAGTGAAGGAGCAGCAGGACACCGTCTCCCCTCACACCGCGGCTTCCGCGACCTCACCCTGAACAGAAATGGGCTACCCTGCAAGCATCCAAGAACAGCATGAAAGGAAAGTGAGCCGCAGTGATTCGAAGAAGTAACTTTTCGAAATATATTTTTTTCTGAAAAGTGTTGCTAACGGCGACCTGTTGACTTGATACGTCCCTAAAAGCTCGAATAAGATAAAGACAGCCCGAAAGTTGTCAACTGTTATTACATTACGGCTTATAGCTAGGGAGGTGCCAAGTCGACATTTATGTATATTGACGCTGCACAGATAAGCAATACATACGCTTAACAGTAAAGAATAAGAGACTTACCGTCACTGTTATGGGGGCCTACCTATATCCATCAAGTCAATTTTATTAAAAAAAAAAATACGAAACATCCTGTCATCATCTCCTGAATTGTGGATTAATATCGGAGGCTTCAACGCTCATTGTGCACTCTGGGGAAGTACGAAGATAACGCAAAACGCTGAGGCTCGATATCCTTCACCTCCGACAACAAACTCTGGGTTTTAAATGAAGGCAGTCCTGCGTATTTACGTGGTTCCACATGCAACAGCTGTCTTGACTTGGCTTTTGTCTCCCGTATAATCTCGTCAGGCGTATTGGATGGTTTACAGACATTGAAACACACGGGAGTGACCGTATTCCCGCACATGTCAATATCAGCGGACTGCTCTCTTCCTAGTCCATGAGATACAATCCAAAAAGTGGACTGGCCCAAATTCCAGTCTGTCATGGAAGACTTATGTCAAGGTAGATTATCGTGCAAGTTGGAAGATACCGTCAAGAGTACAGTGTACGGCACTGCACGTACTCTTATGTGCTCTTCGACAATCAAGTAATTAATTTAAGAAAATAACTTTTTGTGCGCAAACAAACAGGGACAAAGAAGAGGAGCAACACAAGGACGAGCGCTTTCTGACAACAGTGCGCAAACAAACAGGGACGAAGAAAAGGAGCAACACAAGGACGAGCGCTTTCTAACAACAGTTGTTAGAAAGCGTTCGTCCTTGTGTTGCTCCTTTTCTTCATCCCTGCTTGTTTTCGCACAAAAAGTTTTTTTTTAAATCAATCTGTTCCAACTAGGCCGACTCGCAGTTATGCTTCAAGGAATTCGATATAGAACTAGAGTGGCTTTGAGCAGTCAATTGACGTGCCGAACGTAGATACCGATGTATGAAGTTAATCGACGATCTACGGGCTGCTAGACACATACAAAACAAGATCCGGTGCCGGTTAGACAAGCTGGACTCACAACTCTGCACTGCTTTCTGTGAATCATTGGACCTTCGTAAGCCCTTATCGCACTTGTGGAGGACAGTACGAGGCTTAGGACATCCTCCGTACAGCGGTCCCCATTCAAGGCCCTGGCCCTCTTCCAACAGCAACCAGATATTGATGTCGCAGCAGATTTCTGCACCAGATCATCCGGGCTACTCACAACTCCCAACTACTTGCCACCTTCCATCAGCTCCCCGCCACCACATGACTCTCGCATAGATCTAGTATTTTTCATCCATGAACTCAAGGCGACGCTAGCTTTGTGCCGGATTACGTCAACCAGGACCTGAAGTAATTTATTACAGAGCTGTGGCATCTGGATGAGCGGGCGAATAGGGTCCTGCTTGATATGTATAATGAATTCTGGCGAGTTGGTACTCCTCCCGCAGGCTGGAAGATTGGTCGTCTGGTTCCGCTACTGAAGCCCGGCAAGTCGCCGATCGCATTGGCGAGCTTTGTGCGAAAAGTGTAGGAGAGAATGATCCTCGGAAACCTGAAGTGGCACCTGGAATACCAAAACGTCTACCGAGATGACATGGCAGGCTTCCGACGTGGCCGCTCATCGACTGATAATGTGGTCGACCTGGTCACCTACGTTCGTCTTTTTTCCCCGACATCAAAGGGGCGTACGACATTACACATGAAGCTGTTCTCGCCACTCTCGAAGAGGTCGTCCTCGGTGGTCGGAAGATTCGATGGATAAGCAGGTATCTCTCTATGCGATCTTTCTTTGTGAACACTGAGAACGGCCACACTTATTTACGACTACCGTGGCGCCCCCCAGAGCGGTGTAAAGCCCTACGTTGCTTAAGCTCACGCTGATTGGTCTGCTTGATCACCCTCTATGCAGTTAAATTATCAATGTACGTGGATGGCATATGCGTTTGCGCGTCTAGAGTAACACGCCTACGCGTGCGCGCGAGGCTCCAAAAAGCCGCCACTCAGACTACACTTTACCTCCGCATTCAAGGCCTGAAAATTTCATCTGGGAAATGGGCACTTGTAGCGTTTACGCGTAAGCCCTTAACACACAACACTGTACTAATCAATGAGCACATGTTACCGAAAGCCCGGTAATGCCAACTCTTATAGATTTTTTTCTCAATTCTCAATGAAGGGCTCACTTAGTAGAACATCGCACGCGAAACGCGAAGGTTATGGGATCGTTCCCCACCTGCGGCAAGTTGTTTTTTCATCCACTTTCATTTCCATTATTTATCATTTCTTTATTTCATTTATTAAGCACAAGTAATTTCCCCTATGTTGTCCTTGGTGTCAGTGTTTGTTGGCTTCTTATGATATGAATAATAAAAATCCGGCCCCTTGGTTAACCCCCTTTCTTCTCTTATGTATGTATATATATATATATATATATATATATAAAAGCTGCACCGCTTTTTGCGCTACAGCTTGCCAGCATTGACTAACGCAAGTAAAACAAGCCTACGTACTATTCAAAGCGCTCAGTCTGAGGCACTCAGGATTCGTCTAGATCTTTCTCGAAGTGCCTCAACGGCGGCAACTATTGCAATTGTCAGAGAGCACCTCTTGAAGACCCACATCACAGCTGAAGCACTAAGAGTGCACGTAAGGCACCTTGCCCGCACTCCTTGCCACCATCTAGCCTCTCTACCTGCGGAGAGACCACGTGCCTCGTTCTCCCGAACAGTATCCGCACACATCGTGAGGCTATGCGATCTTGCTTCATACTTGCCGCGAAACCGTCGACTCCGAGCTCCTTGGCTTCTCATTCAGCCAAACATCAACCTCGCAATACTTGGAGTCCGGAAAAAAGCAGATATGCTATCGTCAGCCCTTAAACAGCTTACCTGTCTCCTATTATATGAGAAGTATCGGAATTACACACACACATGCACCGCGACGGCTCCGTCCTGCCGAAGAGCTCTACCGCAGCTGTCGTCATTCAAGCAAAAGCCACCACTATCTACTTGAAAACATCTCACTTGACAACGTCGATGGCAGTAGAACTCGCAGCGCTTCGAGTCGCACTACGCTTTATTGATGACGAACCAAAACACAAATGGTCCACTTTCTGCTACTCGAAGACGGCCCTGCCGTGTTCACTGTCAGCCTTATGGCGCGGTCCGCATGAGCAGCAGCTATTCGAAATTACAGAGGGCATACACAACCTGACTGAAAAAGGACACGAAGTCATATTTCAGTGGCTACCGTGCCACTGTAGTATTATCGGCAATAAACGTGCCGATCAAGCTGCTCGTTTAGCCCTAGATGACCGCCGTCTATCAATTCCGCTATCTAGAACAGATGCTGCAAGAATGTTCCGCATACTTGCACGCCAATACACCACATTAGAGTGGAATGAACCACATTTCGTTCATGTCAGATTATACACCCTTGATCCAACCTTAAGCATCCGACTTCCACCAAGACTTCCCCGAAGAGACGCGACTCTTTTACCTAGGCTATGGTTGGGCGTCGCATGTACCAATGCCAACGTGCTCCGCATAGAGATGACTGACACCGCAGCCTGTGGCCATTGGGGCGAAGAGGAAACAATCCGTCATGTCCTGCGCCAGTGCCGACAGTATGATGTGCCGAGACAATCGCTTTCGGATGAAAGAATGTCACAACGTCGAAGGGACTCAACATCGCATCAGAAGGCCGTACAAGCGCTACTGTACTTCATGAGATTAACTGGCCTGTTCGAACGCGTCTAAGTGGAATGTTCTTCCTGTTAATTTTTTTTATCTTCTTGTTCTTTCTCGC
The DNA here is from genome assembly GCF_023375885.2 of Dermacentor andersoni. Classification (NCBI taxonomy): domain Eukaryota; kingdom Metazoa; phylum Arthropoda; class Arachnida; order Ixodida; family Ixodidae; genus Dermacentor; species Dermacentor andersoni. The sequence goes on along the minus strand of NC_092814.1, from coordinate 128,989,750 downwards.
TCTTTCTTTCTTCACAATTCTTATTTCATCCACCCCACTGCAGGGTAGCCAACCAGAAACTCGCACCTAGTTAACCTGCCTGCCTTTCATTTTTCTCTCTCTCTCTTTCTCCAGCTAAGCGTCTATGGAGACGAATAATGAACATCACAGCCCAGTAGAATATTGAAACATTACTGAAAGTTGATGGCATGCTAGTGAGAAATTTAACTGTATACTTTGAAAGACCTCCGAAAATTCGCTTGCCTAATGAAATGCAGGACTGAATTCCCATTGTAATGAGCATTTCGGACTTTTTCACACCTACGAAATATTGATCAGCGCTGAGCTCACAAGAAAAAAAAGCGGGGTTATCTTATTTCAAGTACTTGTCTAACTCACCATGGCTTCTTATGAAGAGATGAAGTACATTCAACTTTCCCATCACGGACATGGGTCGTGCTAACAAAACACTCTCACTGGAGGTGTGATCACACTTGTATCAATAGCAGCCAGAGTCGGCCATTATAAAGACTTAATAGCGCTCACCATAGCGCCAGTCACTGCGACTGTACCCCGCAGCTGCTTCTGCGTCCCTCTGAGAGAGTATACCTTTGCAGCCCACATGTTGGCACTGTGAATTTTGTACGCCTCGAAAATCCTTCCTCCTTTGCTCTATAGTTACACGGCGTCTATTGCAAAACTAACAATTGCGTCAATAGCAGAAGGAGGCAGTGTTCGACATCTATGCTGCTGCTATCATCGAGCCATGGTCTGTTTTGTTGCAGGAGTATATATATGAAGCGGAAACGATAAGCTCGCTTTTACCGTCATCACATGGCAGTTCTAATATTCTTCAGTACTCTTTATAGTCGTATGCTTCAAGTATTTCAATACAGCCTTATGGCATGTTTGCAAGTCACAAAGCCTCTTTCTTCGTCGAATTAATAATTCCACCAAAATAATCACGAGGTGTCTTTTTTTTTCTTTTGACGGCGGGAGGGGGGGGGGATTATTTGTGCACCAGTGTACCGCTTCATTACACTTCGGTAGAGCGTTCGCCCCCACCTACCGGGGGTCGACATGTCGAGACAACTTGATTTTGAGTTAACGAGGCCTGACTGGCAGCGCACTATAATACCACGTATAGTGACGCTGTCCTCTGCGCAATGAAGACGGCCGATAGAGCATGACTGCTGAAGCTCGCAGAAGTGAGAAGCAGTAGTCAAAATGGGGTCATAAAAGCAAATGGCAGAGCGAGAAACCCGAGCAGCGCTGGCCAACCCATGTAGCGACCCATGCTCCCACTGGTTCGAATTAGTGACCTACAGTAGACGGCACAAACGTATTTCTGAGCGCACAAGTGCCGTGCTCTAGAGAAGTGTGCTAAAAAAAAAATTACGGGGTTTTCCGTGCCAAAACCACTTTCTGATTATGAGGCATGCCGAAGTGGAGGACTCCGGAAATTTCGACCACCTGGGGTTCTTTAACGTGCACCTAAATTTAAGTACACGGGTGTTTTCGCATTTCTCCCCCATCGAAATGCGGCCGCCGTGGCCGGGATTCGATCCCGCGACCTCGTGCTCAGCAGCCTAACACCATAGCCACTGAGCAACAACGGCGGGTGAGAAGTTTGCTAGATTCTGTACATTGTACGGAAATAACGACCTGGATTAGTACCACCCCAACCACTCAACATGTTTCGAGATTATCGTGCTCAACATAGATCTAAAGTATTTGGAATATGGAGACTTCGGAAAACTATAGAACAGGTGAGAACGAGTTTGAGCCTGGCGTCAACATCCCGACGTGTGAGCTTGTCTTCGTCGAACACAAGTCTTCTTGCCGAATTTTCGACGCCGATTCGCGCAGCTAGGGGAGTAAACGAACTTTAAGAAACCTCAAGAAATTGATCCCGTTCGTCAAAGCTCACTGAAGTGAAACACAAATAAATGAGCTTGCTGTCGGCCGCGGGAATGCTGTAAAAAAGTTCGGCCATTTCACCCCATACGAAGCTAGAAAAGTATGCGAAGAGAGAGCATAGGGCAACGTATATACCAGGAGGGGCTGGTCGTCTAGCGTGACTGCGAGTGCGTGTGTGCCGGCGTTCCTCGCCTCGAACTTCAGCCTCAGTTGTAAAGGATCGTCTTCGGCACGAGTGACTACTGCTGCACTTTTCCTGTAAATTAAAGAAAAACATAAGACACAAAGTTAATCCGTCTGCACTCTGTGTCCATCAGTCCGTAAAAACTTGGAGAACACAGGAACGAACGTAAGAAATCTCTGGATCGATGCAGCACGCAAAGTAAGGGAGTGCACAGAAGGCTACCATCACTGCGCAGCCCTGTCAGTATCTGCCAGGCCAATCAGTCCTTCGAACTTTTTTTTATTTTTATTTTTTTTATTTTTGGGGGCTTAGACTGCGAGAAGATTCAAATTTCTTGTGGCCTCGTTGTTCAGATAAGTTGGATGGCGATTCAATCTCTACTTAAGTCGATCAAAGACAATATCCTCCTGAGTGAGTGGGGGTGAGAAGGGTGCGGAGTCAGTGCGAGCGGCACTCTATCGCGTCACCCCTCGCGTGAGTAAAGTAGGAGGAGCCTCGGACTGCTAAAATTTTTTTACTGCGCTATCTTCGGGATCAGGCCACATTTTTAGACAGCACATACCCACGGGAACGGCTTTAGACTTCACTACCTTCGGGATCGGCCCACATATTTAGACTGCACTATCTCCGGGATCGACCCACGAAAGAGGCTAGAAGTACACATACCCGGTACATAAAAAAAAGGGGGGGGGGGAGTCAATAACTCACTAAGAAAAGCCTTTTCTTTAAAAATTGAAATGGTGAACAACAAAAAATAAAACATGCGCAGCACTTGCGAACAACTTCGCCCCGTTCCGTACACACCACAGGCTATGTAGGCTAGCCATAGAAGCATCCCTATATTGACTCATAGAAGAGCCTTACTATAGCTTTGTCTAGCAGACAGGCTTTCCTTCGGCACTCTCCTAGATAAAAAGGGAAGCTTTGGACTCTCCAGTTTAGCCTCTCGGAGCCGAGAGGAACGTAAGAACAACAAACCTTGCGGATTTGGATGAAATGAGCATTGCCCGAACTTGTTCTGGTTCCACGTCAATCGGGTGTCCAGAGGGGTCCTGGAACTTCAAGCGCACGGCTTTCAAAGAACCAAGCTGTTGACTGTCTGCAGGATCTGTGTTAAAAATAATGATAGCGTAAAGCATGACTGTCAAGGAAACAATTTCATTATACCAAGATGTAGTAAATTAGTCAATTGAGACTTATGTTCGAACTTCCTGCAGTTCTAGCGCAATGATAAGCGCCCTTGCTACGCGTTTTGCTTCGACAGTAAGCATGCGAGCATCTGCAAATACCATTTTAAAAAACTCTGCTATTACTAGCATTGATTGACTAATCCATTGGCCGGAAAGATTAAACGCATTGCTTATTCGCTTCTCAATAAACTTAAAACCACGTTTACTTAAGATAAATACGTATGCCTAATTTACATGCATTTGTAGATAAGAGGCAGTTTCTGGCTTGGCGTAATGACGTAATGGCGCACATTGACAATCCGCTGCAGCCTCGAACGTTTAATAGCAATTACTGACAAAATAAAAAAAGAACATTGTGCGTAAAACTAAGTCGGATAACGTGCACAAGGGACTAAGCGTAAATCAAGATGCACGACGCGCAGGCCAAGCTATAAGACACGGGCACTGTAGTCGCTGTGCGACTATGATCGAAAAAATGACTCGCCTTCAAAAGACAGCACCGCTGAAACCATCGACGGGTCGGCTTGGCGGGACACCGCACCGTACACGAGGTATCCTTCCATGTGGTCCTCTCTATCCTTTCTGAATCTGAGGGAGAGCGGCTGATACGTTGAAATGTCTTCTTTGTCGTCCATCACGACGATGGGCCGAGCAGCTTTGTCAAGCACTTCTACAAGTGGCAGCACGACCTCTGGCATCTCAGACCCGAAGTGGAGCAGCGTTTTACCGAACTCATGCACGCTCTTAGCCCGCACGAGCGCTGCCTCCAGGGTGCTGCTACGATCGAGCAGCGTCTGTTGATTTTCTTTCTGGAAGCGGGCAATTTCGTCTAACAGCTCGCGCCTACGAGCTTCCAGAGCGCATACATATCCGTCGTAGAAGCTGTTCACCTCGCGTGTCACATCGCTAGCGTTGCGAGAAAGAGCCTGGCTCTTCTTCAGGGTTCCGTTTGCCGAATCTTCAAGAGTAGACATCTTCGAGTGCAGCCTGGTAAGAAGCTGACCTGTCCTCATGAGTTCCTTTTCTTTGGCAGCACTTAAGTCGCTGCTGACGTGATTACGGTGGTCGTTCAGTAAGCACGATGAGCAGATGGCCTTGCGGCATGACAGACAGAAAGTGTCTACCTGGTATGCTGGGTGTTTTGAACAGGCTCGAGGTCCCAGTGAAGCCGTTGACTGCATGGTCTGCTCGCCCGCCTCGTGCGTCTTGCGCGCGGCTGATCGTGCGCGTAGATTCTCGCTGGGATGATGCCGGCGCAGCCTAGTGCAGCACGACAGCAAGCACCCGACGCACCTGTTCACGGCAGCTCTGCTCTTGGCACACAGGTCGCACAGCGAGGAACGCTTGGCTTGGGACGCGGATTGTTTTAGCGAGCCGGGCTGCCAGCTGCCAAGTAGGTCAGGAGCAGAGCGCAGGAACCGTCTGACTAGAAAATTTGCAGGGAACTCGTTTCCTGTCGCCGTCACGGTGCATTCATTCTGGCATGTAGGACAAACAATTACACCGTCCGCCCTTTCTTCGACAGAGCCGTCGCGCTGGCGGTATGCGGAGTCATGCATCTTGCAGCTTGGGGTAGCTGAGAGTTCGTTCGAAGGTGTGCCGCGGGTACAAGAAGCTCGGGTCGGGACATCTGTCGGAGTGCTTACTCTCAAGGATAAAAAACGCCTGTGATATCTACCAAGCCGTTCTATGCAACGTCTGCACAAAGTGTGCAAACAAGGCAGTATCCTTGGGTCCTGAAGCTTCTCCAGGCATGCCGGGCACTGCAGACTCAAAGGATTTTGTCGATCGGGGGCCTTGTACTTGAACCTTTGCAAACCAAAACAAACGTATTGTGCATGTGTCAGCGTACGGGCTGTTTTCGGTACACTTACAAAGCAAGTTCAAGGCAAGCATTATTACCGCACAATATAGCACCAGCTGTTTGCGCTAAACTTTACAGATACGCAGCAGATGACGTCATAGCTTACAATAGGCCAGCAAAGAAGGGTTCGACAGCTCCACTTTCTAGGCTCATGGTGAAGTTTGTGTCAGCAGACCTGACCGCCGGAGTGACCGCCGAAGCGTGATCACACCATATGAAGACAGATTAAAGACAGATTAAAGAATGAAAAATAATTGATAGTGACAGTTAGTGAATGATAACATTGTAATAGAGATTAGTAGAGGTAAATAATGACTAATAACCACTAATAATGACTACTAATGACTTGTAATGACTACTAATGACTACTAATGACTCCGAAATGACCAGTATGTCTAACGACGGCTTGTAATGACGTTTAGGTGGCCTACAGGTGCTGTCTCTCGCCCCTGATTTGACACCACTGCTCCTTGTGTGGGGCTGTGTGAACGACGGACAAGCTAATCGAGCGAACAGATCGTAGACATACTGCAAGCACAAATCCGAGATATATTCACTGACTTTGCACTGAATTCTCTGGGAAAATCCGCAAATGCTAAATGCTATACCTAAACGTTTGCGCAAACATTCGGGCAATGCTTAGTGCTATGTATTATTTTAGTACACCATAAAGCTTCCTAGCCTCTGTTGTTCAAAATAACAAGAATTAAAATTAAGATGTAATTCTGTAAATGTGCACTGACTTTCCGGCCGCCAAGTACATATATATGTTACTACTGAAACGTTCTTTAGATGTAGCAGACACTATAAGATTGCAGGGGGCGGTGCGGGGGGGGGGGGGGGTGATGCAAGTGCCGCGAGATGACGTCTAATGAGAGTTCGAGGGGTCAATTGACGACGCTGTATATTCTTGGAATGTTATTTCATTTCACAAAAAAATTGTGAAAGCTGCAAAAATACAAACGCAGACGCATGGACGGCATAATACACACAAAAAAACTTGCACCGAAAGCGACCTTCGTTAAGGTGTTGGTCACTCAAAAAAAGTTCAAACCACATGGGACATGCTTCAGAGCCGCAAATCACAGCGGTAACAGTCACGAATAAGTTACGCGGCTTGCACGCATAAGATACAACCGCTTGGCAAATGCCGGAACAAAGTAATGTACTTCGAGAAAAACGTAGGCGCGATTTTTTCCCCGTAACAACGCACCTGCTCCGCAACAGAACGCGAAAATGGAGGAGGAGGAAATAAAGAGAGTAGGCAGGGATGTTAACCAGAAATGCATCTGGTTGGCTACCCTACTCTGGGAGACGGGAACGAGGAAATAGAAAGACAAGATAGAGAGAGGGAGGGGATGAGGAGAAAAGCCGCGGCGAGATAGAGATTCTTGTTTGTGGAAGGAAAAATTGGGGTAAAGCGCAGCGCAGTAACTGTCTCTCAGATGAGGACACCTCAACCGCGCTGCACAAGAGGGAGAGGGAATTGAAAGAGGGGTGAGCTCGCGCACGAGCGCGGAGGGCCTGATCGAGTCAAAGGCGTTCAAATAGGCCAGTCGCCCTCAAGAGAGACGAAGAGGACGACTCAAGAGAGTCGCGCTCAAGTGCCTTCATAGCTTTGTGGGCCGACGAGAACGCGAAAATGAAGAGTCAGAAAACTGTAGGCCTGCTCACGCTGTTACGTTTCAACATGCAGCCTACAGGATAGCATATTTCTCTGATAGAGCGCATCGACTGTACTTACCACAGAAACACGGTGAAAGCTATGAACTTGGCTTAGTAAGAATAAATTTGCGTATAGTCGTTGGCACAGAAAGCTGTTCGTGCACTATTGCAGTTTCGAAGTCCAATGGCCTGAGTGACCATCTATATATACCTCCCGTTCATCTTCCGTCATGCACACAGTGTTCATACTGCGCCGCTTTTCCTCTTTCTCTTCCCCCCTTTTTCTTACCCTCTGTGTAGGGTAGCAAACCGAACGCTCGTAATGTTTACCTCCGTACCTTTCTTTTCTTCTCGATGCTTTCTCTCTCTCTGTCTCGCTCTCTCTCTCTCTCTCTCTCTCTCTCTCTCTCTATCTCTCTATTTCTATTTCTCTGACGCACACTCACCCAGACACGTTTTGAAACATTTAGTGAGAGCATGGAAGGACTATGGTGAGAGGTTACTCACGCGACTCTTCTGTGATCAGTCTAGGAGATAAACATGCAACTTCCCGGAATGACCCCGCTTCGCCAAAGAAAGAAAGAAAGAAAGAAAAATGCTTCTCTGCGCATTCGCACATGCAGCTTAGACATTTCTTAGGAAATACTTTGGCGACATCTCGAGTCGTTGGCTGGAAATTTCAGTCCTCTGGAAGTGCAATGTGCTGAGCCTCAAGCGCGTTGCACCTCGGAGAACCTGGTACCCTACGCTTTTACATTTCACGTTCATGCAAACATGCAGCGTCCACAGGTCGTGCATTTACGTACAGCGCAACTGGCAAAGGCGTTACGGGTGGGACAGTGCACAACCAGCGATTTTCCCTAACAGGCGCCGCGATACCCCCTATCATCCGCGCTCGAAGGTCGTCATTCTACCGTTACCGCTGTTTCCCGCAAGAGCAAGCGTGGAGACTGCAAGGGAATTCCGAGGTGAGGTCGGTCACTGAAGTGCCTTCTTACTCGTTGTTCGCAGGCCGTGACATGGCGTCCCGACTCCTTCAGTCTCGCGGACAGTCACACCAGTCCGCGGCGCGCTGCGTGCCCTCGAGTCTCCGCTGACGGTGATTCGGGGAGCCGCGCACTCCTAGCTGGCAGCGAGCGCCCACCGGCGGTAGCGGCGCCACGCCAGCCTCGGGGCTGAGCACCAGTTGACGAAATCTCGCGCATGCAGTGGCCTTTCTCTGTGGCATTGGAAACGCAGGGCGCACAGGCTGCCCTCTCGGTCGGGGTAGGGTGTTCCCCTCCCGGCGCAAAGGCCGTCCGGGCACGCTACGTCAACGTTCTAAAAGTAAACGCGCCACGAGTCGGAGGGAAAAAGGAACAAAAAACGCATGGTGTGCAGGAAAAGCGCTGCTCTGTTTTGATTTCTCCTGTCCTGACCTCTTTCGTGTTCCGTCTCGGAAGCTCGCCATCTAACGAGCAAGCAAACATCTCAGAGGAAAAGCCAATCCGACGGCGAACGACTTGGGCGCCTTTCTTCATTGCTTTCCAAATCTAAATTCATCGTGATGTGTATGCCCTTCAGGTTCACAACCGCAGCGGTCCCGTGGAAGACGTGCGTGAGCGGGGATCCGGCACAGAAGAATCGAGAAAGGCAACAATGAATGGACAAATGAAGCGAGTTGGCGAGAAGATCATGTTTGGATTGAAGTGAACTTTCAACCAGACGTACCTTTTCTTGTGTATTTGCCGCATTGCCAGGCACCCTCCAGTTAGCACACATTCAAAGACAGCATGCGCATTTCAAATCAATCGGAGGAGGCCCGAATGTATTTTTACTTTGAAACGAAGACTAAGTTTTGAGAACGTGAGCTTTTTCGCAACAACAGGAGCCGTGTAGCACTTCTGTCTAATCACTTCGTGTTATTTGCGAAGCAACCAAAGAAGCCTAACGCCTTTATTTTTTTTCTTTATTATATGCTTTCCCGAATGCGTTGTAGTTAGCGTGCAGTAAGTGGTTTGCACCCCCAAGAATTGAAGGCTGTGCGGGGATAGTAGAACTTTCCTTGATAGTGTTTAAGAAAAAAATCAGTTCGAAGCACTTTACAGTGCTTCGTGCTCAGCCTTTTGCAAACAGAGGCAAAATAACTTGATGAGACTGGGGCCGAATTCACGAAGCTTTTCTTTCGCAAATTCTGTTTTCCGATGGCCGGCCATCTTCGTTAATATTATCTCCAACGTCGCGAATGGCCAGCGTCTGCTCTCACGAACAGCGTAGGAACTCTGAAACGCAAAGCTTTCCTTGCCTGCAACAGGGTTCACCCTGTTGTCTGTAGTCAAAACTGGGCGGATTCTGGGTACTGGGTAATAAAACCGGTTATTCGGCACGACATGCTTTCGCGAAAGGGCTCTAATGTTGTTTTTTAACGCAAACCGATCCTATAACTGCAGTACAATCAAAGACTTGGGTGGGCCGATGCTGATAATGCTATCGCGTACTGTGGATCAGGGGCCAAGTGTAGCATGTGGACCTAGCTTCTTTGCTTCTTCTTAGGGTCTCCAAACGCACCGAATTTAGCGGGACAGTCCCGACTTTTGAGTAAATGTCCCGTGTCCCGACTTGATCCAGTCGGGACTGCCAAATGTCCCGACTTTTGCACTTTTCTTCCCTACTGGATAACAATAAATAGACCAGATTTCCTTTTTATAATGCCTGACAGCTCGTTTGCACATTCTTCTTTTTGTGTGTGTGTGTATTCTGTTGTGTGGGCATAAACATAAAAGTGGTTTCGTTTTTGTCGTGGTTCAGGTTCTTCTGTGAGCCCTAGCTGTTCACAGTGACTCTATACCTGTTGGTAGCCATGTTAGTCAGGCAACTGTACACCACCTTTCTTGTAGGCCAATAAGGAAGCCGTGTGCCAGTGTTACAGATTAAAGAATTCTGACATAGCGTGTCTAATAAACATACTTGCCACTGTTGCTCATTGGATATGCATGGTATTCAGCTGATAAGCCTACGGCCGTGGGTTCAATTCCTGGCCGCGTTTTAATAAATAGCGAATGCAGAAACGCTCGTTTACTTTGCTTTCGGAGCACCATAACAAAGAACAGACGGACAAAACAAATCCGTATTCCTCTACTACCGCATCTCTGACATGCTTTGGGGCTTTATTCTCTATAAATCAATAACGAGCCATCAAGTACTCCGAGAACCTTATATCAATCGACGTTTAGTACATTCCTTCAATGACTCTCAACGGAAACAAAATGTGGTACCTTTTCATTATTATCTGCACCAGTGTAGACCTATTTTATCCTTTCACTCTGTTCGTAATGAGCTCGTTGCACGCGTAGGTGTCTGGTATCTTTTCTATTTATTTTCTTTTTTGACACTGCGCAGCTCTCAAGCTCTCATCTTCTTCGTGGCACATTGTGCAATCGAACAAGATGAACGAAAAGAAACAGGACAAGTGCTGTCTCAGAGACAAAGCAGTCGGCTAGCATGTTGTTTTTCCCAGGTTTAAAAACACAATAGTTATCGCAACGTCATATTTCCGTTGAAAACTACGTGGCACTGCTTGCAGTTTGGGATACATACAGCACAGTTCGCGTGTAACGGCACCGCACATAACGCTTCATTAGCCATTTAGCAGCATCAAATCAAATAACACAAGGAATATTGTGTTATTCAGCTTCATTTCAGGGTAAACGTTTCAGTCAACAATTCAACTATCCGTGTTTCGTAATATGAGTGAATTTTGACTCATGTCTTCTTTTTCTTTAACATGTGGGTTGTTTAGCGCAGAGCATGCACAGCGTAGACAACGCGTAGGCTCTCTTTCCTCCGTCAAGTTAACATGTCACACTTCGTTCTCGCTAATTCCCAGTGAACCCCAGTGTTAGAAAGAACGAACGCAAATCAACGAACACGAAGGCCGCGCCATTTACCGCGTGAAAATCTTAGTTTCAAAGAAAAACGCACTATTATTTTTAAAGCGAAGCTTTTCTTTGCGAGCATCGCCAGACTTCGTGACCGTGGGAGCCGCGTGGCTGCTCTGTCGCCGAATAGGCCAACCAACCACAGCGCAGGAGGCGCGCGTCACCGCCTGCTGGGTTCCTTCCATCACCACCAGATGGCTCTGGTCTCCGTACACCCGCGGCAGCGGCGGCGCCGGCCGTGTGGGAGTATAAGGATAAAAAACCAGAAAGATCGCCTTCGCGCATCCGAGGCTGGCTACACGGTAATGAGGAAGTAAACGCTTCTTGCGCGTAGAATGGATCCGACCCTTGTGTCTTGTGTGCGATTATGTAGTTCAGTTTAGGTGCACAGAAAAGAACCCCAGATCGTCAAAATTAATCCGGAGTCTCCCACTACCGAGCGCCTCGTAATCACATCGCAGCTTTGGCGCCTAAAACCCCAGAATGTTTTTATATTAATTTAATTTTTAATTTGTCGTCATTTTGTTCTGATTCAGTGACGTCTCCCCCGCTTGAAATTCGTCCTTCGCCGCCACTTTCCAGCCGGCTAAAGCGCTTCCCCTTGCTGTCCGGCAGGGCTCTGTCACTCATCTCGCCACTTGCACGTCGGGTCGTCCTTCTCTCACCTGAGCACGAAGCTCACCTCAAGGAACCCGAGGTTCTAATAACTTCGGCACTACGTCGACCAGAGTTTCCCAATGTCGCGGAGACTGAAAAAGTGGGGCGTAGGTGGGCGCGGATGGCCAGTGGTATACCATCTTGCCCTAAGCCGGTGGGGGGGGGGGGGGGGGGGAGGCGCTTTTGTAACGTACACTTAGCGGCTGGACTGTTCTGCTACTTGTGCCTTGGCCTGCTTGCTTTGCTCCTTCTTTCCCGGGGGTGGTTGGGGTATCACGGTGTGTGTACTGCGCCAAGCACCAAGATTTATTAATGCGTAAGCATTCTTAGGCGACTAACTAAGAAAATCTGTCCGTCGGTCTGTCTGTCCGTTAGTAACGCATAACACAGTGCGCTACATAAAGAAAAACAGAATAAATTCTAAATGAATAACGTTGGCGGTAGTGAGTTTCGAACCTGAGGGTTACGATCCCACGCTCAGAGGCCGAGTGTCTTACCCACTGGGATAGACACCCAAGCTTGGAGAAGGGGAATATTGATCTGAACCATATGAGTGTGTTGTACCGGCGGTACAAAAATGTCAAAGGAGAACAGTTTCTATGAAGCCCTTGTTGAAAGATTTGGTGATGATCGAATAAAAGGCATCTCTATAGGACCATATGTAGAGCCAACTTCGAGCCTTGTAAACATCAAGGAAATTCTGGTTTTGCCAAAATTTAATGCCAAACACGCCACATCACCTACGCGCTTTGGTGGTCGCGGGATGAGCCTTTCGTTGGGGCGTTCCTTCACCGACCGACATGCCACCGGTCTCTGAGGGCTCATGCGCTTCGCGTCGCGCAACACAGGCAGATAAGAACTCAATGAGTTGATAAGGATCATAAGGAGTGGTGAGGGGTTATATGGGTCTCATCATGGTTGAGAATGGTTCGACGTGGATAGGTAAGATGCTAAAAGTGATAAGGGCTCATAATGGAGGAAGCAATTCTGATAAGGTGTATAAGGACCGATAGGGGTCGGATTAAGTCTGATAAGGTTTATAAGGATCTAATCATGTACGATATGGTTGATAAGGACCGATAAGGGTTTATAAGTATCGGATCTAGTCCGATAAGGTTCAAAACAACCGATAACGGTTGATAAAGGACATATCGAGTCTGATAAGGTTGATGACAACCAATAAAGGTTAATAAGTATTTATATTGGTCGGATCAAGCTTGATAAGATTGATAATGACACCTATCTGCGTCGAGATGAGCAAGTGGCACAGTGCTTACACATACTTAGATAACGGCAGTGGAGTTTCTGCATAACTCTTAAAAATTGCCCTTTCACCAGCTCCACTCCTCTCACAACTTCTCTCACACCAGCATAATTTGGCCTTACAATGGGAGCAGAAGGGGGCGGGGGAGATACAATTGTTCTATGTTGACAAAAAATACATGTTTAGCAAGTGTTCACTCCTGCGAACATAGAGATAAAGTGGCATCATCGAACAAATGGAACGATTAAACAACAAAAAACAAGAATGCAAGTATAATAAGCAATGAATATACAACAGGCACCGTCAAAGTAAGTACCACAAAACTAATCGCGACTCCAAGTAAACGCTCGCCACCTAGTGGCCGCACCGAGAAAAAACGATCCAGGTTCAAGCTTGAAGCGAACTGCATGCGCTGAATGCCTCGTAGTTCTCAAATCATCGCGATGCCTCAACGCACAAGCCCGAAAATGAAAAAAGACGGATGTCGAAATAGTTTCGTTGCGTACCAATATGCGTGTCATTGAGGTGGAAAGACAGCAATGTATGATTTAATTTTTTGCCGAAAGAAACAGACGACGCACATAGGAAACTTGGATAATAAGCTTCCGCATTGGGAAATGGTGACTGGTGCTACCCCGGTTTGTTCGAAACACTTCATTCGGGACGACGTTTTCATCCCGGCGAGTACAGAATTACTTTCTTTGTACTTGTTTTAAATAACTTGCTGGCGTTTCAAATCGCGGTGTGTACTTTGTTTAGGAAGGTGCTTTAATAAATTTCATAGAGTGATGCACGCTAAAGCTTCATTTGTTTTAGTTCTTTGTAGTTTTCTCTCCCATCATAAGGATTACTAATGCTTTAAGCAGCAGCAATATTCCTGCTAATGAAGCTTTTGTGTGCTGCAAGGTCTGAAGTTGATCACGACGCATGTTATGCCGAGGTGGCATATCGTTTTCATGGCATGCTTTAGGTAAGCGGTGCAAGCAGAAGATTCTGTTTTTTCATTCAACGCATTGACTTTTCAGTCCTATTTTCTACAATAAATGTTTTTTTCTTCTTCTTCTTCGTTACAGCTTTGCAGCGTTCGACCTGCGCACAGCGCCGCTAGTTGGCTTTCCGACACTGTGCACACCGCTAAATTCCTTTACAATTGGTTAAATTTGTTTCCATTAAATCATGCATTTACACTAATACAAGTGACCTTGCTCAAAAGAAAACCCTTGCTATATTTTGGAAGACGATTGGAAGAAACTCAACTTGGTCCGACTGGTTGTTATTCTCACGTTTCATCGGGGTTTGAATTCCTACGTGCCGCAGGTGTCTGCTGTGTTCCCAAGCCCGGGCCCTACCTCGTACACTGTGTACTGCGAGCATGAACAACCGCCACTCATAGGACGCAGACGAACTTATCACACGTATCGGCCAACTATAGAAAGAAAGGTGCACCCCGACTCACTGACGGAACTCTCATTTATTTTTATCCCAAGACCAGGTAACTTTACCGTTTTTTAGCCTCGTTATATCTGTGCAGAATCTCCGTATTTAGCTTCTGAAAGCACGACAGACGTTACTGCCTATATACTGGGCGATGCTATATGTGATATACTGCAACACGAGTCGCTGTGCGGAGTTGCCTATGAAGGTCGAAAACAGTCAAGTGTTGTATCTGTGCCAGTGGAGCAACGCCGCGAACAGGCGTTTGCACCTTTCGGAGACCCGCTACGCGCAAACACCTCTTTTTTTTAACCTCCGGCTCGCTTGAAGAGCTCTTTGTCTTTAAAAAAATCTGATGAGGCTCACTGGGCAGGCCGGACGTTTGCACGCGCAGCCAGGGACTGCGGAACCGGGGAGGGGGGTGGCAGGGCCGGCTCGAGCCCTCCCTGGAGCTTTCCTTTGCGGGGCTGAGCCCCCCCCCCCCCCCTGCCCACTCGCTCTCTCTTTCATCCGCGCTCCTCTTTGCCTGTCATGGCGCCGTCTACTGTCTGTTGCCGGCACGTCGAATAAACAAAAAAAGTTCGATATCAATTGATCCCTCCCCGTGTCTCTCGTGTTACCTGCCCCTTCTGTTTGATGATGCCGGTGGGTCAGAGGAGCAAAAAGCGGTGTTTGATCTACCTTCAGACATGTCGGGGACAAAATTTGGCAAGTGCCCCACATGCGGAGCTGCCCAACTTAAAGGCCAAGTTTTCAGTGAGCAGCACCTGTCGGTTCCTTAAACTTTTCTTCATACTACTTTCTTCTCGCTGTGTCTGGGCTGTCGAGAACATGTGACACGGTTGCAGGGTTAGCGCTAAACTGAGACTCAAATAAATATCGAGCCAACTATTATGCAACCACGGCACCGCTCCCAACTCCACAAAGTTCGCTTGAGTATAATACTGCCGTGCGAAGTGTCTTAAGGCCCGCATCTGGAATGTATTGCCGACAACGCGTGCCTATATATAACTGAAGTAGACGTGTAGAATGAAAGTATCAGTTTGGTCGGCGCAGTATATAACACCAGACTACGGCGTCGATACGACCGTCTACCTGATCAAACCTCCACCGCAAGGAGCAACCTCAATTACTGTAAAGAAACGTGATGTTGCGAAGATTATCTTTCTTCTTTAATTTTTCTCATTCGCACTCTGTCGTGATTGCGAACGTGTACTATAGAAATAGGCGTATCTACCGGGGGTCAAGGGGGGGGGGTCAAGGGGGGGGGGGTCACTCTCAGAAGTGGGGGTGCAAAGTAGGTCATTTGCCACCCAACTTTTGAAAGCCGGGAATGTGGCGTCTGGAGTTCCGACCAAGATCCCTCGAGTCTACAGAAAACCGCTTGAAGCCCTGATAATGGGGTTCTGGCCTCTCCACAAGCTGCACGCGGGGTCTCGGCCATATTGGTTCTTCAGGGCACTCATCACCGGTATGTATATAGCACATAGGGTCTATTCAGTTCCAGCTGGTAAATTTCGCCACCTCTGCAAGTCTGCAATATAGTCTTTCAAGTCTTCATCTATAGGCATTGATTCGGACTACTTGGTCTGTCAATAGTGCAACTGAACCTCAATAATGCAATTGAAGTTTCCAGTACTTTCAAGAGTGCTTTAATTTATTTGGCCGTGTTTTCGCGGTGAAACTGAGGCAGCACAAAGCGTTCTCTTCTCCCTGCGGCTGCTTTTCATCCCGCCATCGTTGTGACAGCGAGTGCTCGAGGTTATCGAGTGAGATGTGTTTATATTTGCCTGTGCGTGTGTTACACCATGCATGCTTATCATAGGCGTATCTGCCAGTTTGGGGGCAGGCATGCCGCTCCCTCCGATAGTCAGAAGTGAAAGGGAAAAGTAGGCCGCTTGCGCCCCCCCCCCCCCCTACACAGATACACTTTTGAAAGCGGGCAATGTCGGCTGCCCACTGACAAATCTGACAAAACAACAGCTGATGCCAAGTTTTCTCTCAGAATTGCGCCCACATAGGTGCGATTTCTTTATTACGTATCCCCTGCTTGGACAGCTAAGATTGTCTTTCAGGCGTCGCCGCCAGGTGCTATAGTAGATGACGCTAAGAGTACCGCGCCAAGCGTCTGCGAGACGCCTGCGGGACGCGCCTCTCAAGCCTGCATTGCTGAGGAAGCTGTCGCTGGGCGTCCAAAACAAGCTTGTTCTACCATCGCTTGCATTATCCCCTGTTTTTTTTGGAGCTGTCTAACCTAATCCCCTTTGAAAACACAAAATAAGATTTGCTTTTTATAATTTACCGGTATTTAATCAGTTGCTATTTTAGCGATCTTGTCGCTAAAGCTTAGTGACTCTTTTGTCTGTTTACAGCAACGTTTTCTATTTAGCAATCAGACCTTTTTTAGCGATTTAAATGAACAATTGACGTTACTTTAACGACTTGTAAGTTAGAAAGTCTGCTTGAGAAACAGCTTTCTAGAACGCAGTTTAATGTTCAGAAGGTACAGGCGCCGACAAAAGTGGTTTACTCCACGCAGATTGCTACTGCAGCGGCGTCGCTCGGCATTTTGACGATCTGAAGCACGAAACATTGACGCGAGTCAAGCGACATGCTTGCAGATAATAAAGGGCACCCATTGGCTGTCTCGATCCCAGATGCTGCCTGCAGATGGCGTTGCGATGCAGTTTGACGTTTAGTTTGCCGTTGCTCCGGCTCCCGCTGCGAGGAGTATACCACTTCTGTCGGCGCCTGTACATGCAAGCGGCCGAAAGTCGATGTGCGACGCATAGACTGCGTGACCATGATGAACCACGCTTGCCTTCACATTGGTAGCCTGCACACCATAATGGTGCTTCAGAGCACATTGGTCATAATAGTGCTGACACAACTGAAGTTTCTTTATTATATACGAAACCTATTTGAATGCGTTTAAACACTGCGGGTTCAGTGGTATCATCAAATTCATTCGACTGCATGGTAGACGTGCGCAAGCGTGTCAGAGAGCTAATTTACCAAAACCAAATGGAATAAATTTTGTTTTCAGATTTATGACACAGCAGGTAGTGTAAAAACGGCATAAATATCGGAACGGCTGAGCTCGTTTACGCGCACGTCTCAACAAATCGCTTCCGTAGTCTCATGGCTTTTGAGAACTTGATCATGATCACGAACTTCTGTATAACCTCCAAGGAATATTTTAGAACAAATCGAAATGTCAATAACACATTGAATAAGAGAACGTGTCATTGTTTATTCGTCTGCGGCTGCTAAAGCAGCATCTACACCTAACCCCCCTATCATCCGCGCTGCGTGCCGGCTTGCTCAGCTCCTCTTGGCAGGAGTCCTCTGTGTCAGGCTTTGTGGTAAAGCATACGAAAAACGAATATGTACTGCACAAGTCAAAGTGGAAACTATATACACGTTTACAGTAGTGTAGCTTCCGTGATTGGCGTGGCGTCCGTGCCGACAGGAAAGCGGCTGCCAGCTATCGCAGGCTGCACGTACTGCAAAGATCACTTTCCAATCCGCAAATTCTCTCTCTCTCTCGCTCTCTCTCTATCTAGATATATATATATATATGTGTGTGTGTGTGTGTGTGTGTGTGTGTGTGTGTGTGTGTGTGTGTGTGTGTGTGTGTGTGAGAGAGTGTGTGTCCACAAACCCGGATCTCCAGGATTACCTCGCGATTATCGACGACTTCTGGACTGTTTCAGATCACCTTAAGCTGTCCCCCGCTAAATGTAGCGTAATCAAATTCTCGAGCACCCGCACGCCTGCCAAGCCCTCCTACTCTATGTGCGGCGTCCCCCTCTCCGTGCAAGAGTCACTGAATATTCTGGGAGTCACGTTCACAAGCTCTCTGGACTTCAGCCTTCAGATTTCAAGTGTCGTCACAAAGGCTCTTCGCGTGTTAGGCTTTGTCTCCCGGGTATCAAAACCATGTGGTCCCGCAACATTTTCCCTCCTGTACACGTCACTTGTCCTGTCTATACTTGAATACGGCTGTACTGTGTGGTCTCCCTCTCAGCAACACCTCATCTCCCGCATTGAAAGCGTACAAAAAGAGCCTCGTTCACGCTTCATAGGCGCTCCGTAGGGCCCCCAACGGTGGACTACGCAATCCGTCTAAAGATGGCCAAGTGGCGTTCCCTCCGCCAGCGTCGAGAGGTGGCCCTGATGGGACTGCTCTGTCGCCTACTCGATGGCAGTCTGTCTGGCACCCGCGTATCGTCGGCAGTACGCGTGAATAAGCGCACAGGCCAGCCTGAGCTTCTCCATTCAAGGACTAAACGCCACGGGTCCTCCGCCATCCCAGCCGCTGTGCGTGAATTCCCCTCACTTCCCCTGAATATTCGTGTACCCCTTCCACAAACCACCGAGTACAGGAAACACCTTTGCTCGCTGTGCTGTCGCCACATAACCACATCCGAGACCCGTGAAGCCCGATACCTACTCCCCTTTCGTCTCTTCTTCCCTGCGTGTTTTTGTACCTCACGTTTTCCCTCTTCTCTCTCTGTGACTATTCCTTACCCTTCGGTGGCGGGCTAGCAGGAGCACGAGCACCGGCGGGTTTGTGTCTTCGTGCAAATAAAAATTATTATTATTATTATTATTATTATTATTATTATTATTATTATTATTATTATTATTATTACTACTAGAAAAATTGTTAGTACGCCACTGAACCTCTGCTTTGTCTCATGGTTCCGCTGCACCCTCCTCCTCCGCTCTCCTCCTCGCGCTCTCTTCGCTATCGCCGTCTTTCATCCCCCGCAGCGTTCCGAGTTCGCTCTTTCATCCTTCGCTGTGCTCGTTCGCCTGGTTACGCAGAGGGACGCCGACGCTAAACGTAGGAACGGGCGCCCAAGAGCTGCGCTCTAAAACGTGAGGAGGACATCTCTAATACCACTGATCTCCACTAGAGGGTGGAGGTCAGTGGCCTATACGGCGAAGTCGTCCTCCTGGGCTCGATCTTATAATTAAACGGTACGGAAAGCGAACAGTTGTAAGATCACACTACCCTATTAGAGTGACTTGAACCTATTTATTTATTTATTTATTTATGACCAAACTATAAAGTGCACTCTTAAGCAAAATTACACCCTTTTGCCACAACAATAATCGTCATCTGTCTTGTCCGCATTTCCTTTCTTTAACGCGGCGAGCCCGGTACTTCCCAGCAACGAACGGCATGCGCGTTATCAGCATGGCATAGCATTCCCAACAGGAAAGTAGCGGGCGCGGCGTTTTCAAGAAAGGAAACGCAAGCAAGGTAGATGACGATTATCGTTGTGTGGCAAATATACACTCTAAAGGATGTAAACTTTTCTTAGAGTGTTGTGTGGCGGAGATACACCTCAAAGGGTGTAACATTGTCTACACTCTAAAACAGTTGCACCCTTTGGGGTGCAACTGTTTGTCTGCAAACTGTGCAAACTGTTTTTAGAGTGTACACTCTTGAAACTGTTGCACCCTTTGGGGTGTATCTTTGTCCCACAGCAATAATCGTCATCCGCCTTGCTTGCGTTTCTTTTCTTGAAAACTCGGCGCTCGCTACTTTCCTGTCGAGAACGCTGCGTCACACTGATAACGCGCATGCCATTCGGGACTGGAAAGAGCCGGGCTCGTAGCGTTAAAGAAAGGAAACGCAGGCAACACGGATGACGATTATTCTTTTGGGACAAGATACGCCCCAAATGGTGTAAATTTTTCTAAGAGTGTACGCTCTAAGAAAAGTTTACACCCTTTGGAGTGTATATTTGCCACACAACGATAATCGTCATCTGTCTTGCCCGCATTTCCTTTCTTGAAAACGCTGCGCTCGTTACTTTCCTGTCGGGAATGCTGTCATGCTGATAACGCGCATGCCGTTCGTTACTGGAAAGTACCGGGCTCGCCGCGTTAAAGAAAGGAAACGCAACCAAGGCAGATGATGATTATTATTGTGGGACAAATATACACCCCAAAGGGTGCAACCGTTTTAAGAGTGTAAGAAATGTTTACACTCTTTGGATTGTATATTTGCCACACAACAACACCCTAAAAAAGTTTGCACCCTTTGGGGTTTATATCTGCCACCACAATAATCGTCATCTGCCTTGATGCGTTTCCTTTCTTTAACGCTGCGAGCCCGGTACTTTCCAGTAACGAACGGCATGCGCGTTATCAGCATGACATAGCATTCCCGACAGGAAAGTAACGGGCGCGACGTTTTCAAGAAAGGAAACGCGTCAAGGCAGATGACGATTATCGCTGTGTGGCAGATAAACACCCCAAAGGGTGCAAACTTTTTTTAGATGGAATAATCGTCATCTGTATTGCCCGCATTTACTTTCTTGAAAACGCTGCGCTCGATACTTTTCTGTCGGGAATGCTATGTCACGCTGATAACGCGCATGCAGTTCGTTGCTGGAAAGTACCGGGCTCGCCGCGTTAAAGAAAGGAAATTCCGTCAAGACAGATGACGATTATCGTTGTGTGGCAAATATACACCCCAAAAGGTGCACCTGTTTTTACAGTGTAAGAGTGTTGTTGTGTGGCAAGATACAACCAAAAGGGTATAATTTTGTTTTAGAGTGTAAGAGTGTGGGTGGTCGGACCACCGCGTGCTTTGTAATGGTTGATCGACAAGTGGGACTTCACAAAAGGGCTTTGTTAGCAACACATTATTTTAGGTTGTCAATATTCAAAAAATTATTCTTCGTAAACTACACACAATGCGTACTTTGAGAAAAAAAATAAAATCACGCCAACGAACGTATGAGATCGCTTCGTAGAGCATAGCCAGGTAACGGATGTTTAAAATGCTTTGGCTCTGGCTCTGGCTTATAGCAGTATACAAACGGGACGCTTTCGTTGCTCTCGTCGGTCGCACGGCGTATTTTTCTGGCGGTGTCTGTCTGTGCTTAAGACGTATACCAATGTAGTTAATGTGACTGGAGATCTTAGTGCATAAGGTTGGCAAGGATGCCTCATAAAAGGTCGCCAGATATCAATGACAGCTGCGATATCGTGAATTCGAGTTTCTCAGACCGTGCGAGTCGCTACGTCCCACTTGCCGGACTACTGGTGGTAGTTCTGCTCATATTCGTCCACGCTGTCGTCTATTTCAGTAAAGGTGACATTTTGCTTTTCTTCGTATTGATGTTGTGAGGCTACTCATATGAGATGCGACTACGTGCAACAGATTTTATCTAAGTAGTCAAGAGCGGACGGCATGCTTGTTTTCAGTTGAGCCTGCGACGATGGTGCACTGTAGGTACGAACTGCTCAGCTTTCTAAATTTTAAACGCATTTAGCTTTAAACCTCGCCCTAATATGCGTGTTTCGCGTAAGCGTTTCGTTTCGTTAATTCGTTGTACTCATTACACCAGAAATTTGCCTATTAAGTACAGTGCGTGACTACGTCAACACCGAGAGACCAGCATGCTGCTAGTATTTCTCTTCGGTTAGACTTATCTGAGCGCCTCTATGCGTAAACGTGTGCCAAGCTTAACGCTTTCGGGCGCCAATTAAATCTGTTGATTTAAATCTTACTTTTGCCGCATTTCTTACATGTTCAGAATAATAAGAAGCGTACACCTGCACAATAGATAGAGAATTTTCAATTCAATTCTTTAGCGAGTTTTGTCACGTTTACAGAATATGGACTCCATGCGAAAACTCACTACAGGAACATCAGATATGAGAACATCAACTATTTCATGTCTAGGAGGCTCTAAAAGCACCTATCCAGCCACTTGAAAGTTATGCCCGATGCAACACATTGTCAAAAGCAATGAAAGACGTGAACCAATTGTATACAATAACGAGAAGAAAGGGGTTAACCGAGGGGCCCGATTTTTATTAATCATATCATGAGAAGCCAACAAACAAAGACACCAAGGAAACATAGGGGAAATTACTTGTACTTACTAATTGAATTAAAGAAATAAATTGATGGCAATGAAAGTGGAGGAAAAAACAACTTGCCGTGGGTGGGGGACGATGCCACATCTTCGCATTACACGTGCGATGTTCTTTCATTGCCATCACACCTTTCATTGCCATTAATTTATCATTTCTTTAATTCAATTAGTAAGTACAAGTAATTTTCCGTATGTTTTCCTTGGTGTCTGTGTTTGTTGGCTTCTCATGAGTTGTATATAATGACATACTCACACCGAGCAAAAATACCCACGCATCTACGTGCTTACTCGTTCGTCTAAAACATTTTGTGTATGATATTCAAACTTGCAGCACGATTACAAACAGAAGTGTTTCAAGCTGCAGGCAACACATTTTAGATATTGTTACTTTCATCAATGCTTTTGCTGTTGATGCACAATCTTGATGTACACAATGGTGTACACAGCACTTAAAAGGGTTAATGAAAATTCTCTCCAGTACTAGTAAAAGCATATTTTTTTACATGCTTGTATTGCTAACATAGATGGTCTTGAATAGTGGTACATATTGTCCAACGTCTGCGACCTACATCAGGCAGGTAACTAGCCTGCCCCATGAACTTGAAGGCTTAAGTTGTTTGGCTCCAGCTAATGATACTACATACTTGTATACTTGGAACAGTGGAAAATCTTATCTTATGCTTGCTTGGTATTTCCCTATTATTTTTCTAGAAAATGGTCTTCGAGCTCACAACATCTACTCATACTTGGAAGAGCTGGTAAATTCAATTGCATCTGCAGGTAATAGTCAACACTGTTTTCTTATTAATGCTGTAATAGTAGAGTTTAGTGATGGCAAGTCTCGTCTTTTTGTACAGTAATAGTTTTCTTAGAGATTGGGTAATATAATGCTTAATCTAATGTCTAGCTTTGCTTTCTTGCTGATTGTGCACGTGGCACTTCTAAGTGTTCAGATTATGCAGTGTTGTTTGTGTAAACTAATGAACCAAATATCCAGTTCCCATTTCCACCAGTATGTAAATGTCCGAGTGCATCTCAGTAGTCGACACTTATTGAGAACTGGTGCCATACTCCAGGATGATAACTTTTGGGAATCGCTTTTTATTTGCATTGATTGGTTAGACTACCAAAAATTTATATATATATATATATATATATATATATATATATATATATATATATATATATATATATATTTGTGGGCAAGTGGACCACAATAAAGCATTGAACTGTATAGTTTATCACTTTGCAGTTTAGCTGAGTGTCCATTGTAAGATATTACTTCTATGCTGGGTAATAGTGAAGAAAGCATTTATTTTTTATGTATTAAATAATCTTTTGTCTTTACTTTTGTGCCATGAACTCACAGATCAATTTTGGAGAGCTACTTTATATGGAATTGGAATACTTGTCGCAACATTTATGATGGTTCTCTACAACAGTAGAATCCCTGGCATTGAGCCACCACTGCCATGGGACAGGTGAGTGCGTTAATATGATCTATATTTCCATCATCTCAATAATAAAATCAAGAGTAGCACATAAAAAAAGGACAGTTATCTATAAGGTGTCCTTCTTTCTGTAACATTGTAGTTGCTCATCCTATAATAACATCCAACCAACTTTTCATGGAAATTATTTCGTTCCACATTGGTTTTCAATAATTGTAGTCCTTAGACAGGACAAAATTTCAGCTAGAGTTTCCTTCTTGAAGAACTTAGCTGGCTTCCTTTGTAGCGTACAGTTGCAGTTAGGTAGGCATTGTGTTCTTCTTTTATGGGTGTTTTGTGTGTGTGTGTGTGTGTGCGTGTGCATTTAAATATATATGTAATATGAAACCATATCATTGTTTAATAAAGGGAAAATAAGAAATCCACCCAAACATAGGTAACTGCTACAAAGGATACCCATACGGGTTCCTTAAAAGAAAAGCATCGCATTTTAAGAAAAATTTGTCCTGGTCTGGGACTTGAACACGGGACCACCACCTTTCTGGGGCAGCTGCTCTAACATCTGAGCTAACCAGTTGGCTAGCAGATGCCAGGGCAAAGTTGAATTTATCAACAACTCGAAGCAAAGGCAAGAGTTTGACGTAATAGTTCTGTGGAAACCTGCAAGGTGGAGAGAAGTAATTTAATGCAATTGATTTTAATTAGCTTAAACATAGCTAATTAGCACTTAGCTATGTTAGGGTGGATGTCTCATTTTCCCTTTATTAATTACTTCTCTCCACCTTGCCGGTTTCTGCAGCACTATTACGTCAAACTCTTGCCTTTGCTTCGAGTTGTTCATAAATTTGACTTTGCCCTGCCACCTGCTGGCCGCCTGGTTAGCTCAGATGGTAGAGCAGCTGTCCCGGAAAGGCGGTGGTCCCGGGTTCAAGTCCCAGACGAATTTTTCTTCAACTGCGAGGCTTTTTTTTTTTTTCAAGGAACCCATATGGATTTCCTTTGTAGCAATTAGCTACATTTGGGTGGATGTCTCATTTTCCCTTTATTAATTATTTCTCCCCAACTTGCGGGTTTCCCCAGAACTATTGTCATATCATTGTTTGCATAATGGACTGTCTCTATAACTGTAAAGCTAGCTTTCCCATGAGGCAATTGGCCGAGCTACTAACAGCGGGCCAGTTTTCTTTCAACCGGTTCGTACAAGCACAATTTACTTGTCGCATGACATTGAAAATGCACTCAACACTCTCATGATCAAGCCATGCGCGAGAGACAAGCTCCCAACTTGTGCAGCTAGCACTTTGTCTTTGTTTGCGCCATGACTAGTGTTGCTATTTGTTGGGTACATGTGCAATGTGGAGAAGTACATTTGACAATTAGGAAAGGGGCTTATTCACCAAGTAACACAGTGCAAAAATGACAGCGACAAGGATGAAACGGGCAATGGGACAACGCTTGTCCATTGTGGTTACAAAGTGGCCGATCTAGAATATTAGAATTTCGTGGACTCAATATTAAAGAAGTGAAAGTTCTGAAGCTTGAGGAAGAGTGTCTTTGTGGGAAGTTTTGCTGCAAAATAGAAAAAAATTCACTGAGACTTTCCAGCTGCTTGGTCGAGCATACAAAGATGACTGCATGAGCCGAACGCAGTGCTATGAAGGGCGCAAGAAATCAGAATGTTAGTCAGTGATCATGCCACACCTAGACAACCTTTGCCATCAACAGATAACAGCCATGTTGAAGAGGTTCGATAGGTTCTTGTCTGACCATCTGAGTTTCTAATGTGGAATTAGTGTGCAATCCTGCCACGAAAGCTTGACTGAAAAAATTTGGACATGTAACTTCAATGCAAAGTTCATGCCTCATTTGTTCGCTGACGTGAAAACAGTACTGAGCCTCAGTTAGAAGCTTCCAGTACAGATGATACTGAAAGGTTTTTGCTAACAATGATCACAGGGCACAACACATGAATTTTTGCCTATCATATTGTGAGGCCAGGCTGCAATCACAGTGGGTGAATAAAGACTCTCCTTAGCCATAAAAAGTAAGACTGAGTCTACCGATCAAGGTGATGTTACTTGTGTTTTTTTCGCTACAAAGGCATTGTTCAATTTGAATATGTGGCAAGAAGGCAGTGGTCAACAAAGAGTTGTACCTCGGTATCCTTTGGTTTTAAAGTAGCTGTGTGCTGGAATAGGGCTGAGTTGTCAAGAGCCCAGACACTGATGCACCATGACAATGCAACAGCTCATGCCTCACCTTTTGTTTGCAGCTATTTTGCCAAGCATCACACATAACCATTGTTCCTCGCCCACCTATTGCCATGATAGCTCCCACAGGCTTCTTGTTTCTAAAGCATAAATGAACAGAGGACATTCGAGAAAATTCATCAGAAATTTGTCATATCTCAGAAAAGGAGTTTCAGGAAGCTTTCCAAGAATGGAAGAGCCACTGGGATCAACGCATTACAACGGGAAGGAACTATATAACAAAGGCAGTGGTGTCTAAAGTATTGTTAAACAGAGTAAATTTTTCTTATCAAAAGTTTGGTTTCTTTTTGAGCAGGCCTCATGTCTTATGCTGTAATTGCAAATTGTATGAATGCATCATCAACCAGTTGACAAAACTTGCATAGTTCTTCCTTCACATGAAAGTATAATTGAACAACTCCTTTTGTTCTGCCTGTCTCATTACTCTAACTTTCATAAAGGTGTTTGGCATATTACATGTAATGCACATGCATTTGCATTTCACTCTTTGTTTTGAGCTTGTGTTTTCATTGCTTGAAATGATTTATTCATTGATTTGTTCATTGTACAGTATACAACTGTGGCTGGTACTTTGCACACAAAATACGTTTATCAATAAGTGATCCACTGTTGTCATAGTCATCTGTGTGAGATGTTTTCTATTTTGTACTATAGTTGCCTTTTTTCTCTCTGTCTTGCCTGTCTTTTCTTATGTTGCATTGTCTTACTTTGCAGCTCTGACGGCCCTGTCATCACTGTGTCATATGCAATGTGTCCCTTAATGGGCCTGCTGACATTTGTGTACTGCCTTAAGCCTGACCTTTTTACCTGGACTTCGTAGTCATAAATCCAGTCCACGGTATCTTGCATATAAGATAGTACAAATTTTGGGGCACCAATGTACTTGCGCAACCATAACTAAGTTTCCGAAAAATATCTTCATACAATTCGTGCATATGGAATGCCATCCTTTCTAACAGCCTTCACAAAACCGGGAAATTTGATTGTTATAACCATCTGTTTTTGTATGCAGCCTGATTTCATACACCTTGAATATATTATATAATAGAGAAAGCCCATTGCTATAATAACCTTCAGCAATTGCAAGTAATATCATAAAATGACTGCACTGTATTGCAATGCGCTGAAATAATTCAAGCCTTGATGCTGAGGTACATGCACAAGTAGAAATAACAGCCGGATGAACCTTGTTCGCAAAAGTATTGCCAAGGTTCTTTAACATTTGTTTTATGTAGTTGTGAAACTTCGCCATAATGGTATGGGAGAGCTTCACTAATGCCTAAACCAGTCGTGGTATGGTTAAGCCCAATTCGAAAAGCATTGGTGACCGGTAGGAACACTCTATTTTTGTGCAAGCTTTCATGCAGCTAATCAAGGCTCCTATCGTGGTAGTACAGAAAACTGTGAAAAGCGGCATGTGTAACTGAGCCACAAGCAGCACCATTCTTTAATTCCAACACGTTGAGCATACTGAAATCACACATTTCAATTATGACTAACAGTGACCATTACATCAGCATGAAATTGCAAAAACATATGAAAATGCTTTGAAACTGCCTCTAATAAATAACAGATCACAGTGTACATGTTATTCCATGCATCTGATTAAATCTTTCTTGCAGTTCATAGCCCTAAATGGCATAAAGTATGCTGTATACCAAGGCTGCACAACTCAAAACCAGCAAGGGCCAAAACCAGCTTCTCTGGTAGCCATATGGGCTGTACTTTAGTGGGAGGCTTTGCATGTTTTACTTGCAGAACGACTCTGTTTGGTGTCATCATGCTCGTTGCGGTCCATTTGAACATGGAAGTCACCTCTTTGTTAAAGTCCTCAAAGAAAGCGTATCCACATAGGCATAGGCGCTTCTTGAGACACCAGTTTCAGGACATTGTTAGTCACATCTCTGTGTTTGTTCTTAGCAACATTCCCATACAATTGGAGGGGATGCTCCTTTTTCATGCCTTTTACTCTCGGTAAAGAGTGCTGGTAGATGGAGTTCAGCTTGCATTGTATAGTCAATCTTGCACACACACACCCAACAAAAGCACCTGTTTGCAAGTGCTACCGCCCACAATCATACAATTGAAAAATATTGGAAAACTGTATATTTGATCCAACTATGTATGCTTTGCCAATAATACAGTCTTGCTGTTGGTAACTTCACGAACACATTCAGTGGTCGTGCGTCTTATCTGCTTCATCAAAAGATCTTACACTCCCACGCCATTTTTGTTTTAATGTGCTTTGCACCAAGAACTGTTCATGTCATGTAGTTCTCCTGAATGTTCGTGGCGTGCATCAAGTTGGGCAACAAACTTGTTGTTTTTCTTATTATGTGCTCCTGCTCTGATTGAAGAACCGGCGCACCGTGTGAGTCTCTCGGCCACAGACCGCTAAAAATTCACTATCGTATGTTGTGCAGCCCTGCTGTATACAGTCTTTGACATTAGTAGAGCTATGCATGTAATTGATGAGCAGAGCTCTTTAAATTCAAGATGAGTGGAAGACATCAGTAAAAAAATTTGATGTTTTAATTGTGTGCAATTACTTGTATGTTGAATGGTTTGAAACAGAATCAGTCGCTAAGGCACAGCCACCCAACAGAGGATAGTTATACCAAATTATGGCACAAGGTTTTCATGACCAGTAAAAAGTATTGAAGGAGTGAATTACTCTCACTTCTTTTTGAGTTGAAAGCTTTGTAATAGTGCTGACATACCAATTAAGTGCATGAATTCGTTTGTATATTGCGAAAAATGTGTTAGCGGGTATTGTTTCTTCCTTTCAACCCTTTGTGTGTCAATTTTGTAATCCTTACAGCATTGCTGTTGAAGTCACACTATAGTCAGTGACAACTCAGGAATGCAGGAAAGATTCCTCCCAAAAACCAATGATGCACCTGCCTTAGATCCCTCTCCATTTTAA
The DNA here is from genome assembly GCF_023375885.2 of Dermacentor andersoni. Taxonomy (NCBI): domain Eukaryota; kingdom Metazoa; phylum Arthropoda; class Arachnida; order Ixodida; family Ixodidae; genus Dermacentor; species Dermacentor andersoni. The sequence continues at coordinate 128,961,119 of NC_092814.1, read as the reverse complement.
GCAATAGTTCCTTTACAAATCCATGAGCATAAAGAGAAGCTGCCCTAGTTGTTCAGCAGTGGAGAGCATGCTGCAGTCATGCACCGCACACACAAGCAGCCAAAATTTCCCTGTGTGAAGATGCAGAAGACAGCTTGCAGCAAAAGCAAGTCACTTCATTAGGGGTTTTGACTGACCGCCTCTACAAAGTACCCCTTGCCAACACCATCCCCTTGCCGAGAAACACCACAAATGCCCAGCTGATCCCTTCACTGATGTAGGTGTCACTCGCAACTGATAAACAGGTTCTTTCTTCTGGGTAAAGGGTTTCACAAGGATGGATTGCTTGAGAGAGAGAGAGAATAAACATTTTTATTGGGTGAATGCGACAAGCAAAGGCAGGGACTAAGATACTGAGGGGTCTCGTACTCTACAGAACAAAGGAACGACAACACATGGTAGTGCAAACAAACAAAAGGGAATTTATTGTACCTTGTATACAGTAATCAGGCTAGCTGAGCCAACCATTACAAAGCAAATGGAACATGCTGAGGAATAGAGGGTGCTCGACTCGTCATGCAACGATATCAGGCAAATAGATTAGCTCCATGTCAAACATTCATGCCAAAGTCGTCCGCAGGTGAAGTCTTGCAAATGGAAAGGTGTCTACGGGTCAGTCCTACGGAGCACACCGTTGAGTGTGTTCAGTCCACATACAACAACGTTGACGATGTCCCGCAACCATAGAGGAGGAAAAAAGTTCCTCTTGCACACGAGTATCCATGCCATCAGGTGGTGGTAGCATTGGAACACAGGTGCCATCTCGTACTACTATGCAACTACACAGATTTCTGGCACTGCATGTGCTATGCGTGGAAGCCAGATTGCAGGAGACGAATCAGGGGACGTGAGAGTCAAGTGTCCCCAGAATACAAAAATGATGATGGAGAGGGAGAAAGAAGCTAGGTGATTTGCTAGAATATTTATACACATCTCCTTTGAATGGCACTTGCCGCTGCATTCTAGACCTGTTACTGGCCATAGCTACAGTGACATGGTTACATGACAGCATGTTATGTTTCTTCTTTGGGGCCCTCTTGTTGGCTCATCACTGTGTTTCGATACTTTACAAACTTTGATCTCTTTTTGTTGCACAATGTTTACTTCTGTATTAGTGCTGAAAATAAAAGCCACTATTCACCAGTTGCCTTGTACTGGAGGATTGATCATGTTCCTGTGGGAATGAACAGGCAAGGCACAATCATACATGAGTGGTCCATGTTTCTTGGAGTAGGTTAAAGGGAGGTCCAGAACTGAGTACATTTTCTGCGACTTCAAAATGGGGACAAACAATAAAATGTCAGTTGCCGTCTCTGCCGATGGCAGCATAAATGACCTCACATGCATCAATGCTAATGTGCTCGTGCGAACGTTCTATGCCTAGCACATAGTGCACCTGACGTACTCTGGTACCACAAAGCTCACTTGCTTGAGTGGGGAGTGTTCCAGTAATTAAGACATGGCAGCTCCAGCAAAAGGTGTTTCAGGACTGCTTTTAAGATTCAGTAAGTGCAATGACAGGTTCATAAAGTGAGCAGAAGATGCCACTCTATATTGGCACACATAACTTCAAGTGAACAAAGCAAAGCCATGTTTCTTCTTTCTTTCTTTTGCAAGTTTGTAGGTATACTGTCCGCTGATTTCTTTTGTGATAAGGGCACAGTCATTCGTAACTCATAAATTTAAAATACTGATGTATCTAGATTTGTTTTTTCAATTAGAACATTGTGATCCAATATTTGTAATAATATCCATGTTTCTCATGTAAACAGATTGTTCTATAGTTATCTTAGAACTTCTTCAGATAAATGTATTTGAGTTCTGCCACAATTTAGGACTGAAAATAGAAAATATATCTTTTCCACTATAGTAGGTAATTTGGTCAAGTTTTGTGTAACTTTTCTGTCATTTGCTTTTTGCTGAAACGCAAAACATACCAATTATTTAAGAAAAATATGGCTGCTACTCTCGGTTGTTATTGAGAGTATATCTAAATATGTAACGGTTTACCAAAGTCAGCTACTTCTACTTTTTGTCCTAATGCCATACAGGACCAATCTTCTGAACAATAATTTCAGCGCCTTAATACATGAAAATAAGAACTGAAATCCTGCACTGTAGAGTGTATGCCAGATCCAAAGAAAATGCATCTCATTGCCCACTGTGACCTGTATAAAGTGCTCTTTATATTTGCTGTGTTTAAACTTTGGTGTTTACTGTCACTTTTACTTTTGTTTATTTTTAATCGCAGTACTCACAATTTCATCTTATGTGACCACAAATTGGCTGTTTTGACTTCTACTTTAGATTCGCTGCTTGTGGCGCTGTCAAGCTATGTACATTGCAGTTCTCATCTGCCTTGATTTTAGTGGTAACGTTTGTTAAAATCCTTGTCAGTTTGCTTCAGGTTTGCTTCAGTTTGCTACGAGGGTATTAGTAATATACTGCTGTGCCACTGGTTAGTCCCTTTAGATTTCATATTTCATTTCATAACAAATCTTGTTGCCTGGGTTTAGACTTCTTTTATTTAAATGTTATTTTTTATGAAGTTCATTATTTCTATACTTTCCTGAAGGAGGAGCTTAAGTGTGGTAGTTCTTGATGCAAATTTGATCAATTTATGCTGTTTCTGTGATGTTTCTGTCACATTTGTGCCAGCAAATAGTTGTATGGAATTTGCTAAGCCCTTCATTTCTGTCAGATAAGCTGCTGCTTCTTGTAAGCTTGCTAAGCTTTTGGGAATGTGGGGAAAGTTTTTGATGCCTAGGCCATACAGTTGGAGGGTTGGTCCAAGTGGAAAAGTGTGCACTGCAAGATAAAAGCATTCCTTAATAAGTCATTCTGATAAGAGTTTTGAAGTTGTTTTTGAAAGCTCTCATGTTATTTAATGACATGACTGTACTTTAGTATTCTTTACTGTACAGCAGAAGTGCAGTGAAGCTTACAGAATGGAAGATTGACTCATAGTGGAGGTTGTTTTTAGAAATGTAACTGGTAATACATTGCCAGTAGGCACAAAAAGGTCAGTAAGTTGTATTGCCCAGGAATGAAAGGTCTTGTTTCACTTATCAATCTTGTGTAGGTGCTTTTCTGCGCTGCAGAATGGGCATGTCCTTATAGGATTACATCGGAGCACTTCACTACAACATCTTTCATAGCCCCAGTGTTGCTTTTGGTCATTAAACCCATTAATCACATTCAATCAAAACATGCCACAACATTGTACAATGTGTATGGCACAGTCATTTTTCTGGTTGCTTGCTGACCTGCATTTCTATATATGGTTTCTTGCTTGTACTGTTCAGTGCATAAATAAGGGAAAGACTTGATGCAGGCAATGCTTTGTGTAATTCGCACATAAACAAGCACCATGCTCTGGTAAGAAAAATGTCCATTTCTTTTTTCAGCTTGCCATACTTTAATGAACACACTGAGCTGTGCTGCTAGCCAGCGATATAAACACTGTTCACAGCTACTGCTCACCATGCATTTTGGCTTCACACGAGACTATGGATACAGGCAAAAACAGACTGATGGTGCCATCTGGTTTCAGTTGCATAAATTGGTCACTGCAAAATGTCTGCATTAAAATTTACATGTGGTTGTTTGCACTTCCTCATAATTCTACCCATATAATGGGGTTTCAGTTTCAGTTTATTATTTGTTCATAACAATTTGTTACAAAATATGGTATACAGACGAGGGTCCCAAAGTCAGAGACTGCACCGGGATCCATTGCATATATTGTGGTTCTTTGGATTTAAAGCCCCTATTTCTACTGCGAGCGGAGCTGCATTAAATTGGCAGCCTCCATAAGTCGTTTGCTTTGCTCTCTGCATGATGTATCAGTTCTTGCAAAGCTTCCTCCTGCAAGACTAACTTGTGCGCAAGCATGCTTACTAGGATAAACATAAAATTTTGGCACCTTTCCCTGTATTTGTCATCACCCCATTCCATCTGCAGAGACAGCAGGACTTCAGAAATTAGAACTAGGGGCTTAGACTTCCCAAGTGTGGTAAACTACTTTCAGCACACACCAGCATAGCAGTCAGCACTTCAGATAGCTCCTACTTTGAAATTCAGCTGACATTTGTGGATGGGATGCACGTCAGAGAAAGTGAGAAAAGTAATTGTTTAGTATTGAGTGCGAGAGTTCATTCCATGGCACCCAGCACATGAGTAATGTTACTAGTGTGTAAAGTTGGATCATGTGCTGCCCAGTTGTCATCTGTGCCACCTGGTGCTTTGTTTTCCACCGTTCAGGCACACAGTTCTGGCTGGTTATTGTTGTTACATTTTTGTAATTAGAGGGCCTTTTTGTTTGATCTGTATATTTTCATGCTGTGTGAGAAAGTATATACATACGTATATATATTTTTTTCATATACAGTTACGTGAAACTTTGCTCTGCATACTCCACGCAACAGCTATAGTCCATAAATTGCCAAACAGACTATGGTCTTCAGGGAAGCTGGAATGTGTTATGCTAGAGCGGCCCACTAGTTGCATGCTGTGTCGCCAGGCAATATGCTTCAAAATCGTAAAATTTTCCTCACTTTTAGCACAGATAAACAGCCATGTTCTACAAATGCCCATGCATATCATCATCTATCTTTGATAGTATGTGATATACACCAGTCAATTGGTGCAGACAGTGAGTGAAAGTAGGTGCATTACTCAGGGTGTCTACCAACAGGGAAAACCGGGAATTATCAGGGATTTTGAGTAGTCTGGAAAAACTCAGGGAAAACTCGCGGAATTTTTGCCTCTATCGGGGAAAATTAGCTGTAATTTTATTGAAAGGGTCGAAAGTCGCGGTAATGCTGGCTCGAGTAACAGACAGGCATCGTAATGAATCGTCTTTGACGTCCTGTCGTCGGCTGGAGAAGTTGCCAGTGTACAGTCGACGACCGACTTTCCGGATTCCCGATAATTTGGACGGCTTCGCGGCACTACCACGTACCCCATAGAGTCAATGTATCGGAACGTCTGAAATTGCGGACGCAAGAACTCTTCGCCTTCTGATTTTCCAGACGTTTTGCCCTGACCGCAGGTCCGAAACGGCATTAATCAAAGCCACCACTGCTGCCATTTTGATTACCTCGCTGCCTGAAAACGGCGCTCTCGCACACAGATCCGCTGACAGCCATAGCCACCACTGCGGCAACGCTAGGCCTAGCTGCTTCGACGTTCGCTATGAAGCTTGCCATTGGGTGCCGTGTTTTCTATTGAAAGAATTCCCTGCTGTCAGCAATGGCACGGACTCCGCCTTTGCGGTCCTCGCGATTGGCTTAGAAGCTCGGAAAGCACGGTGCGTTGCATAATGCCGGTTCCCGAAAGTCAGCTTCGCCTCCGTACAGAAATGTTACTTGGTGAAGCATACGTAAACGTATTGCAGTGAAGCATAACAAGCGTGTGAAGGGGCTATTGCCACGGGACACAGTATGTATTCCTTAATTATACACGCGTGCACCCGGTATTTCCTGTCACAGTATGAGCACCGATATGCCTAATACGTGTACTGACAGGCCTTCAGGGCGTTTTCGAATGTGCCTGTGGCGGTTTGAACCTTTAAGGGTAGTAAATGACATGCATCTATTCTTTTCCAACTGGCCGATTTTTCGGACGTTGTCGTGGCCCCAAGGGAGTTTTAAAACTGGGACGTGAACTGTGCAACTGAGATGCTTCAAATGGTCCGTGGGGTGAACGAATGGCGGAAGGAGTACAATTACAGAAAGGACCTACGCATTGAGGAATGAACAGGAAAGGAAGCTTGCTGCCGCCGTTTTGAAGGAGCTTTAGCTCAAAAAACAAAGTGTTGGCTGATGCCGAGATGCAAGTGTCCCTTATCCAAACCAAGATAAACTCTTTAAAGCAGTGAAACACAACACTGAGGCGTCGTGCGCGGGCTGAGAGTGTGTCAGGACAGTTGAGGTTTACTTACGAGCTGTTGAGAGAGAACCTCAATTGTGACAAAGTTCGGGCCTCATACCACTGAGCTCAATTGCTATCAGTTGATAGAAATAGCTAATATTCGAAAATGTTTGCTTCTTTATGGATCTCCTTTTTATTCGTATTTCAGGATGTCCGACTCGATTTGCAATTTTTTTCGAAGACATTTTATTTGCCGTGCATTTTACTAACCCCTCCCTTCTATTCTCTTTTTGAATAACATGAACGCTACTCCTTAGTATTCAAATTGGATTACGTTGTTTTTAAAAAAAAATTTCATATGCTTACTAGAGAGTGACAGCATCAGGCGATATGGTTTCAGCTCGTGTTGACATAAAACATAGTTGTGCATCACTCAGGGAATTTTGCAGTGGCACTCAGGGAAAACCTGGAAAACTCAGGGAATTTGGAAATGTCAACTTGGTAGATACCCTGATTACTGCATGCACTGGCGTCACTTCACTCAGTAACAAGACAAGACTGAATGCAAAGGCTCATCCAAGTCAGCTCGTTATAAAGATGCCCCATAATGTGGAAAATACAAATGCCTCTTCTCAGTCATACGGCGTATTAAAGCCAGCTTCTAAAATGCACTTGGCACATGCTCTACTCTTGATCACCTGGCAACTTTACATACAGCAGAGTTTCTTGCTGGGTGAGATGGTACATTCTTGTAAATGAACTGGAAAACCAATGAAAAAGACAACTACACAAAGGAAAAACTGGGCAGGACAAGTGCTGAAGTTTCTGTGGAAGTTTACTCAAACATAAACATAATTGGTAAGTCCAACACTTGTCCACTTCCATTGTGTAGCACCTCTTTTTTGCTGGTTTTCCTGTTCATTTACAAGCTTTACATATACTTCAATTCTGCACAGGTTATCTGCAAATGGTTAAGTTGCATTCGAGCTGCAGTTCTGAAAACTACGATGGGACAGGTGCAAGAAAACATTTAAACTTTTATGAAATGGGTCAAATTTAACAACTACACACAATAAAAATGTGCAGAGGAATTCTGGAGTCTGGTGAACAGATCTTCTCACACAGCCAAGCACCACTGCAGCTAGCAGCACACCCCAACATAGCGAACGAACCCGGCCAGGTGCTAGATGGTGCCACTTTTCCATCATGACTGCACCTTTAGATTAAGCAGGTGTTTGAAATAATGTTCAATATATTATGATGTTTTAATCTGTGCTTTCTCTCTAGAACAACATTGAGGGCATACTGTGGCATCCTCTCTTGGAAGTGCCAGCAATGGCATCAAAAGTAGGGTTACAGATTTCTTTATCCCCATGCAGCACTTCATCTGCTCTTGTACATGCTAAAATAATAGGTCATAATCACAACAAAAATGTTTGCATGTAAAACAGGTTGCATACACCTTGGGACACTACTGTTTAGGCTTACGATGCAACATTGTCCTGACAACACCAAGTCGTCAGGACAGCTTTACAGAACTAAAGCCCCTCCACTTATGCGCCACCGCCGCTTTTGCTGCGTAGTGCCAACTTTTGATGCACATCTCCGTTCCCTGATTCGTCGTTCACAGCAGACCCACTTCTGGGGTTCCTGCTTTAATTCACTGCTGTTGCATGCTTGACCCTCTAAAGTTACTTCAAAATATTTCAAAATACCTTACAGGACCGATGAGGAGCATAAGGGGGGCATCACTGCAAGACAGTTGTACATGTGAATACTGCAAAGATGAGTAGAAATAATCATTGCAAAGCAGGATTACAAATGCAGAGACGCGGTAGCAAACAAAACATCGGATAAATCTTATCCCACACATTGCTCGTGCACATAATCAAACATTGTGAGAAAAAGTAGTTTAAATAAAGCATGACAAGGATGAAAAAATCAATACTAACAATACTCAGATAAACAGAAATCGCAGCTCGAAGTAGTGTACAAAATATCTGATAAATTTTACCACACAAATTACTCACACACATACGAATTAAGCATAGCTTAAAGCATGAAAGAGAAGAAAAAAATATGTGTGACGTTGCATAGATATACAGAACATGGTATAAAGTATGGCACATTTTTAGGACAGAAACTGCAGGTTCACTAGTTGCATAAGTTAACTGAAAAGGTATGAAAAAATGTTCATTGATTTTACCATGAAAGGATACCCTTTCATGAGAAATTTTTTTTTTGTATGCAGTACAGGAATCTACATGTTTTTTTTTTTTTTTTTTCACAAGTCAGTGTCACGAATGTTTCATGTAAAAATTTCAGATATTTTCAAGTAAAATTTGTGGAAGTACTCCAGTGGGAAGTATTTCTTCCACTGCCCAATAGGTGCACCAAAGAAAACAAAAGAAGTGTTTTATTACTCTAGAAACCACAGGTGGTACAAAGCAAGAAAAAAAACGGAATGTTTATTTTCTCTCATACTGGCTGAAACAACCAAATGTCTGCACCAACTAGCATAGTGCAGCCCTTGCAAGGCACTACCCTGGAAAATGTACCACATCCGCTTCTCTGCTGCCTTCAGGCTGCAGTGCCAGAACATATTTCAACAAAACACTTGCAGCAAATTTCAAATCAATTATGCATTTTTGTTGCTGAAAAATTGTTTATTAGCTTATACGTACCTTCTGAAGCCAGAACTCATGTGAAGCAATCGGCATCATTGATTGCTGCAGAATGCTGCAGAACTGTTTTTGTGACACAGAAGGCACCAATGCATTTTTTTTTTTACATAGTTTCTGTATGATTGGCGATGCATTCCTGTGGTGGGAATGATGCTTCCCAGAGCCTTGCTAGACGAATATAGCAGGTGGAAAAGTACACTTCCCATTGCCTGTGAAAGGATTAATGCCATTTGTGCATTGCATGCACTCCATCCTCACACTGAGGTATGGGCAAGCAGTACTGTCAGAGCAGTACATTCTAGTGGACCTACAGCTTTCTTGAAAGGCAAACAGCTGCTACTGCTATTTGAAATACCTTAGCATATCATTTATACAACTAAGATCAACATTGTTCCATTGGTGGCAATAGTGAGAGTCGCAGCAAGTGCATCTCGTGCGCATTTGCTGTGAATTATTGTTTTTTCCAGGCGCTATGGATATCATACATTTTTTATTGCCAAAACAGTAATGAACAGATTTTCTGCCACTTACTTATTCTTGAAGGGATGGCTTATATGAGCCCCGCTGAAAGGCTCTGCCATATTAGAAATAGGTATTCTGTGCTAATACTGTGAGTAAAGGAGCACTTTTGCCTAGGCAGAATGAGCACAGTGCAGAAGACGAGGACACAGAAAGAAAGACACACACAATACTGACTGAACAATGTTTACTGGTGATAGTTTTGTGCATGTCTTTCTGTGTCGCCATCTTCTGCACTGTGCTCATTAATTTTGCCATGTACCAACTTGCCCAAGCCTCTATCCTTATCAGTCTTTGCCTAACTTTTTTAATCTTTACCCTCCTTTGTAAATAACTTTTTGTGAGCTGCATAATGTGTGGTAAGGCTAATGCGCACATATTAACAATATTCACGTCATGCCGTCTATGGATGGCTTCTAATTTATGTGCAAAACATTTCTTGTGAAAAAGTTTGCTCAAATGGTAGCAAACGACAATCGCTTGAAATCAATAATAAATTCCTGGATGCTGGCCAAAACATGTAGTACTCGAGAGTCGAAGCTCTACTTGAAAGGATCATAGGAATTGTCAGACACTGGTCAATTTTGCTAAAGGGAATTTCTGAGATTCTTTTTCTCATTATAGTAAAACAGTGGCACAACAAAAAGAAGGGATCTATTGTTTCCTCCTCATTACAGAAAATGCAAAGGGGGGAATGCCTCAAACCACACATGTATAGCTAAAGTTCAGAGAGGGAATCCAGCGGCATAATTTGGTGAAGGATACTTCAAGCCTGCATGTATTGAATGATTCACTATGTCGGGGATATAGGTGTCGATAAGTTAATGTGGGGTTAGACAATGCTTACTTAACAGTGCATGTGCAAAAACTAACTGCAGTGAAATACCCTTGTTACCAGGCGCCCAAATTAATTGAATAGATTGCAAATGAACAGAAACTATAGAGAAAGAAATATGATAAAGGTCATGTTACTAGGCAGAAAGAAAAACACAGAGATTTTGTGACAATAGCAGCCGTAGTATTTAAAGCATTTAATTTGCGCAGGTTGATACTTATTTATATGAACTCTGCCAAAAAAATGTCCAAGATGTGACAATTGAAAAGAAAAGGGCCAATCAAGTTCGGAGCAAAAAATTCCGACACCCAATTTTTCTTCACAGTGTGATGCGTCAGTTGCAATGGCGTTTGTTGAAAGTTATTGTCGTTAAATGATCTTGAAGTAGTCAATAGTCCACTTAGAGTGCAATTTGTGAGTATACACTCTTAAGCAAAATTACACCCTTTTGCCACACAACAGTAATCGTCATCTGTCTTGTCCGCATTTTCTTTCTTTAACACGGCGAGCCCGGTACTTCCAATTCACGAACAGCATGCCCGTTATTAGCATGACAGAGCATTCTCGACAGGAAAGTAGCGAGTGTAGCGTGAAAAACGGTTGAAAAACTCTTAAAACGGTTGCGCCCTTTGGAGTGTATATTTGTCCCACAGCAATAATCGTCATCTGCCTTGCTTGCGTTTCTTTTCCTGAAAACTCGGCGCTCGCTACTTTCCTGTCGAGAACGCTGCGTCACACTGATAACGCGCATGCCATTCGGGACTGGAAAGAGCCGGGCTCGTAGCGTTAAAGAAAGGAAACGCAGGCAACACGGATGACGATTATTCTTTTGGGACAAGATACGCCCCAAATGGTTTAAATTTTTCTAAGAGTGTACGCTCTAAGAAAAGTTTACACCCTTTGTAGTGTATATTTGCCACACAACGATAATCGTCATCTGTCTTGCCTGCATTTCCTTTATTGAAAACGCTGCGCTCGTTACTTTTCTGTCGGGAATGCTATGTCATGCTGATAACGCGCATGCCGTTCGTTACTGGAAAGTACCGGGCTCGCGGCGTTAAAGAAAGGAAATGCGGACAAGACAGATGAAGATTATCGTTGTGTGGCAAATATACACCCCAAAGGATGCAACTGTTTTTACACTCTTAGGCAAAGTGACACCCTGTGGATTACCCCTTCTGCCACACAACGATAATCGTCATCTGCCTTGATGCGTTTCCTTTCTTGAAAACGCCGCGCCCGCTACTTTCCTGTCGGGAATGCTATCATGCTGGTAACGCGCATGCCGTTCATTACTGGAAAGTACCGGGCTCGCAGCGTTAAAGAAAGGAAACGCATCAAGGCAGACACTCTTAGAAAAATTTACACCCTTCGGGGTTTATCTTGTCCCACAACGATAATCGTCATCTGTCTTGCCCACGTTTCCTTCTTTTAACGCTGCGAGCCCGGTACTTCCCAGTCACGAACGGCATGCGCGTTATCAGTGTGACGCAGCATTCTCGACAGGAAAGTAGCGAGCGCCGAGGTTTCAGGAAAGGAGACGCAAGCCAGCCAGATGACGATTATTGTTGTGGGACAAATATACACCCCAAAGGGTGCAACCGTTTTAAGAGTGGATGACGATTATCGTTGTGTGGCAGAAGGGGCACTCCAAAGGGTGTAACTTTGCCTAACACTCCTAAAACGGTTGCACCCTTTGGGGTGTATATTTGTCCCACAACAATAATCGTCATCTGCCTTGCTTGCGTTTCCTTTCTTGAAACTCGGTGCTCGCTACTTTCCTGTCGAGAATGCTGCGTCACACTGATAACGCGCATGCCGTTCGTGACTGGGAAGTACCGGGCTCGCAGCGTTAAAGAAAGGAAACGCGGGCAAGACAGATGACGATTATCGTTGTGGGACAAGTTACGCCCCAAAGGGTGTAAATTTTTCTTAAAGTGTAGAGTGTAGGTCAAGTTACACCCTTTGGGGTGTATATCTGCCACGCAAGGATAATCGTCATCTGCCTTGCTTGCGTTTCCTTTCTTGAAAACGCCGCGCCCGCTACTTTCCTGTCGGGAATGCTATGTCATGCTGATAGTGCTGGTAACACGCATGCCGTTCGTGCTCGCCACGTTAAAGAAAGGAAATGCGGACAAGACAGATGACGATAATCGTTGTGTGCAAAAGGGTGTAATTTTGCTAAAGAGTGTGTGACTGTGGTTTTTCAACTTTTTCCGGACGAACCAGAGGCGTGGATGCCAAGAGCTTTATTTAAATATGTGGAGCAAAAAAAAATTTTATATTCTAGAAAAATTTTAATAAAATTATTTACAAATTGTTAGAATAAAAGCGAAGGCCACTGGAGGCGGCGAACAGCAAGACGTTGGCCAACAGCGGGATGTTTTGCGGTGAAAGCAACACTGTGCCTGATGTATCAACATCCGGATCCTCCATGGAACAAGCCGAACAAGTAGTCGAGCAGCTAACGTAGTACCGTACTGCTGCCTTGATTTGATGATCGCGGCGACGTAAACGAACACTGTTGCTTGTGATTAAACCGTGCGGTATGTATGAGTTCATTTTGTCCAGGTAAACATTGTTGAAGCTGACGTCAACACAATAAGCGAAGTATGCTTATGTATGCGATTGTTCTATGTAGTTTTCTTTGCTAGCCCTAAACGTTTGGTTGTGAAAAACTGTTCGGTGACGAAAATTGTGTCACAGGCTGTCTGTTAATTTTAGTTCTTTTTACGTTTTGCAGGCTGAGCTCACCAGCATGGCTCCCGGTGGTCCTGCGGACAAAAAGAATAATGTCCTTCCGTTATGGGGCAACGACAAAACGATGAACCTGAATAACTTGATACTCACAAACATACTGTCGTCACCGTACTTCAAAGTAAACCTCTACAAGTTAAAGACATACCACGAAGTTGTGGATGAAATTTATTACAACGTAAGTTACGTGGTATTTTTAATCTGTTCACAATCGTTGAAATATTTTACGCGCTGTAAGGGGAACCGTGATCTTTGCAGCATGATTGTTTTTTAGAGTCGGTGTGGCTACATTTGTTCATGTGTGATCATGAACAACGGTGGCCTTTTATGAGCTTCATAGTTTAAAGAAAGCAGTAGACGATGTATTGCCTACGCATTGAATTTTAACCATAAGCTGCCCTTAATCTTGTTCATTGAAACTCGTACTTAGGTGCAGCACTTAGAGCCATGGGAAAAAGGAAGCCGAAAGACATCTGGCCAGACTGGCATGTGTGGAGGGGTAAGATTGATGCCCATTTAATAGCCTGCATGCCTTCTCTCCGAAGCGGTGACATAGGTTTGCCGTTTCGATTGTGTGCAGATATTTTTCTGTTTTGACCTATTATATATGATGTTTTGCGCAGTTATTATGCCAGCATTGCCGTTTGATGTTCATAAACACAGTGCAGGTCTAAGGTGTGTAGCCTTTGTTCTGCCTGTGCTGAGTTGTAATGCTGTTTATGTACCAAATAGGGCCAGATATAGTGATAGGTTAATTGCAGTAATGTGTACTATTTATGTTTTGAAAGCAAAGGATATAATTTTCTGTTTCATGCTGTGCACAGACACTTAGTGGCATCATGGTTCTGGCATGCTTTGGTAACAGCCATTGCCTCTGTATTTTCTTTGTGGCAAAGCAACAACCAGCAATAGGCAATGCACCATTGGGTTGTTATACAGTCCTAAAAAATCTGACATTCAAAAGTACCTAATTTTTCATAAGCATATGTTGTCCATGAGCTAGGAAGTAGTTGGGCCAACTGCAGGTGCCATTTTTGGCTCAAAGCAGCGAAAGTCTTCTATGTAGTGTGGTCTTTGAGAAATGCATTCACTTTCAGTCAGTATGAATGGTGTGGCGGTAAATGATGCTGGGTATATAATTTAGGCAGATTGGTGTACCTGACTAATGAGAGTTGGAGGTTTGTCAGAATTATTCGTGTGGATTTTATATCGGCAGCAATAAATTTTTTAAGAAAGAGGACAGTAAAAAAAATTATGTACCCTTAAGCATGTGAAATGACTGCATCATGATGTAGATGTCATCTCATGCCATCTCTATGCAATACTGGTGACATTGTCTGTACCATCAAGGAATAAAGGAATAAAAGTGGTGACAATGAACCCATTGCAAAACCCTCAGATAGCTTCCCTGTACAGCAAGAACTTCTTCACTATGGTGTTGTAGGCCATCCTTGAGGCAGAAATTTTGTACATTGTGGCGTCTTCTGATGTGTAGTCACTCTGCAGGCTTCTGTATTACTGTAGAAGTTTTATACAATCTTGCCAATATCCTACTGTAGTGTGGAAAATCAGTGTGCATCAAGTGCATGCACTGACCACGTGTACTAGAAGACCTTGCACTAGAAGCAGCTATTGTTGCATCAAATTTGGGCCTCAATTCCTTAATTACGCCATGGCCTTGTAAGGGATTATCAATCAACAGTATCTGCCTTAAATATTTTGGAAATGGGCATTTGCACCACGATGGACAAAAAAAAAGGTGTGCTTACATTGGCTGCCAGCACCGCAGCGAACTTGCCGTGCACCTGCAGATGGGCCCTAAGCGAGGGTACTTCCCATATATAACTTAATGTATGAAACTGAGAGCACATTGTACCACAAGCTTCTAGTGTAGTTCAAGTATTAAGCAGGCAATGTCATTTCTGTCTTCAAACTGCAGCTAGACACTAAAAAAAAAACATCAGCATCATTACTGCAATGTTGTTGCAGGCAGAAGTCATGGTAAATAAAAAAAAAATTGAGATTGATTAGTAACAAGCACTTTCCTGTCCAGGTTCCTGGGAGCCAGTACTGACAGATGATAGTGGCATTTGTTGGTATGAGCACTTCATGTGCTGAAGGACACGTTAACCGCAACCGACACAAGCAGATCGTAGCAAAAGGGTAATTGATTCCTTGAAGTGGATGAGAAGGTTGAATATATGTAGGTCATACTGAAAGTAATGGCAACAGCTTTTCACAAATGATTATGCTGCATTACTGACCGCAAAAAGTTATCAGTTTATTTAGTTCATTTTCTTCAAGGTTTCCATTTGTCTGCAGACATTTTTCACACAAAGAAGCTAGAAAGTACCCCTCCGATAGAACTCTGTTCCAGCCTTGTAGAGACAGTGACACACTGCTGCACTGATTCTTTGGCATCTCGTATCATTGGCGTCACAATTGATCGTATTTCAGGTGGTTGCACAAGCGCCTCCCCTCCTATTCTGTCAGTTCCCTCCACTGTCAAGCTAGAAGTGTGAGGGCATGCATTGAGCAACGACTCTTCTACAATGTTAATGTATTGAGCAGTAATTATTTTGCAGTAATCTAAGCATACAATAATCTCCTGAACTGCATTGTGCCCTATTTTCTCACTAGCATTCTCACTGTCTTGTATGTCTTTTTTGATAACTGCATGAGTGATCTCATTGTTGGCTTCACTCGTGGCTTTCCATGGGTGACCGCTCTGAGGCTGATCTTCAATGCTTGTCTGACTACTTCAAAATGTGTGATCCTTTTTGGCACACTGTTTGAGCCCATTCCCACTTCATGATACGCAATCTGAAGCCTGTTAGGAATTTCTGTGACTAAGATTTGCTCTGTCGCCAGAAATTCTATCATTGACACGTGAGAGATCATGTGCTGCATTGTTGTTTAGTGTACTGGTGCCTAGATTCCGTACCCTCTTAATACCAAACGGCCATCCATGATTGCAGGAAAGATGGCACCATGTACTATCATATGCCCATTCTAGTGCACTTTCAGATTTGCTTACAAAAAATTATTGGTCATTACTTTCAATATGGCCTTCTCATGTAATGAGTCACCTTTTGATGTGAATTGTAGGGTAAGGGAATTTCATTTTTATGTCATTTAGTGAATTCATCAGCGAATTGGTCACCTAGATGTGGACCAAGTCATCAATTTTGGAAGAAATCCAATTTGAATTTAAGTCAAGTTGCTTGCAATTCAGTTGAACTTTCTGCAAGCAAGCACTAAAGAAATGTTTTGCTGGAGAAATGTGACTGATGTCCTACAGGACACAGCTTATTTGTGTTTATTCTTTTGCCTTATAGAGATCATCAGTACATGTAAGTTTTTATTAGTAACACTGAAATTTGCTACTGTGCAAAGTTTAAAAGTGGTCAACAACCACAGATTAGTGCTGACTTGCTGAAAATTTTGTTTGTTACGCAGGTACGGGGAGTTGGAGCAGGGGGGATTGTCTCCACTGCATTCTGCATCCTCTACAAGCTCTTCACACTTAAGTTAACTCGCAAGCAGCTGGTTGGTCTCTTGAACCACTGCGATTCCCCTTACATCCGTGCACTGGGGTTCATGTACATCAGGTATGCTGTTTGTGAATGCTTTTGAGTAGTGTTCACATTTGTGACTGAGAAATTGGTATAGTCAGCCTGTAATGTTTTGTTTGTGTGTGTGCGTGTGTGTGTGTGTGTGTGTGCAAATTTTGTTTTTCTCAGCATCTGTCTTGAAGACCAGCTGCTGAGACATCTCGTTTGCACATCAGCATGTAACTAGGGGCCGAGAGAAACCTCCATTTTAGCTGTTCATGGCATGAGACATGAGCATGCAAGTCGAGAGTAAATTGGTTTTAACGTTGCATTTTAGGGCCCATTAATTTCTAATTGAACGACGAGCAGAATTCAGCTAACTGCTGTTACAGAATACAAATATTTAGGAGGCATCCTCACAAACAATTTATCCTGGATTGCACATGTTCATAAATTGGCACCCAAGGCTAGTCGTACTGTGGACGTTCAATTCAAATTTTCAATCGAGCTCTGATCAAACGTAAAGAATCTTTGTTGCATGTCTAGCGTGTGTCCCTTTTTAGAATATGCATGAAGTGGAACATTGACAATGAATGCATACAGTATCTGGGGGTCGAGGTGCGTTTCTCCTCATCCCCCAGCTTTCGTTTTGTGCTTAACTCAATCTTTGGGAACCACCGCCGCAATGGCAACATGGCGGACACTGCTAGTGTGCCGGAACTAATTTTATGCTCGAACCGTGCTTCTCTCTCGTGGCGTCAAGTCACCATGTAAGCACACGTCCCCGGGACGCGCCCTGATTGGCCTCCCGAGTGGCAGCTCCCGGTGCCTTCTCCATCCAAGCTCTCTTCCGCTGAGCACTTCATCGCCGCGGCAGATGCTCACAGGCCCGCAACAAGTTGTCTGCATGGGACCTTTGCTTTTGCGACTCCTTGTTCTCGCGTTTGGTGGGCCGCTACCCAGTTAACCCTAGCACAGCGCATGCGTATGCTTGATCGGTCTTGTAGGAAGCCTTTGCCCGTAAGCACCTTGACTGTCACGCTGTGCTGTATCTTGGGTCAATAATCCCGTGTTTGTTGGTGATCTGACCCGGGAGTCTTCTCTGCGCTGTATCATACAGTCGACGAAGCATGTCATAGCACCTTTGTTTGTCGCAGAGTGGAGGAGCATCATGCCTTTCCTGACCGTCGCTCGTACGGTGAGCCTTGTGCGAACCCATCTCTTACAAGTTCAGAACGGCTTTCTGTGTATGAGGCACATAAAGGTCATCTGTTATACTGTATACAAAAAGTTTACAGATTAAAATGAAAATATCTACTGCTTTCCTTATTATACAGTGAAACCTCATTAAACCGCAGTTGGCCGGAGCTCGGAAAAAGTATGTACTAAACAGTAGTACTGTTTAACCGAAATAGCACGAAATTGCCCACTTACCTGTCAAAAACGAAACTCGGAGAGAGTGTGATGAAAGGGGAAAAAGACGTGCAGTATTTATTTACTTCACGAGACAAAAGCCATGCTAAAGCCATGCATGGCGCAACTGCCATGCTAAAGGCATGGCAGTTGTGCTTTTCTGCAGTTCAATTCCAGTTTTCAGAGTGAAATGGTCTGGAATTCATTACTATGAAGGAACATCAGCATTTTGGACTGGAGTAAAATTTACAAGAGCACCAACTTGCCTATCTTGCAATGCATTTGGCGTGGCCAACTAATGTCCCACTGATAGCAGGTGCCCAGTATTCCACCGTGCTCTGTACGTCCGTTCACCTCCTTTCTTCTTCACAACTTTCCAAGGTACTCTCCTCTATTTCTTCCTTCCTTAGCTGTTGGCGTCAAATATTTGCGCTCTGCGGGGGTGAAGTCAAGAAGCTAATTTGTCAAGAGTGCTTTCAGCTATCAAAATATAAGTGGCCAGATGGTGCGCTTTCGCTGTGGTCGCTGCTTCAAGTGGTGCGTCATTGTGGCAAGTTATTTTATTGCGACTGCAATCAGAAAAGATGCGATAAGCCCATTTCCAGGTGTGGAAAGTTCTCGTGTTGCTGAATTTACCCGGCACAATTTCACTAGTGGAGATAAATGTGATGACAGTATGCCGTTTCAGCCGCGTCGCAGTGGCATATTGGCTTGTAATGAAGCTTGCGGGTACTAATCTAACCTGAGTAGAAAACAGTAATAAACGCCAGTCGACTACTGCATTTATGACAATCATTTGAATACAATTGCATTTGTTTTAAGCTTGACTTCCAGAACAAAACAAAAGTGTACTGATGTTCCTGGGGGCCTGAGATGTGCCCCTTACCAATTTTATGGCACTGCTGGTGCCAGTCACCCACTTAGGTGGTGTTGTATGTGATACTGTGATGACCCACTTATGGGGGCCAAGGTTCGTGTACCCAATTGTTTGGTTGGTTCTCATAGGCGGAGCCTCCGAGAACCTAATTGAGGACAAAGCCGTTGGTTTGAACACACACACACAAAGACTTTTAATCAAACTAAAAAAAGGCTTAAGATAAATAGAAGAAAATAGAAAACATGCCTAAAATAAACACTTAAGCAGACATTGCGGCAAGGAACACACATAGGGCTTGCATGAGGTTAACGAGTTAGCGAGTCCGGGCTTGCCACGAGGGCGGGGACGCGTCACAGTCTCGACGCGGTGACAAGCTGGCGAAAGGAGTGCTGCCGGTCTCACCATAGGTCGCGGTGTAAGCTGACCGACCGGGCGACCGGAGTGCACCCGCTCTGGCTAGGCGAGGAAAAGTCGGCGGCTTGGTGGCAGGAGTGGACGGCGGCGGCGTTCTGGCCGGGCAGCTGGGTGTAGAGCTCGGGCCCGTAGCCCGACTGCTCCTCTCTCGCCCACGGCGCGGAAGCTCGAACGCCGGCCTCGGGCAGCAGGCGGCACGGCAGACGGGGGTGGCGTTCTGGCCGGGCAGCTGGCGTAGAACTCGGGCCCGTAGCCCGACTGTTTTCGTCCTGCCCACTGGCGCAGAAGCTCACCGGCGTTGAGGAGCTGACGGCACGCTCAGGTAGACGGGCGACGCACAGGAACAGGTTGGCAGGAGGCCCCGGTCGGGTGAAGTCCTGGTGGGCTCGGGTCCGGAACCCGACAGCCAGTCTTCAACGCCCGCTCCGGTGGTTGACCTCCTCCTGCCGTCGCTTCCTGGGACTCTCCTGGCGTCTCCCCGGCGTCTCCCTGTGTGTCCTCTTGCGTGTCCCCTCCCTCCTGCCAGCGCACCACGCTTTTTCTTCGGGTCTGGCCGATTTGGCATTCTCGGATTGGCTGCCCGACGCCCCCGTGGTCTCTTCTAATTGGTTGCTTTTCTTTTTGTTGTCTTTCATGCGCCGCGCATTCTCGTGCCGGACGCTCTTCGGCGTCGTTGTTTTCCTTCTTCCACCTCGGCGCGCGTGCACTCAGTGTCGTCTGCTCCTGACCGTCCCGATCACCGCACCGTGTCGCGCACCACACATCACACATACACACCTGAAAGCTCTACCGTATTTACTCGCATAATGATCGCACTTTTTTGTCAGAAAAAAATTGACGCAAATTCAGGGGTGCGATCATTACGCGGGTTAAATTTCCCGCGAAAAAAAAAAATTTTTTTCGTCCCCCGTTTGCTGCAGGATGCGGGTGCGGGACACCAAAACAAAAATGGCGGCCGGCTGAGCAAGCCGAAAGCGCCGAACGCAATTTTTTTTTTTCTTCTCGTGAGTACATTACATGCATTGAAACAGTTTTTTCCGTATCAGTAATGAATAATATCGTTAATATCGGTAAGTTTGCGGCAATAACGTAGCCATGTCCACTTTGAGGGGGCAGAAACAGATGGGCGCGCTTAGCTGCCAGTGACATAGAAACACATGGCGGGCATGCTGCGGAAACTGCGGCATCTGTCTTCACTACTATCCTAATACCGCACGTTTGCGCTAAGGGCGGGTGAATATCTTAGCTGTGTTACAAGCGTTGGCGTATGAATAAGGTACACCTTTAACGTATCAGTGTAAACGTGGCTACTATCGTTGCCGCTTGCGATTTGTTGCTTGCCCACGAGTGCAGATGAGAAGAATCGAAAGGCGCCTTTTTTGTTATTGACCACAACCATTATAAAGCCTACACATAATAAAGGAAAGTTTGGTTGTACCTCTTTTTGTCATGGAAGTGCGGAAAGTGATGAAAGTAATGAAATGAGGCATCTACTTAAGAGTGTTTGGTGCGTGCAGACCGCCTGGTTCGTCTTGAATAGTCGTTCGCGTAGCATTCAACAGATGGTAAGCGCAATCATTACTAGCTAGACTTGGCACACGACATATCGCTGCGGCAAGTTCGGGGTGCGATCATTACGCGGGAAATAAAAAAAATCGAATTTTGACGACAAAATTCAGGGGTGCGATCATTACGCGAGTGCGATCATTATGCGAGTAAATACGGTATTTGCAGCTGGGGATGTTAGCCTGCTAGCAGGACTCGTATGATGTATAGCATGCCACGACACAGGCCGAAGCACTCCATAAATTGAAGTTTATGAACCCAGACAAGATACGAAAACATGCTCAAGCAAGCAAAGCTTTACATCAGATTTTCTCTCGGGGATGTTCTGAATTCACACAAACGTGAGGCAGTTTACAGCTTTTGAGTTTTTTTTTATTAATAAATGTACATTTAGTAAATGTATACTGCTGTACAAAATCGAATTGTCTAACAGCTGCTACAATGACACTGGCACTAACAGTAGGAAATTAATGTTTCATGAAAATAGGCAGGGGACATGCGGTACTTGCTAGCGCACGCACATCCTGAGTGCCGTGTGGATAACAGCGAAAGTGCATGCATATCTCTACAACAAACAAATTAGTCAACAGACAGAAAACCCACTATGTCTCGCTACACGCCACTCCGTGCTTGGGCCGCTGCAGGTGACGCAGCTCTGTGTACTAGTAACATGTTTCCGCGCCATTTATGCTTTGCACCACAAAGCAGCATGCTTGCCGGTACACACGTTGGAACGCATTATCAGGCGAGTCAGTGCTCCTGTTTATCTTACTTCGTGGTTTTGGATGTCTAGAACCGGTTGAGCTCGGATGACTTGCTTCAAATATTGCATTAGGATCACTCATCTCAACTCTGTGCCAAGCCTGCTGTTTTAGCATGGTGCCAGTAACGCTGTTGCTTGTAGACGCCGATGTCTCCAGTGCTGCTGCCCACTAAAGTGACCAAGAATATTACTGGCGGCATTTTGGAAAGGCTCTATGTGATCTATGGACGGCCAGTGGGTTTCTATTTTCATTATTTCACTTATCTTGGAATGTTCTACAGTTTTTGCAGCTTCGAGTTCTCTTTGGCACCAATTTTACACCTCTGATGTTTGGTGCTTACACTGAATATAGGCTGTGATGCAAATTGTTATTCTACTTTTATGTGGTCTGTGCATGTGTGTAAATGTTCGTTTGTTTATTTACTTATTTATGATACATCAATGCCCTTGTGAGGTACACTGTACTTATCAGAAAATCTTGCCATCTGCTCAAAATTGCACTCATTTTCAGGTTCACACAGCCACCTGCCGACCTTATTGATTGGTATGAACCGTACCTTGATGATGATGAGGTATGTAGATGTGCTGTATACATGGTGTTTCTAGGTTTTGCTGGTTCCTAACATGCACATGAGCTTATTGTGTGGAATCTGTTGCAAACCTTACTGCTGCCTCAACAAAACACCCTTGCTACTCCCTGGGGGAGTACGCTACAAACAAAAATACAAAGTATCTTGGCCTTCCTAGCAAAGAATTATGAAAGATAAAACATCTCATTGCACAGTCATGTCTGCATACAAACTTATTGTATGCTGCAATGCAGTTTACCAGAAAGCTAAAATTGCACTGACATGCAAATACACTAAGAGCCTGCTCCCCCAGGTGGTCTTTCCTTTTATAGACGTTTGATGTAATATAAAAGACAATCGTTCCCTTTTCCCCTTTTCTTTCTCTCTCTCTCTCTCTCCTTTTTTTTTTTGCTGCTGTTGCTGCTGCTGGTATCATTCACCTTGCGTTTGCTTTTTTTTTTTTTTTTTTTTTTTTTTGGTAAGTCACTATATTTGCTTGGTATAGGCCAAGTCCAAGTGTAGGTCAGTCCTTTTTAAATTTGAATCTCAACGAGAATGGGTGGTAGTGGTGTACACATCTTTATTTAAGATTCAAATATTCAAAAATGGGGGGAAAAGGTGAGATGAAAAGTTTAACATAACAAAGTTTGGACTTGCATGCATTTAAAAAGACGAATGAACTTAGTATTTAAGTGATTTAAGCAATTAAAATGTACAGCTCCTGGTGGATATACAGTGAAGCCTCGTTGAACCGTAGTCGGCCGGAGCTCGGAAAAAGTATGTACTAAACGGTAGTACTGTTTAACCGAAATAGCATGAGATCGCCCACTTACCTGTCGAAAACGGAACTCAGAGAGAGCGCCATGAAAGGGGAAAAAAGATGCAGTATTTATTCACTTCGCGCGACATAAGTGTTATTTTCGTTTGATGCCGTGGCGGCCTAGCACGACGACAGCGGCCTCAAACTTACTGAAGCTGCGTGCCAGCTTCTCAGCCAGCCCCCTCCTCTCGGCAAACACTCGCACGGCAGATTCCTCGTTGGCGTTACGTATTCTCCATGCACGCTCGCAGTAGTGCTGCATAAGTCCCAGGGCGCCTTTTTCATTGCCGGGTGCCGAAGTTCGGAAAACTTTTCGTTTGGAATAGTTAGGTTATCGCTCCCCTGTTCTCGTTGCGACGATTGCATTCATGAGGCTGACGTAACGCACAGCTTATGCCACTGTCGGGCCTGAATCGCCCGTGCTGTCGCTTTCCGTGTCGTCCTCATCACTGTCGCTAGTCGACACTTCGGCAACAACAGAGGCAACGATGGCGAAAAGTCGAACCTCGTAGCCAACATCTCCTCGCGGTCGCAGCAGCGCTGCCGAGCAATTTCGCATTCGAAATGCCACACGCTGTAGTCAACAGCAGATCCATGTCGCAGGCCAACGCCGACTTCTTCGTGTCACGTTCGATAGCACGGACGATGTCTAATT
Organism: Dermacentor andersoni; assembly: GCF_023375885.2. NCBI lineage: Eukaryota > Metazoa > Arthropoda > Arachnida > Ixodida > Ixodidae > Dermacentor > Dermacentor andersoni. Next base: position 128,937,780 of record NC_092814.1, on the reverse strand, counting down.
TTTCTTCTATGCTGAGCACCCGGCGTCTTTTTTATCCGAGTTTCGGCATGACGCGAGTCCTCGCTTGCACGACGCCACAACGCTCTCTGGCACGGCATCGAAATGATGTTGGTGTTGATGCGGCTTCACGTGCAAACGCACAGGGTGCTTGGAGGCCGTTGTACCGATCTCTGAGGCTCGTTCTGCTGGGCCGCCCGGTGAAGACGACGCATTGCCGTGTTTGCGCGACGAAAAGTGGAAACGCTACGTTTTAACCGATGCGTACGCAATAAGCTGGTACGGTTTATACGGATACAAAATACATTATGTTCAATGGCCGCTGAGTCGGGGAATTGACTTTACTACTTTTAAACCGAAACTACTGTTTAAGCGGGTACGGTTTAACGAGGTTTTACTGTACAGTAGAATCTCAGCAGTACAAATCTTTCATTACCATGTAAAAGATTCACGTTATCCAGGGCATTTGAAATTAATATGTTAAGGCAGCAGAAATGGATTCATGGAAATTTATTCACATCTTAGAAAGATCCAGCCCAATCACTGACTGATTTTTTTGGACACACCTTGTACCACAAGAATGTACAAATAATCACGCCTTCTGAAGAAAGGAATTCAGAAGCAATTTGAGAGACAGGCTATATTAAGCCTTTCAGTGTTCTCCACTCTCTCCAGTCGGATGTGCACAGAAACAAAACGTTGGCGAGCTCCAAGGTAGTTCCGCCATCTTCTGTATATTTCTAAAAGTGTATTTTCTCATCTCTCTGGGTTTGCACAGTCTAGGTTTTCGTTTGTGCGGTGCACAACACAACCTTTCGTGGGTGTGGTTGCGCCACACAGAGTGCACATTTGCAGAAGGGAAGGGTGTCACCTGAACTATGTGCACCGCTACCACAGCGATTCTCTGTTCAAGTATTCCTACCTTAGCACAGGGTCACCACTCTTGCATGTTTCCGCCATCTGTTGTACATTTATAGTTCTTCTCTTTACCGTGATAGCGGCAGCGCTATCGCGGAAGCGTGCGCATTGGAATGAAACTAAGTAGGAAATACAAAACTATGCTGCGAATGTGATGACCATACTAAGGGTGGATTTGCCATTATCCGAGTCATTTTTTTCGCTCTGCGTAACCGAAAATAAACCATTGTGTTCATTTTATAATATTGGAGCAAAAAACCCAATACTGGGAGTGTGTCATCTCTGAAAAAAACCTGACACTCAAAGGGTTAAATACTCTTGCTCAATCTTGAACTTCAGCTCACTATCTTGTTACATGTTGTCAATGCAGTCAACACCCATTACAGGGGACTGTAACGATCCAGTGAGAAAGGTCCCTATATCTGAAGTCCGTTCTATATAAAATTAGGACTGGGGTATGTTGTGAAATGGGGGAACTTCACACATATATCACACATGTCTAGTGTTTGATTATTCAAACCCAAAGGCAGGTGCAAAAATACTGTAAAGCTGAAAATTAAAGAAGCGGATTTCCAGTAACGGTACAAACACATTATCAGCACATTGCCTCGCTGTTTGCTGTTTTATAGATGCTTGCTGCCAACAAATGGCAGTTTCCCCACACAACGGCAAAAATTTGCTGTTGGGGGAGAAATAGGTTCAAACTATATTTCTGCTGTTACAGCCAGCTCCTGGCCATGCTGGGTGCCTGATTGTGTCATCACTGTCAACACAAACATCGGCTGCAATTCGTCTTTCACATGAAATTATGGTAAATTGAATTAACTGGTGTCTTAATTTTATCTTGCATGACAACCACTGTCAAACCTCTAGCACGAGCAGGAGTTGCGGTATGAGGCAAGTTCAACTTGAAGCTAACATCCAGTGGCTGCTGCACTGCATGTGCAACAGCTGGACCACATCGTGCGTTTCTTAGCCTGAATGCCGTCGATAGCAGCCTACCTTTTTTGTGTGAATGGATTAGATGAGAAGATAAAGTGTCCTCAAAAAAACGCATTTTGCAATCTTTTACACACCATTCACCTTGGCTTCTCCGAAGTGAAGCGGGCTGGGCCTAATGGCACCCATGGCACTGAGCCGACAGCAGCGGGCCACAGTGAGCCACTTTCTGGTCATATGAAAAAGTCGGCATTAGCCAGCACGGGGTCAAGCAGCGCGTCACTGAGGAAAGTTTGCCACTACAGTCGAACCCGGCTATATCGAACTCGCAAAAAAACCTCTATCAGTTCGATGTAGAGCATAATTCGATACAAACCTGCTAAATAATTGGATGTCATAAAAGCACATACCATATATAAAATCGCTTTACTGATGAAACTAGCTTAGTTTCCCATGAAGTAGTCCTGTATTTTCTTCTGCTTGGGCAATTTCGCTGCCTGTGAGGAACACACTTCTCCACATTGTCAAAGGAGCCGGATCAGCTAAGGCCGCAATTTTCCGCTTTCGCGCTGAAGCACTGGACTAGTGCGAGCACACCAATCACCTCGGAGGATATGGGCAAAGGACCGTCGTTGCTTTCCTTATTGTGCCCACTTTCACTTGTGCTCGGTACGATGTCGGTAATGTAGTCTTCATTTTCGGGCTCTCCCGTGGTTGCAACACCATCATTTGCACTCACAAACTCGTCCCCCGTTGATTCGTCAACAGCTTCCGGAAATTCTGACAGCTCGCTCCAAACACCGGCAACTGCTTCGTTGCATTCGTCAGAATTTACAATCATCACCGAGCACGCGCAAGCCGACACGGCTGAAGCAATTTCGGATTAACCACTTGTACACCACTGTGCGTATGCGTCGGGCGCCACGTGCACCGGGTCGCGAGTTTGGCTGCTTTAGCCCCAATCTCCCCCGTATTCTTCAAGATCGTGCTGGGAGTGTTCCTCGGAATCTTGCACGCTGCGGGGACATCCGAATTCTCACCGCGTTCGGCCGATTTATGATTTCGAGCTTCACGATAAAAGGCGAATTCTGCCGCTTCACTGTGGGAGAAGGCCCTCAAGGCGCGCACAAAATGAACCAGAAAAGCAGCGAGACAACTCGCACTTTCGCCATCTTGCACGAGGCCACAAGAGCCTCTGATTGGCTGTCTGAGCAAGCGCTGCGGGATGGCCAAGATCATATTTTTGCAGGGGGGGGGTTGTTGATGGCTCGTCCGAGGTAGCGCGGTCACGGTAGGGAGAGCGGTTGGATGGAGCCGCGCCGCTGGGTTTCCCCGCCACCGCAATGGAAAGCCAACTTCTGGGGGCACTATTCAGCTGCTTGATTTTCGATATATTGGGAGTCGCTGCTATTTTTGTTCGATGTAAGCGTAATTTTTGCTATATATACTCATTGTAATTATACTGTGTCCAGAAATTGTTCGATATATAGAATAATTCAATGTAAGCGGGTTCGATATAGTCGGGTTCGACTGTAGTACTAATGTGTCCGCAACTGGGCAGAAATAGTTGCTTGCAGTGCACTATTACATGCAAACATTGCTGCAGCAAAGTTTGTCACATATGTACCACCTAGACAAAATTTGCCAAAAATTTTGTCCATGTAGACGATAGTCTGCTATAGCTAGTATTGCTGAAAGTGAATTTTTTTGGAGGAATAATATAGGCATAACTAAACTAAGAAGAATGGTCTAATATATCTATAAGTATGTTGTATGTGGATACACTGTAGAAAGCGTTGATTGTAATTGGGTGTAACACATGTGCCTGATGTGTCACTGTGCCACATGTCACCGTTACACATCACTGTCACCAGCAGTTTATTAAGTCACGAAGTGGAAATTCAGTTTGGTGATTCCTGTCTGTACACGAGAAACCACAGTGCAAATTGCTGGTCATCATCAGTAAGTCTTGGGATTGATTGATTGATTGACTGACTGACTGCATTAAATGTCCTAAAGCAACTACACGTATGCGTACCAGTGTGTGAAAGCTCGCACCCACGCGCCTCACGCATGTGCAGATGGTGTAGGACAGGTTGACAGATTGTACGCGTCGAAGCGTAGCGCAAGTACAGATATCTAATGTTTATGCACACTAAGAAATAGCGTTGTCCAACATGGCGGCACCCATGGCTCCCGCTTCAGCATGAATTCTCATGATGGCTACGTCCTCACTCGCATTGATCGCAAGGAAATGTTGAAATGAACTTTCGCTTTCTCTAAACTCACCTGAAGCTTTAGTTATAAGAGCATAGTGCGTCAAATTTGTGAGATCGTTCGGTGATTCCCGCACCCATAGGCCTAACGAGATGCATCCGAGATGTGTGGTGGTTAGAGGAGTAGGTGTGGCTACCAACCCATCTGGAACGTAGGTCATATCATGATGCAAAAAGTGGCGCTGCACTCAGTACAACTTGCAAACATTCGCTTTAACAGAAACTGAGCCACCATGAATGCCTCCCTCTCCTTTCCCTGGCGCCATGTGCATGACTGGAGACTGCATGTTTCCTTCCCGCTTTCCTCCCTTGTACACGGGAGATTGAGCCACGATCGTCGTTACCCCTCAGGCACAGTTGTGCAATATGCAGTTGCTGCCAGAGTACAATGCCGCCGTCCGTCCCCCTTCCTACCCCCTTGGGGGGCCTTTTGCACGACGAAAGACAGCGCATGAGATTGAGCCGTGATCATCAACCTCCCTCGCATGCTTTCACTCACACCTACACCATGTGACAACAACAGCAAACAGGTGCCTGTAGCGTCCATATAATTGCTCTCGCAATAAAAGTAGGAGACATGGTACGATTTGGCATCTGACACAACGTCGGACACAATCACACTTGCCGAACGCCATATCAGATACTAAATCGTACCGTATGTCTCCTGCTTCACGGCAGCAAGTTCACGGTGCAATCATTATGCAAGAACAAGAAACACACTTCTTAATAGGGAAAGTGGGTGCTGCGTTCATTACATGAGTGTATTCATTATGCAAGTAAGTACAGTACCATATGTAGCCGAGTCAGGCAAATTGTCTTGTTACAGCTTTAGTGGCCAAACGGCACTCAAAAAGCTGGCATAGCAGAATTTTGTCCATGGTCACAATATTTGTGACATTGTGCATGCAGATTGTGTCAGCAAGATCAAGTGAGACACATTGCAAAATTGCAGTGTGCGGTCACCTATCAAATAATTCTGGAAGCTGTAAAAGAGGATGGATCCACTTTCCAAAACGTTCTTGGACATCACGGCTGACCCTAGAATTGCTACATTCAGTAGCGTTCCAGGTGCCATGTATTGCTTCTTATCGATGCTGCACTGGTCGTCAACTTTTGTGGCTTCATACTTATGAGCATGACCGTAGCCTAATGCACAAACCCATTCACACTTGTGCAACAGTGAGGAGGATTTTGCAGCTTGATATTCACAGAATGCAGATAGCATGAATGTCGGTCGTTTCATTGGTGATGCATGGGTGCACAGGGTCATAGAGAGTAATATGGTATGAATGCAAACCAAACTGACAGACTGGCCCATTTGCTGGGTCATATGGCGAAAGCACCAATGAGTAACAGCACAGTTGAGTCATTCAAAGTGCCTCGAAAACAGTGAAAGTACTGGCCAACTGCATGCTCTGGCTTCCTCTCACATGTTTCTGCTGGTGGTCATGGCTCCTCGATTCATATCTTCAAGAATGGTGCGGAAGAGCTTCCATATTGCCTAAAATTCTGAACATTAAAAAAAATTTTTAATTAAAATTTCGAATTTTACAACTCCGTATCATCCTGAAATATATTTCAGCCACGATGTATCACTGAGATTCTACCGTAATCTTTTCACTGTGGGTTCATGATAATATTAGTGAGGGCACAAGAAGCTGGGGTTTAATTTTTAGCAGTGACAGAAATTACATTACACATAGAACTTCTTCGAAGGCTCCATGTTTGTTAACTTATTAGACTTCTTTTCTTTTGTGTTCTTTTAGAAATTTCAGTGAAAGATGAATATTTGTCAGGAAGTTGTTTACAATTGTTACATGATATTGCACTGCATATTGTAATATAGAAAATTTATTGGTTAGGCTTAATTGTTACAGTGAAACCTCATTAAACCGTAGTTGGCCGGAGCTCGGAAAAAGTATGTACCAAACGGCAGTACTGCTTAGCCGAAATAGCATGAGGTCGCCCACTTACCCGTCAAAAATGAAACTCTGAGAGTGTGATGAAAGGGGAAAAAAACATGCAGTATTTATTTACTTCGCGCGACAAAAGTGGTATTTTCGTTTGATGCCGCCGCGGCCTAGCAGCGATGACAGCGGCCTCAAACTTACTGAAGCTGCGAGCCAGCTTTTCAACCAGCCCCCCCTTCTCGGCAAACACTCGCATTGCAGATTCCTCGTTGGCGTTGCATATTCTCCGTGCACGGGCGCGGTAGCGTTGCGGAAGTCGCGGGGCACCTTTTCATTGAGGGGTGCTGTTCTCCTCGCGACGATTGCATTTGTGCAGCTTCTGCCACTGTCAGGCCTGAATCGCCCGTGCTATCGCTTTCCGTGTCATCCTTGTCACTGTTGCTAGGCGACACTTCGGCAAAACAGAGGCAACGATGGCGAAAAGTCAAACCTCGCAGCCGACATCTCTTCGTGGTCGCAGCAGCGCTGCCGAGCAACTTCTTCACATCCCAAATGCCACACACCGTAGTCAACAGCAGACCCATGTCGCGTGCCAGCACCAACTTCGTGTCACGTTCGACAGCATGAATGATGTCTAAATTTTCTTCTATGCTGAGCACCTGGCGTCTTTTTTATCCGAGCTTCAGCATGACGCGGTTCCTCGTTTGCACGACACCACAACGCTCTCTGGGCAGGGTTGCCAGGTCCAAAATGTGGAAAGTAGCCAAAAAATCTAGGAAAGTAACCAGAAATGTAGCCGATTTTGGCCAAATGCATAAATGTAGCCAAAGAAGTAGCCACGTTATGGAAAAACGTTGCATTTTCATTTATTGTGTAACTGAAGACATTATCATAGCCAACATTTAAAACTGCTTTTAGTAAATGTACGAACATACAAAAAAATATGAAACGTGTATAAATGACTACAGCTAACAGCGCTTTGATCAGCATGTAATACGACTAGAATATTATCACAAATCAGAATCACAGCTGCAGTTCAGGTGTAAATGTTTGAGTTAATCTTGGCAATAATTCCTGGAGGAATGTCAAAGCTCGAGGCATCCTTGAGCGATCGCTCTCACGATTATTCACATGTGATTCTGCATCTTGGCATCGGATGCGTCGCAGGACGTTTGTTACGCTGTGCAAAGTGAGATGCCTAGTCGCGTGAAATCTCGCAAAAGTGATCGTATTCCCGAATACAGCTGTATATTTTCAAGCTGGCAATGCGCAAATGGACCAAATACGCCGAGAGCGCGCCGCCACACTGGCTGCTGCCATGCTGGTAGCATGTTTACGTTTATCCCGTGGCCAGCTGTCCGAGTGTTCGATTTTGCAAACTTCGGGCAGCTTCGGGTTGTCTTAGGATCCCAGCTCATGTGACTTCCTATCGGGACTGGAACTAGCTGGCTGCCAACAGGCTGCCAGAACTCTGAAAGTCGAAGAAGTCCAATGTGTAGCAGGCCTCATGCGAAACGTCACTGCGAAGATGGAACACGCTGTGACGTCACTAGTGTGAAATCCTTTGCATGAAATGAAAGCACCCGAATCAGATTGACGATGATGATGGACCAGCTTGAAAAGATTTGAAGTGCTGTGGTCGTGTGTTGGCCTAAATATTTGCTAATGTTGTGGCATAATATGAGCTACACAAGTTTCTATCCAATTTTTACAATAGTCAAGCTATTTCAAAAGTAGCCAAGGCATTTTTTTTCCTGCCAACAGCCTAAAAATAGCCAATTTGGCGCAAAGTAGCCAAATCTGGCAACCCTGTCTCAGGGACGGCGTTGAAATGATGTTGATGTGGCTTCATGCGCAAACGCACAGGGTGCTTGGAGGCCGTTGTTCAGGTCTCTGAGGCTTGTTGTTCTGCCGGGCCACCCGATGGTGACGACGCACCGCCGTGCTTGCGCGACAAAAAGTGGAAACACTACATGTTAGCTGAAACGTACGCAATTATCTGGTACGGCTTATGCGGATACAAAACACATTATGTTCAATGGCCACTGAGTCCAGCATTTGGCTTTACTACTTTAAAACGAAACTACTATTTAAGCAAGTACGGCTTAACAAGGTTTTACTGTATATCCTTTAATTACATCCAGTACCATTGTGGCACTAGTCTATAAATAATAAGGTTAGTTAATCTCTTACCCTGTGCCCATGTGGCATGTGTAAGGGCACCCTGTGCTGTGCTGTGGAAATTAGTGCCAGAAGAAGCACCTGTAGTGGCGGTGCAGATATTGTGGCTATGGGAAACCTTTCACATTGCAGGCAGTTACCCGTGCTGCTGTGGCATGCCAGTTGGCTGCTGCACTCTTGTATTGTTTACATTTTTGCCCATTTGACTGCTTCGTCATAAGCCCTGGCTTGGGTAACAAAGTGTTTTGTAGTGCGGAGTTGGGAGGCATCAACCCATGGCAATTCACCGGTAATGAAATTTTTTCTTGAAATTGCACCGAGAGACGAAATAATACAAACTTTAGCTTAAGCTTGTTGTAAGGGTGGACTCAAGAAAAAGATGTAGCCATATTGTATAGAACTTGTACAGTGCACTGGTGTATGAACTGGTGCACTGGTGTAGAATTGTGCATGAACCATACTTTCAAGAACTTTGTAATGTCTGCATCATGTTTTATCATTGCTAGTGATAGTAGTGACACATTTGGGAAGCTAAATGGTTAACATGTTCAAAGTGCGCAAAATGTTTGGTGGGAAAACTAACTTTATTAAGTAGAACATTGTAAATGGAATTTATGCATGCAGCATGTTTTGCGTGCCTATAGAACTGTCCACAAGGCGGCACACTGGCATTTGGCTTGTGTTGTAAACTGGAGAATAAAAATTGATTTGATATGATTTATGCATGCCAATGCATAAAGAGAAGTCTCTTAATTGGCACCACTCATAAGCTGGAGTTAGTTGTGTGTTTGTATTTTTTCTCTTCTCTGATTTAGTTTCTATCTGTTACAAATTATTTAGTTTTTTCTTCAATTTGGGCCATTCACTTCCATGGGCTCTGTGAGAGCGTGACTGCCTATCACGCAACTTAATATTGAAGCTAGCCCCTCTGCATGAGGAGTGATTGTGGTAGGCATGTCCCAGGAAAGCCTTCCTCTTTATACATGACACACTTGTTATAAACATTCAGTATTAATGGTCTGGCATGTGAGGTTCAAAGGGGCCCGGAAACACTTCTTGAACATAGTAAGAAAACATTGTTAATCTGCACACTGGGCTTCTGTAAACATGCGAGCCAGATATTGCACTGCATGCAGCAGGGAATTCACAATCTTGTGTCGAAAACAGTGAAAAATTGCTTGCTCTCGCTTCCGCAGTGTCATCGCAAGCAGCTGGACCCACAAGCAGCTATTGGCTGATTTCGTGTTCACGAGACTGTTCTCATTAATGCATAATTGCTAATATTTAGTTGAAGAAATGAAACATATACCTATATGGTGTTTCTGCAATCTCAAAAAGACACAAAAATAATGTAATCTTGGCACTGCTGGTCTATGCACGACATTTAAGCGTTATGCACATGGCCTTCGAGATGGCAGTAGTGTGCTGCATAGCCTAGTCTACTACGGCCGCCACAGGGTGCCACGACAAGCCCGTTCGCTGCCAAGGCACTCAACTTTTCGGCAGGGCTTTTCCCCCTTGGGCTTCCCCCCTGTGTAGTTTCCAGCATGCTAGCAGAGACAAAAAGAGAGAACGCCACGTATCAGTGAGATACACTGCTTGAAGGATTCGAAAAGCGTTTTTGCCACAAGATTCATGAGACGACGCCCTTTAATAGTGAAGCCGTTCCATGTTTAGTTAAAAAAGTGTTTCGGAGCCCCTTTAAGCACAGGCATACTGAGCTCGCGCTCTTTTGAATGGCAATTTCAATATGACAGTTCCGCTCTTTTATGTGTACAGTATTCTACAGTATATGAGGTGTGTTCAAAAAGTATCAAACCTTTGGTCAGCAGAAATACATTCATTGATTAGGAGATACTAATCCCCTTCAAAGTAGTCATCTTGGTAACGCACACACTTCTCCCAGCTTTCCCGCCATTGTTTGGAAATGCTTCTGGAATGCGCCTTTTAGAATGGTGATCAGCCGGGCCGTTGCATTCCGCATGATGTCTTCTCTTGACTCAAATCGGGTTCCTTTCAGTGGCATTTCCAGCTTGGGAAATAGCAAAAAGTCGCACGGAGCCATGTTGGGGGAGTAGGGAGCCTGATGAACCACAGGAATAGCTGTCAGTCAGGCGTGTTGGTCTTGCTAAGTCTCCGTTTTAGTAGCGCTTTTTTCCATCGTGAACCACAGGAATGTTGTGTTTGGTGAAGAAAATCTGAATCAGATGCACAGAATGGGTGGGTGCGTTGTCATGATAGAGCTGCCAAGTTTTTGCTACCCAAAGATCCAGTTGTTTGCACCCACGGAGTAAGACATTTAGGAGGTGAAACTCCCATCAGCGCGAGCGAGCGCAGGCGACCAGTAAGGTCACAATTGTTGTATGCACCGACGGGGCCGTATACAGTGGCGGCGCCATGCGGCGCGTCGTAGAAGCCGCAGCGAAAAAAACAAACAAACAAATGTAGTGCCCGGGCAGGCGGCTCTCAACGGCGGTAATATAGTGCCTAGAATATACTGCTAGTGTGTCGTACGGAGCGCTCTCCCAATGGGAGAGGGTGGCAGTGAGTGCGATGCCTTCCAACTTTGGCCGCGAGAGGCGCTGCTCGTCGTAAAGGTGCCGTCGCTGCCGGGCATGCCGCAGTCGCTGCAGTTGCATTGGTCGTGTGCGGTGTGTATTATAGTATTTTAGTCGGATCTGCGCTTTTTACTGCGTTTTTCTCCGTGCTGTTCCGTGTGAGGGAAGACCACAGCGACTAATGATGCTAAACTCGAAGCATCAAGGCAGGGAAAAAAACGTGTTTCGTGCCGCTCTGTCGGAGTGGCTACCGGTCGAATCCGGACAAAGCTTCCATGTTTGGTGTGCCCTCGGACCCAACACGGCTTGCGGAGTGGGAGCGGCTGATCAGAAGACAGGACCGCAAGTTGACTCCAGCGTGTGTTGTCTGCGAAAAACATTTTAAAGACAGCTATAGCGAAAGAACGTTCAAAGTGACGGTGAACGGTGTTGTCAACGCGTGCTCGCCCGAGACAGACCACGTCTCATGCCCGACGCAATGCCAACGGTATTCGACAACTATCCGAAATACCTTCTGCCTAAGAAGACATGGAAACGAAAAGTAAGGAACTTGTGTGACCAACCTGCCGCTAAACGGCAAAAGCGCAGTGCCGGTGCAGGCGTCAGCGATGGAGCGTCAAGACGATGTCTCCGACGAGCCGCCAGCAACAGAAGAGCCGTGTGAGAACTCATGCCCGCAGCAGCAGATGGGTTGTATTGCTGTTAAAGATCACCATCCGTTCAACTCAATTTGTATTCCTGAAACCTGGGCCAAGCTATCTGAAGCACCTGCTGGCTCTGTAGCCTACGCACGTTATCGAGCAGAAAAAAATAACTTTGCCACTTTGTATATAGAAAGAATGCTAACATTTGGAAGCTTGATGCCTGAAAGCAGCTCTGTGGTCGCTACAGTGTATTTTCTTGGAAAAGAACATAGCAAGCACGTGCTTACAACAATAGTTGAAACTGAAGAACTAATTAGGCGCAGTGCATTGGAGGTTCTTTGTAGCGGATGTGGTCTGAAACCTGATTCAGCAAAGCACATATCATTCATGGAGAAGTATTTTGCAGAAAAGTGTCGCTTGACCGCCGAGTCTGAAGGGGAGAGCTGTGCTCAATGCAAATACCAGCAGAGACTTACCTCCGTATTCAGAAATGCAACTTAAGTTGAAGCTCATGCTTGACTTGATCTAAGTGACGCCTATCGGGAACGTGCCGAAGGAAACGCAGTGAGCGTCTTTGGGCACGTTAATGCCAGGCGTCATTTAAATCAAGTCAAGCATGAGCTTGAAGTTAAGTTACATTTATGAATACGGCGGTTACTCAGAACAAGCTGCGCAGAAAGAGGAAGCAAGCATGCAGTCAGCCAAACAAAAGCAGTAACATTTCTCGTGCTCTGCAAAGAGGGAAGAGAAAACTGGCAGGTGCGCAGCAGCAAGTGGCTCTAATGAAGGCGCAGAATGAGACGCTAAGTGAGTCTGCAGTCTGCTCGCCATTGACAATGGGGGCCACTACTCGGTCTTTCCACCTGCACAGAGCTGGCTGAGCGCTCACTCAGCATGAAGGTGTATACGGTATCTTTCACCCGCGATCGCGATGCGTGATTGCAATCGACTGGCCCCTAGTTGAATAAAATCTCGATCAGAATTAAGTTTCCATGTAGCAACAATGAGTCCGCACCATACTCGATCGTTCTATCACAACAACGTAATGCCGCCAACGCATCAAATTTTGTTGCTTATTTCAAGTTGGGTACCTCGCTGAACATTAGCCGGTCAATATGACTTCTGCTTAAGTCCTCTCGCGGTTCACCACAAAGAATAAACGAATAAAAATTTAGCAAACTGGACCTGGTTGTACGTGTCAAACGTTTCGCCGAGCGCTGTTTCAGTCCAGGATTTTTTCCGGATAATGCCAGGGCGGTAAGATTGTCTCCAGCCAGTAGAGTTTTTAAGCAAAAATTGCTCTCAAAGCCTTCAGAGACAGGCTTTCGCAGTGAAAAGTGCAGCGCACCAACGTCAGAGTTGCCGCACCTACGCTGCCTCGGCAGCGAACGAGGCATGGTGGCACCTTAGCGATTGGCAGCGCCACCACGCGGTGGCTGCGGGAAGGCATTGCCTCGGCGGCCACGCGAGCGCGCGCCCTCGGCACACTAGCAAGTATATTCTAGGCACTATAGCGGTAATTTCTTTCCAGGCCGCCAGGCACCGGCAGCGCGATAACGGCTCCGCGGGCTTGTGACCTTTTCTGGTCGCCGCAAACAGCGGAGTTTCCACTCCTAAATGTTTCTTGCTCCATGTTTGCACTGCACAGCATCACGAAGGCAACAGAGGACCTCCTGGTAGTATTCCTTTGTGATGGTTTGGCCTTTTGGTGCGTGTTCATGATGCACCAACCCACGGGAGTTGAAGAAAATGGTCAACGTGACCTTGACATTGCTGTGGATCTATCATGCTTTGTTTGGCCTCAGGGATGTTGGATGTTTCCACTGCGACGACTGCATCTTGGTTTCTGGGTCGTACCCATAAACCCATGACTCATCACCTGTGATCACAGTGTCCAGAAAGTTAGGCTTACTGTTTGCGTTGTCCAGCAGGTCCTGTGCAATTCCCAGATGGAGTTGCTTCTGCTCCATTGTTAGCAGTTTCAGTATAAATTTCGGGGAGATTCTCCTCATGCCCAAATCGTTGGTCAACATTGAATGCACTGATCCAATACTTGCCCCTATCTTGTTTGGAAATTCTTAGACTGTGATGCAACGGTCCTCCATGACCAAAGTCCGAACTTGCTGAATGAGATTTTCATTTCAGCTTGTTGAGGGTCTTCCTGAACGCGGTTCACCGTCCACTGATGTGTGGCAATTTTTGAAACAGTTGTACTGCTCCTTTATTCCTGAGGTGCTCATGGCATCGTCCCCGAAAGCCTGTTAAAGCTTGTGAATGGCTTTCACTTGGGCATTGCCAAGCCTTTGCCAAAATTTGATGCAATATCGCTGCTTATGTTACGACAAGCGCTCACTACACATTCTCACTCATAGGCCAACTGCGGGCAACTGACGCTTTCTGCGGGCGGAAAAAAATTTTCGCGTGCATATGAATGTCCACTCCATATCCATTGAAGGAAGCCTCCTGCCCTACATTGATTTACGTGGTAAAGAAGAAGGTTCGATACTTCTTGAACACACCTTGTATACCGGAGCTAGGTATAAGTGGGTTTATATTTCTTGAAAATAGAAGGCCTAAATATTGATTTATATAAAGCCTGCATTTTTTCTGCAGGTCTTTTAGCCACCAACATTTGTAAAATGTTACTGCATATCATATTAATAAACTCTGTGAACAGACAGATCTCGAAAATTGCTAGGTACTTTTTTGTTCTTGATTCTCACAGCTTGCAGCATGAGTCAAAATAGGCACTTTACAAGGCCTATATGGTGGTGTTTGCCCAGCCCGATCAGCAGCAGCAGCAGCAGCAGTGGCGATGTTGCACGCGTAGGCTTCTTTAGGCTTGGCCATGGCAAGCGCGCCCTCCTGAACGAGCTGAAACGGAGGCAAGTCCACCCGGATGGCGGTGGCTGTGCCGGCCAAGCAAGGCAGCCCTGCAGCAAAAGTAACACTCCCCCTTTACGGCGAGTGTAGCTGCTGCTCTTGATGTGCCTCTGCCTCTTTTTTCAGTGGTTCCGGGCTGGCTGCGCCCGCACACCCACACGTGCCTTGCGCTCGAAATCGGGCAAGTACACCTGATGGGAGGCAACACAGCAGTGTGGCGTTTCTTTAGCGAGGCTTGCCAATAAGGGATATGATGGAAGGCAGCTGGAGAGAGTTGGGAGAACAGGTTTTTGGAACAGTTGGCCAGGCCACTAAGCGATGTCTGCTTGCCAAGGGAGAGGGTGCATGTGTATATTGAAGAAGGAAGGGTTTTATGCATCCTGTGGTAGCCAGTGGTGTTGTTGTTGTTGCAGATTTTTGCAAGTTCTGCTAGCTTGGCCCATGGGCCTGCATTTTGAAATTGTAACCAGAAAGGATGCGTATGCACGAGGATTGCTATTCTTTGATTCCCTCGCAAAGTTGGGAATTACTACATTTGAGCTCAGCTTTCAATGGTAGCTGAACTGCTTTGCTGGGCTATGCCACTGCTATGAAGCCTCTGATACTGAACTCATTTCTGTTCTATTCAAGAATTTTAATATGAATTAGAAGCATACTTGTCACCGTGCTTGTAGTGTCTGCTTTATGCATGTGTGGAATAATTGGTAAATTATGGAAGGTTAGGCATCCGTTATCTATAGACTGAGGTGTGTGGCTTGGTGCTACGTAGTCCTGGATTCCGAAGTGTTTGTTTAAATGTTCGTTAGACCATCTTGCAACAGGATTTTTTTTTTTTAACCTGTGAGGAATTGTGCTTGTGTTGACAGGCTCATGTAAACTTGCATTTCCAAAGTGACTACCGAAATATCGAACTGGAAACAATAAAATATTTTTGCAAGAACCAGAACTGCCCCAGAAGAGTTCAATTTTTTTTTAGATCCGAAACAAAATATAAAATGATTTTTGGTTCAGGTTGGCCACCTTCTTACGTGCTTGTGGTCCACGCTATGGTGGCTAGAAGGGGCAGTGTGATGAGCTGGAGCAAGGAACTGCTCAAAATGGCAATGAAACATGGCATCTCAATTAGGGGCCACCATGTGCACACAGAGCATGTTCACCTAATGCAGCGGTGCACATGTATAGGCACAGCTACAGCTGAATGCGAGGCAACCTTTTCGCCCCTCCCCCTTTTTTTTTTTTTGAAAGTTTATAATTTTCACATGCATTGCGCACATACATACTTTCAGCCATTCTCCAAGCCTTGCATATGCGTGCAAAAAGAGCGAGAAGCGGTGTAATGACAGCCGGGAGCGCATTGTATTTGCCATGTGTCGGTGACTGACGTCAGGAATGTTTGACACACGTAGGGCCCCCTCCCCCCCCCCCTTTTTTTTTCTTTTTTTCCGTCACTGTACGCATCAGATTGAGTAAAGCTGAGTAGTAGGTAAAATGCTGTTATTCCTGTTTTAGTTGAAACCTATACTGCAACAGCGTCATCCACAACTAAAGAAGTTCATAACTTCAATCTTGCATTTGGCAATGCTTTGTGACAAATATTGTTTTGCACCACCCAGACCAACTGCCAAGCAAAATAAGTGTATCTTATAAAAAAAGGCAAGCTAAAGTCACAATCAGCTCTAAATAGCTGTCCCACAGAAATAGAATGATCATGCATAGTTGATGCAATTAAGTGATTGTTGCATGGTGCAGTTGTTTCATTTTGCCTTTTTACATTTATTTTTCTTGTGTGCGTGTTAATCCTTTTTTCTCGCATTAACTTATCTGTGTTCTGTAATAATGCCCAGTTCATTTCATTGGTCATGTACATGCGTGATATATACGGCAAAACCTTTTCCAGATTAAACGTCAGCATATCCACACTGTTGCTCGCCTTTGCTATGCTCTTAATTTTTGCCATGAACAGCAGCTGTGATATGGAATGTTGTAATTTAAATTAAAATATGTAGCCTTACGTGGCAAAACCATGAGCTAATTATGTCAGGCACGCCGTATCATGCCGTATCAGACCACCTGGCGCTCTTTAATGTACACCCAATGCACGGTACAGAGCGGTTTTGCATTCAGTAACCATCAGAACATGTCGCCGTGTTGGAATTGAACCCGCGACCTTGAGTTCAGAAGCGCAACACTGTAGCAACTATAGGCTACCGTGGCAGGTAATGTGGAATAATCTGAAAGTCTGCAGCACCAGTTTACACAAGTTTCTTTTTCACAGAGCTTTCATTCCCTTCTGCATGATATTTCGGCGCATACGGAAACATGGGACGGCATCCTTTGTGAGGTGCGGCTGACTGATCGTGCGGTATTTCCACAACTTCACCATTGATTATGTAGCGATGAGGGCTTTTTTTATTAACGTTAGCTACTTCGAAGTGATGCTTGCTAATGAAGCAGTTGTGAGTTCTGTGCATCTCTATTTATAGTATGGGCCGATTTTTTCTGTCGCAAAGCATCCTTCGAAACTCAAAAGATGACGCTTTTGTTTTTCTTTTCTGCTGAACATGATTTGCGCACATTTTTCAGCCACATGCAAAACATGTGCCTGCTTTTGAAGGCTGCTACATCCTGCGTCTGCGAAGCTTGCACAACGAAGTAATGCGTTCAGTAAGCGGTGCACTTCTACAGAACCGTCAACACATTGCACACTGGTGCGCATGGCCGCCGTACTGGGGACCCTGCGCGCTCCCGACGACGACAGTGCCCGAAAGGGGTGGTCGAAATTTTCATCGTATTTTGTGCGCTCCTCTCTCACCGTGTGCACACGGTGCCCATCACACTGCCTCTTCTAGTCACCATATCCATGCATTGCCTACATTTCTGGCTCATCCGTGCTCCCTCATTTGTACATGCACGTGGGCTTGCTGTCATTTTAAAAGTGTAGACACCATTATTGCAGTTTTGAATGTGGCTCATTGGGCAGCAAGCGTGTTACCAATACATTTGTGAACATTTGAAATTGGTGACTGTCAAATAGCTCTCCAGTGGTGGAAGTCCCATATAATTGATAAGATGAAGCATTTCCTAGCTAGGCGGTCTCTTTTGATCGCACCGGTATGCAAACTGAAGTAGGTGCAATAAAATTTGTGTATTGCTCCTGAGCCGTGCTTCCACATTGGGATTTTTAAAACTACTTGCTGCTTGAATAACAGCTCACATACTTTTCTCTTCATTAGTGCAGATCAGCAGCACCGTCAAGTTTTTGTCCAAGATTAATTTATGCTGTTTTCCTGTAAATATTCTCGGGTCATGCAAACAAACATAAACCAGTTAAGCCAAACGAAGACATTATTTTCTCGGTCTGAATTTGAACTAGTAATGAGCAGTTTTTGCTGAAAAGGGAAAAAAATTGACATCAACCTGCCTTGTAGCACAAAGCTACAAAGTAAACCCACACGGGTTTCTCAGAAAGAAAGCTTTTCAGTTGAAGAAAACTTTCTCCTGGTGTGATAAACATATATCTCTGAAGACATAAACAACTGATAGTATTATGCTCTACTGATATAATTTTGCTGAATTAGGCAGTAGCTGCATTCTTAGTATGTGTACACATACGCTGTGATATGATGAGAAATGTCTTTATGTCAGGGAACCTTGCTTCTTGAGTTCACGGTGCCGAGTCCCTTCAGAAGTCCTAAGGGGTATGTGAAACACATTCTTTACCTTGCATTTTGCAGTCAGAGAACTTCATGCTTAAAATGATAAATGATATCCTTAGCATTATTTTCTTGGATGCATCCCTTATTAGTCACAGAATGGGATTAAAGAAATATTCTGAGTCACCACATGGGTGTTTGAACACCCAAAATTATGATATCACTCAAGTAGCAGTTGACACAGGCACAACTTCTCCTGACTCGCTTTTTTTTCTTTTAGTTCTTTCTTTTTATTAGTGTTTTCCTGCAGTTTCTCAAGCTTGTTTTTGCGGTTTCTCATTTTGAACATCTGTGGTGTCTGGGTGGGATGGTGGGGGGATGTCTGTTGTGTAATGTACAACACAAAGCTTTATTAATCCCTTTGTGCTCGTTGAAACAAGCATGAGAAGTTCTCACTGACACTTATTTCTATTGACAGCAGTTTGTTATGCAGTCTGTTCTGTAAAATGTTGCTGCATAATACTTGGCGAGAGTCACACACCATGCAGCTCGTGCATACGACAACCTTTCTGTTGCTAAATGTTCTGCCTGCTCAGTCTTTGCCTATTTGTTGCTAGCCAGGCTTCAACGTTAACGGTGGCGCTTGCTATATGGATCCTGTTGCAGGAACTGGATGTGAAAGCAGGCGGTGGCCAGACACTGCGCATCGGCGACATGCTGCGCCATATGCTCACCAAGCTGGAGTGGTTTGCCACCTTATTCCCTCGAATTCCTGTGCCTATCCAGAAAGAGATTGAGCGCAGGCTTTCCTTGCGCCCTCCTGCATTGGCCCCAGCAACTCAAGCTCCAAGCGCTGAGCCAGCAGCCACCATAACAGAAACAGCTGCTGCGAGTGAGCGGGCACTGTCACCGGAACCAAGACGCAGGAGGTATGCAGGGCATGCTACAAACGTGTTTTAAAAAACAACAATAATAAGGGCTGTTGGTTATAAGAAATAGGAGCTAATGTGCTGCACGCTTGCTTAGTTACGTTTTGAAGTTTTTGCCTGCTGAATATGCAGAAGTTGACCTGAAGCACTCTTGACTTCTGTAGCTCTGTTGGAAAGGAGACATTTTACTTTGGCCATCATATCTCACACTTGGAGCGGATCCTGAGACTTATGTCTGTGGTCTGAACCTTGTGTGGCACAGCACAGTGTGATAGGATGATTTAGAAGTAGAAGACCAAATGCAACCATCCCAAAGCAACTTTCCGCACTGTAGGCCTTGAGGAAAAAGTTCTGCAGAATACGACCTGGTCAGGTAAAATAATTGTTAGTAAAAAAGCAGGTCACTGACCAAAGTCAAAGCAAAAGGATGTTTCGTGATCTTGTGAATGAGGAGTCCGTACGGATCTCGAAAGACCATTGTTTTTACTTTGGTCAGCAACATGCTTCTTTTTTTGACAGGCCTTGGAACAGTAACATGATTTTGTCAGTGTTGTTTACCACTATCAGTGCCATGTCTACATTTTGGTTAGCTGATTAAATTGACAGAAAATTTGTCAGAGATGTCTGAATAAAATTCAGAAAGTAGGAAAAAAAAAAAAAGAAAATCTTAAAACAAGGGTTGGTTTCATATCCACAGCCATCCTGTGTTGTATCTGATCTTTTCTGAAACTGAATAAGTTTGTTGCCTAAAAGAATACTTTTGTCAGCACGGATGACAGGAAGACATGCTGAAAGCATGATGGGATAGAAATTAAGTCTATGATATAGTATCTCATTTCCTAACACTGGAAGGAGCCACATTAGTATAATCTAATCAATTTTATGATTTTGTAGATTTGTCATTGGCTTTTTCCCTAAGGGAACCATGAAACCTAATATATATGTATATACATTCAGGATTATCCAGACCAAAATGGCAGTCTCCGATTGGCTCTGACTGTCACGGCATCAAACGCTCCTTGTAATTGGATGGGTCTGCACATAGGAAGTTTTGTCTGCTTTTGTGTGCAGTAGGTGCTCTCTCATGTTTTAGAGGACGCTGCCTTTTTTCGACATCTTTCAGTAGCGACACATTGCTTTAGCAGCAGAACATGTCTAAACCATAAAATAAAGATACAATTTTGAGAAGCCTTTGCTGGCTTCTGAAAATGGGCGCTCTTTCCCTGAAGAGCTTCCCACACGTAGTGTTAGCACTGCATGGTCGTGAAACTGTTATGTATAGTACCATTGTAAGTAGGCTTTGCGGTGTTTTTACCTGATAATAACCAGTAAGAACTCAAGAGCCAAGGAGTTTTTTGTGTAATAATTAATAAATTATAAAACAGCAAAAAAAATTGCTTTTTTTTTTTTTTTTTTTTTTTTTCAGTAAAGCTATCTTGAGTAGTGTGTTCAAGTCATGTCTCCCCTGCTTTGGCTAAATATACTAGTACAAGTTTGGAAAAAGCCAAACGTAGTCAGTAACAAAGCCTCAGAAATGATCATTTGGCTACCTTGCGTTTCACTTTATTTGCTATTTATGTACACTGCTGGTAAAAACTGATCAAGGGTGTAATGACACTAGTGTGAAATAGGTGAAAGCAGGAGCCAACATTTCGACAAGTGGACTTGTCTTCTTCAAGGTGACATATGCTTTCCTCCCCACAGTATATATAGGTGGGGTTCTTCTAAATGGGAGAGGGTGGAAGGCGGGTGGGTGCGGTAACGAGGGAAGGTGTGTTAGCGGCGAGGGTATCAAATTGAGAATAAAGGAAATTAAAAGCACAGCAAATAGTTATACACACGAAGTCAAATCTAGCTTCACTTGTAGAAGTTCGGATGTGATCTATATGCTTGTGTATGTTCCTTCTGTATGAAACAATATATCAGTGAAACAGGACAATCAATGAACATCAGATTAAACGGACATCGCGCAGACACAGCTAAAAAGCTTCCCAAAGCCGTCGTCGAGCATTTCAACCAACCAGGTCATAACTTTGATGAACTTAAACTCTACATCTTACAGTCAAATTTCCATTCTGAACGAGAAAGAAAATACAGAGAATCATACCTTATCCATAAGTTCAGGACATTGCAGCCAGTAGGCATAAACATTTCAAAGGGAGCTTTAGAATCTATTCTCTATGCTAAATTTCAAGCCATAGGCAACAGCACTTAGTTTGGTTTCTTAGCTTTTTCTTTTTCTTTTCTTCTCCTTTCCATTCATTTTCTTTTATTTATTTATTTATTAATTCCATTTCAGTATTTTATTTTATTTTTTTATTTTTTTCATGTGCACCGCCTTCTGTCGCTCCTTCTATTAGCTCTTTCAGAGACACGATAGTCAACGACCACCAGCGAAACAAATAATAGAGGGCTGTTGTGCACGCCGTTGACATGCTGGCTGAAGCATGGGCGTTGACACGTGATTGACAGACGGCCGTGTACCTCGCCTTGTGCACAGCATTCCTTTATTCTCAATTCAACACCCTCGCCGCTAACACACACAAAATGATTAGAAGAAACGAACACATTGAAAGAAACCGATCTTTATTTGTTATCTTAAATCCATAGTACAAGTCATTGCAGCTGCATTGCATTTGGTTAAATGCGAGCATGCTACTTGGTCATGTTCAGCCATTTTCATGTCCCCTTTTACTGCAAACAGCAGTTATAAGCTAGGAAACGGGCCAATGTGTTTGTGTGTTTGTCACGCTTTAGTTAAAGCACACCAAAGCCAAAAAAAAAAAGCTTTTTCACCTGACATGTGAAGCATTGATTGCGATAGCAAATTATTAGACAGTTATACGAAGTAACAGCAGTTTTATCAAGTGCGTAAACTGCTGTAAATATTTCCCTACAAACCAACTTAACAAGCACGTTGTGGTGCCTGCACAGGCAAACACTAACGCATCTCGCACAAGGACTGCGGACACTCGTCAGAACGCTGGCATGATTAAGAGCGGCAGCAGCGGCGAGCGAATTGACCTTCGTGCTGCCTCTCACTTTAGCGCGAACTAAGTGGCGAGAGTAGAGCACACGTGAAACCATCAGCCCTAGGTGCTCCTAGACTTTCTGCTGATCGATCGCTTTCAAGATAACGCACTGCCGCTCTCGGCTGTGCCACATGCAGCCGCCGCCCGAGTAGAATGCCCTCCCTTTCCGTTACACGCTTTGCCAGCACATTCAGGATTAAGTATTGCTAAGTTTAATTGATTGTTAAATGCCACAAGATGGGAAAAACTTGGTTCGTAATTTGGTATTTCCATCAAACTCTCAAATTTGTCATATTGTGTTTTATGCACAATAGGAGTCCCCATGCACGTGAGTCCCCCAGCGGCCGTGAAGTACCAGGAGATTCTAGCTGGGACAGAGAGCGACCGAGGATACGCCGTAGCAGAAGCAGAGAACGCCATTGGGAGAGACATCATAGGCAAGTTAATTTTATCACTTTTCATATTTGAAATAGCATGGAATGTAACTTAAAGCGTGCCTTTTCTCTTTACCAGCCTGAAGCATTTACTCTAGCCTGTTACAGGGACCTTGAAATAGTTTTCACAGTTTTGTACATGTTAATTCGATAGGGTATGTCCTTGTGATCATATACAGTCAACGACTGAATTTTCGGACGCCCAAATTTTCGGACATGCCTGATATTTCGGACGTCTTCGCGGCACCGCCACGAGCCCCATAGAATCAATGTATAAGGACATCTGAAGTTTCGGACGCTCGAACCCCCCGCCGTCCAATTTTCCGGACTTTTTGACGGACGGAAGGAATTTTTGGCTCCTCGCGCAGCGCCCTTGAGAAGGAAATCCACTTGCTGCCGAAGCATATCACCGCTTTGAAGCACAACTAGCCGAATCTAGTCGTCACACACCGATTTGGTCTGGCCACGCTGGCTATGTTCATCGCCGTACTTCCGCCTCCGGCGGAGTTTCCGGAGCGGCGCCATTTTGTTTGTTTGTTTGCGCAGGCCACGTTTTGGCTAGCGTGGTGTGTGGTTGTCTGTTGTGTCAAGTGTGCTCTGCGACGCTAGGCGCTTTGACGCTCGTGAGCGAACTCCACTGTTCGCAACTTGAGGATTTCGCTTGCCTTCGATGGCGCCCACTCCGTCTTCGTCGTCCTCGCCGATGGCATCGAAGCGCGGAAAGCAGTACCGTCGGACGACATGATCAACGACCTCCGCTCTGCTGGGGTTTCCATACCCACCGAAATAACTTTTGAACAGTTTGTTGACGCTGACAACGAGCTCGACTTCCGCGCAGAACTGACTGACGAGGAAATAGTCCGTCGGGTTGTGGGGGATTCAGAAGACTCCGATGTTGAAAATGAGGAGCCAATGCCTGCGCCACCTACAGGCGCCGAGTTGACGCGAGCACTGTTGACTCTTTCATCGGTGTACAGTGCTGACATGACCCTTGCTCAGATCGAGGCGAATATGATCGCATGCAACCGGAACGCCGTCAAAACAACAATGAACAAGTTCTTCAAGTCACTGCAGCAATAACACCGCCTGCCCGACGATGCACATGTACATAATTAACCGGCAGTCGGCTGCATACAGAGTTTTTGAACGCCTCTTTTTATAGCCACTTCACTGATGCTGTGGCAGGGTTTCGGAAGCCTGTTACTTCGCCCTTTACCTCTAGATCCGAGAAAAAAATAAAAAGGGTGCGTTTTTTTGCATGCATTCATTTTTTCGGACTGCCTGAATTTTCGGACGTTTTTACGTTCCCTAGAGGGTCCGAAAAATCGGTCGTTGACTGTAGGTCCAAATTTAGGTGTTCTGCGTAAAGCGTGTAATTTATTATTCAGCGTAGAACATCTGAATCGCTACAGGTTGCAGAAGTGCCACTCCCGGCATTTTCAGCCGCCTCTATCTGTTCTAAGTATAATGGGTGAATGATGTCACTTGGACAAGCAGTGTGATTGGCTTGCTGCATGAAATCGGGAATGCTTGCAGCATGCTGCTTCATTGATTGTACATTAGCAGATGCATGCATAGAAATTTGTGGATATGTAAAACTAAACAGACAAATGCTATACAGTCGCCGACCGTTTATTCGGACCTCACGGGGACTGCGGAAATGTCCGAATAAACAGGTGTCCGAAAAAGCGGATTAAGAAAAAAAAATGAAATCCTTTATTTCCACGCACTTATTCGGGCTCGGCAGTAGGCTTGAAGAAATCGTGAGTGCGCCGTTGCACGCTGTTCCGTTTACGCGCAATCAGATAAGCCTAAATCTCGGGTAGGGTCGTACGGTCACTATAGGCGGCTGAAAGCACAGTCGCTGCTTGTGCACGCTCCGCATGCGACGGCAGCGTAGCACATGGTGCGTCATCTTCCGACTCTGAGTCATCGTCCGGCGGTGCAGCAGAAACGTGACGAATGATCTCGCCGTCGTCGAGTTCTGCGCATGTCAGTACAGCAGTGTCAGCAGCTTTGAAACTGTCAAATGAGACAGTGTCCGGAATCGCAATAGAACCACTGCGCAGGTTTTGGCAGAACATTTTCCGTGTAGGGAGCACATCGGAAGGCGACAAATCTTAGGCCTCCCGGCACCCGCTTGCCGGCATTCCCCAGCGCAGTCTGCGCGGGCACTGTCGGCGCCATTAGACACTTGACGCGATGTTTCCGCACGCCGCGTTGGATCACCGAAACCTCGACACAGCACACAAAGCAAACACCACCGTGCCGACACCAGTTGCACAAACGAAAAACGTGGCCTGCTCGCAGCGTCGCACGCGAAACAAATCAGCTGCTGAATTGTCTTGACATAGCTTACTAAGCTGAAACCGGAACTGCTGTACGACCACTCTATCGAACCAGGCAGAAACGATGATGAGCGGGGATTTCCTGTAGCGCCACTTCGTGGGACAGCAAGGAGGCTCCGTTCAAAACAAAAATGGCGTTCAGCAAGTCGAACTATGCACCGGTCAGAGTCGGTGCATGATGCCCTCGATCGAGTTGGCTCAAGGAGTGTCCGAAAAATCAGACGAGAGGTCGCAAGGTGTCCGAACTTTCGGCAGTTGTTATACATTATGGTCTATGGGGAGAATGGCGGTGCCGTGAAGCTGACTGAATAATCGGGCATGTCTGGATTTTTGGAGTCCGGAAAATCGGCCGGCGACTGTAAATGTATACATATCTTCAAACCAAGGGGTGCACTTCCACCTGAGAATGCAGACCATCTGATACAGCTGTTGTCTGTGTATGTGTGCATTTGTGCACACAAGCGAGGGCATGAGTAAAATAAAGAGTTCCCTTGGAAAAGCTGAGCTTTGAAGCTAGGCATTGTGAGGCCGCACAAAGGAAGGCGAGGGGTCAGGAAGAATGCAACAAAGGTTAACGATAGTACAGTGACGATGGCAGCCAATGCGATGCAGAGGTGTTTACACCTAAACATGGCTGCAGTGGTGTCTTCATTGGGAGCATTAACATGAATGATACCAGCACTCATCTTCTTGCCCTGCAGGTCTATGTAGGCAGTAATTTTGTCAACCACCTTATCTAATTGGCCATTTACTACTATGTTGCATAGCCCGTCAGTGTAACTCAGTGGCAATGGTGTTGCATTACTGAGCATATGGTCGGGGGTTCGATTCCAGACTGCATTCCGATGGAGACACAGTGTGAGAATGCTCGTGTACCATTTTTAGGGTGCTCTTTTCAAATGCATTTTAGGGTGCATTTTAGAAGCTCCAGGTAGTCAAAATTAAACTGGAGCCATCAGTTAATGTCCTTCATAACCCACTGCGCAGTTTTTCGATGTTCAAAAAAAAAAAGTTGCATAATAGCATTGATGTTTGTGTTTTGCTTTTCTGCAACAGCAGTAATGAATATAAAAAATGAGTAGGCTACCGTATAGACTCACATAAGGGGCGCACCCTCAACTTGGCAGCTCAAAATTTGGGGAACAAAATTTCCAACGGAGAAGCAATCACGTTCGCTGCCCCAATGCTGCGCATGTGCATTGGCAAATTTGCGTGCACTGTGTACTTCTGTATGCCACTATTAGATTGCGAGAGCCCTGTTGTGTGCACAAGTCGCGGGCTAAGCCGGCACCATTTTGACCAAACGGTTCGGTCCTGTGTAAGGGTCGCACCTCATCAAAATTGTAAAAAAGAAAAAAAAGAAGAAAGAAAAGTGTCGCCCTTACACGAGTCTGCGTTATTTTCTGTAGTACAGCTGAGGCCACACAATCTCTGTGCAGATCCAGATCGACCGTGGCAATTTAAGCAATTTCGTGAATGGATTGCATATAAAGCCACAATTCCTTCTTCCCTACAACGAACAGTTTCAATCAAGCACATTAAAGGGGCCCTGAAACACTTTTTATCGAAATCAAGAAATGCATTTAAAGTTAAAATAAACTACGGTCGATCCCGGATATATCGAACCCAGATATATCGAATTATTGCCTACATCGAACAGTTGAAAAATCTCCTTGGGAATCCCACGAAAAAGTATAGCGCTGTTGTTCACGTATATAGAACTCCCGTGCACCGGCATAGCGATGTATCAAACTCCATGCTGAGCTGCGCCCCGGCAAGTGCGCTTCTCCCACCATACCCCACCCCTGCAAGTACGCTTCTCCCATCGCATTCCACCCCTGCAAGTGCGCTTCTCCTCACGAAGCTCTAGCGACGTTCTCGCGATCTCACGCGCACCGCCCCGCACTCTGAGAAGGGGGCGTGTGGGTAAAAGGCATGTGATGAGGAGCACTTTGAGTGCGATTGGGTGTGAAAGGGAAGCGGGAGGGAGAAACCACGCTGACCGCAGGCACCCGTTTCCTGTGTTTTGGTTGGCTGACACCGCTGACGCTGCGAGACGAACGAGGTCAGTGCAGCTTGGGCTTGTGGTAGTGCGGAGACGCGGAGCGGTGCATCTTTCGATTCGCTTTGTTCCTTTTATTCGCAAGGCCAACGCGAAGGCTTGAGACTTGTGTGGTGCAGTGCGTTTTTCTTTCCGTTTTTGGCACGTGTTCCAAAGCCATGTCCACGAAAAAACGCAACAATTAGGATTTTTCAACGAAGGGGGACATCATTCCACGGGTGGAGGCCGGCGAGAGAAAGTCGTCGGTCGCCGTGGCGTTTTCGCGAGCTCTCGGCGTTCCCAGGCGCCATCCCAGGCGGCGTCACAGCACGCGATTTCGTCAGCGCTGACGACGGCATGCAAGCTGTAGCGCATCACGCTGATGAGGAGATTGTGGCTGACATAATGGGTGACGAGGATGCAGACTCGAGCAGCGGCGAAGGTTCCGACGAAGAGGACCAACCACCATGCACTGCAGCTGAACTTGCATCAGCTTTCAGTGTCATTCGCTGCTGTTGTGGCACAATGGAAGGAGCTGGCCTTTCTCATTTGGACACTGTCAACAAGCTTGAGGACAGCTAAATGAACTTGATGGTGCAGAAGAAAAAGCAATCAAAGGTCAGATTTTTTTCTGAAATAAAGTGCTCTGGTCATTGCGCTGTGTTTTTGTTTTTTTATGCGCCATGGAGGCCCAGATCGGTAAGTTCCCGTTAGTCACGACATCGGGAAACTGCCTTGAGATGTGTGGAGTTGTTAGAGAAGCTTTTGCCATGCATATTTTATATTTGGAATTATCGATATATCGAACTATTTCGTGATCCCCTTCGAGTTCGATATATCCGGGATCAACTGTATTTCAAAATTTCTTTGCCGCAAAAAGTACTTCAATGCCTTGCACTGCGAAGGCTACGGTGGAGCGAGTGTGCTTACAACACTCCACCTACTGAAAATCACCGTGGTGCGCAGTTCAAATTTGATTTTACATGTTCATGTAGGTGCCACTACAGTCGCCGACTGATTTTTCGGACTCCAAAAATTCGGACATGCTCGATTATTCGGTCTGCTTCGCGGCACCGCCATTCTCCCCATAGACCATAACGTATAACAACTGCCGTAAGTTCAGACACCTTGCAACCTCTCGTCTGATTTTTCGGACACTCCTTGAGCCAACTCGATCGAGAGCACCATGCGCAGACTCTGACCGGTGCATGGTTCGACTTGCTGAACGCCATTTTTGTTTTGAACGGAGCCTCCTTGCTGCCCCACGAAGTGGCGTTACTGATTTGTCGCCTTCCGATGTGCTCCCTAGTGACGTCGAAAATGTTCTGCTGAGACCTGCGCAGTGGTTGCATTGCGATTCCGGACACCGTCTCATTTGACAGTTTCACAGGTGTTGACACTGCTGTACTGACATGCGCAGAACTCGACGACGGCGAGATCATTCGTCACGTTTCTGCTGCACCGCCGGACGATGACTCCGAGTCGGAAGATGACTGACGCACCATGTGCTACGCTGCCATCGCATGCGGAGCGTGTACAAGCAGTGACTGTGCTTTCAGCCGCCTGTAGTGACTGTACGACCCTCTCCGAGATTCAGGTTTATCTGATTGCACGTAAACGGAACAGCGTGCAACGGCGCATTCACGATTTCTTCAAGCGTACTGCCGAGCCCGAATAAGTGCTTGGAAATAAAGGATTTCATTTTTTTTTTTTTTTTTTTTTCTTAATCTGTTTTTTCGGACACCTGTGTATTCGGACATTTCCGCAGTCCCCATGAGGTCCGAATAAACGGTCGGTGACTGTACTTCTGATTCTGGCACCTACGACGTGCCAAGCGTATCTGAACACAGTTGTCCTCAGCGAGCCACAATGTGCTCAGCCACTGAACTCGTGGCACCCCGCAGCGGCTGCGATATCTACGCTACATAGCAGACCCCAGCTACGTGCAAGTGCCTATGCGCAGCGTTTGCTTTGTGCATGACAGGACTTGAGTGCTCATATGTTCGATTCTCGCCATGCTACATGCTGCAGACTGGCTTTGTCCTGCACCAGCTTGACCGATGGATAGTAGCCACATACAATTTGTGCATTTTGAAGCACTATCACACTCAATACGAAGCAAAGTCTGCCAAGGCGTCTAACCAGGAGTGGCCAGGAGTAAGCTTGCGTGTGGTCTGACTTGAAGTTTCAAGGGGTTCAAGGCTAGTTAAGTGTTCAAAGCTAGTTTAAATTAGTGAGACCCAGACACCAATAAGCAGGGTGGCCAAAGCTTAATTCCTACATGTCCTACATGTGTGGTCACGGCTGAGCATGAGCAGACAATGGTCGACTTCTTCCGGAAGTACGTACGAGGGTGAATAAGAGAGTCCTTGCCCCTATTTTTTATTAGCCAAAATAAGGTACGTACATGTAATTACAGATATACGTACTGTTCTACATACCTTACACTAGTATTTTTCCACGTACAGTAAAACCTCGTTAATTCGAACTCGGTTTATTCAAAATCCCGCGTAATTCGAAGGTTTCCGGCGGTCCCAACAGTTTGCATGCAAATTTTGCCAGATAATTTGAACAGCCAGCGTGCCCATATCCGGATAATACATCAGTTTAAACCATGGCCTCCGTGATTTTTCCGTGCCTCCATGATCCGCGGCGGTAACAGTGGATTGCTGCGCACTGTAAGCAGACTGGAGGACGCAGCCTACGATGCGGCTAACTACCGCGCCAAGTAGTCACGCATCGATGACTACCATATTTACACAATTGTAAGTCGACCACTTTTTTAAAGTTTGAAAATCTGAAGTGGGGGGTCGACTTACAATCGAAACCAAAACATGGCACCGCCAAAAAAGCGAGACCAACGGGAGCTACAACGTAGTTAGAATTTCATGTTTGCTCTATGGCCCTACCCATAGCTTTTCGCTATCCCGCGTGTTTGTTCGCTTTTCGGAAGGGTTTGCAACATTTTTGAGACACAACACTCATGAGGGGGTGTCGATAGTTGATGGAAGCGCCGCTGTTCTATTCACGGCGGCACCCTCAGTACGGCGGCGCTTGTGGGGAGCATCGATAGTTCATGGAAGAGCAGACACCACTCGCGGGTTTCTCTCTGCCTGTTGCGCTTAGCTATCTCTATAGTTTGAAGAAAGGCATTGGTTTGACGCGTTCCATTTGACTGCTGGCTACGTGCTACTT
The DNA here is from genome assembly GCF_023375885.2 of Dermacentor andersoni. Lineage (NCBI taxonomy): Eukaryota > Metazoa > Arthropoda > Arachnida > Ixodida > Ixodidae > Dermacentor > Dermacentor andersoni. The sequence goes on along the minus strand of NC_092814.1, from coordinate 128,907,842 downwards.
CTATGCTTCCTCAATCATCATGAGTGCTCCAGGCCCACTAATCATTCGGCACTCGTTCACAGCAGCGTTCAAGGGGGCTGCCATCCTTTACGCTGAAGAAACAAATCACTGCGCAGCGGGCTGCAAGTTCGATGTTTCTGAACGGGTGGTGCGAAAGTGGCGACTACAGCGAAGCAAAATTTTCACCTGTGACGGCAAGTGAGGAATTTTCCACGTGCCGAAGTCTGGACGCTTTCTGGAGCTGTAGGCTAAGCTTGCAGCGTACGTCGCTGAAATGCGCAATCGGTCCCTGCCAGTGAAGTGCGACATGGTCATGAAACAAGCCCGGATCTTCGCCTTTTAAGGACCTGCTCCGCTGTGAGTACGACTGACTGGCGGCAGAATACCGCGAAATTACGCCAACCGGACCTGTCAAAAGAGCCTCCCTAACGGCTGCGTGTGGTTGGGTGCATTCGGCGTGGGCTACTGTTCCACAATATGTTGTGGTGCGGTCGTTTGCCAAATGTGAAATTTCGCGGGACGACGACGCGCTGTGGGACCGTAGCAACAATGAGGATGGCAGCACCAGTGAAGATGAGTAGTCCAGTGACCATGTCAGCTACTAATAAATTTTCGTTATCGAATGCGCCCTCAAGTATGCTCTCTCTCTCTCTCTTCCCCCCCCCCCTGTCACGCGATATGGGGGGGGTCGACTTACATTCGTGTCGCCTTACAATAGTGTAAATACTGTACTTCAAGTGACCGTTTTTCAGGCGAAATAAAGGTGCAGTGTTGATACAGCCACATTTCGTATGTTTATTTCTCGTTTTTCGTCCATTTTTGATAATTCGAAAACCCGGTTCATTCGATGATTTTTCGCGGTCCGACGGACTTCGAATTAACGAGGTTCTACTGTAGTCCTCACCCCTGTGCGGGCATTTGTCTTGTCGCAGCATTAAATCTGAAATGACATTGTGGTAGAATTTGTCCAGCTGACTGTGGAACCACTGTGGGACTGCCGTCTTGCGTGAATCGCAGGCCAGGAACTTCTTCAGTGGACTGAAAATTTTTAAATCGCTAGGGGCGAGGGTCTGGACTGTATGGTGGGTGATCGACTCTCACAATTAAATGACCGGAGCTTGTCAGCAGTTCTGATTGCCACATGTGGCCTCGCATTGTTGGGAAGCACAATCGCCATCTTCAACAAGTGATAACAGCGCCGTGCCGCAGAGCTACCAGCAGATAAGGCCGAGCCGGTCCATGAAACATCCACCACTGAGAATGGATATGTTGACTTAGCATTTACAGCTGTAATTTGGCTAAAAAAAAAATAGATAGGGACAAAGACTTGCTTATTCGCCCTCGTAATTCTTAGCGAAATTCAAAAGCAGATTTTCGCTTACTTTAGCCTGGTTATTAAACTGCATCCATAAATATACACAGTAACTGTAGGAAGAAGTGCACTGATCCAAACACCCTTCTTGATTGATGTCTGCTATTGGCTAATCGCAGCCATTTATCAGAATCTGCTATAAAGTGTCCAGGAAAAAGTGAGGAGCAGGCTTCTGTTGAAAACGGAGTTTGAGAAAAAGGTGACTTCGTACTCCACTTGCGATCTCTACGTGCCGCTCATGACTGCAAACTTGGCTGAGATTTTCACAGCCAGGTGGTTCAGGACCCCTTTACTACGTCCTCTGCTTCAGGCACAAACATCCATATTTGCTGCTCCAATTCGCATTTCATGTCTGCCATATTAGATGCTCCCATAGGTAGAATATGCGTTATGTACAGTCCTATCAAAGCAACTTTCAAGTTTTTTTTGCAGCAGCAGTTAAAAGCTAAGAAACAAGCCTGCAAGGTAAAGTGATTCTTACGCACACCCTATTCTAACACGCACCTCATTTCCGTGATGGGGGGGACTTCGAACCTCGATTCCAACGTGCACACGATTTCCGTGACTGAAAGAAAAGAAGTCTGAAGAATTTTATGTTTTGAGTAGTCGACAGCCTCCTTGTTAGGCCTGTACTTCATTCACTGCTGCCGTGGGAAGCTCCCTTTCACTTTTGGACCACAGCATCTCATCTTCAGTGCCGTCCGTCACATTTGAAATGCCACATCTTTTCAAAGGCTTTACGACCATAGCTGATGGAATCTCAATCCAAACTTGCAACACCCACCTTGCCAGTTCCTCGATCGACACGCGCTTCAGCCTATTGCTGGCTGTGAATGTGTGGCATCCATTCATCAGGCACTCACTATAAAGTGCTCGAATGCAGTCCTTGACACGCTTGTTTATACACACGTCTAGTAGCTGCAGCTGGGAAGTCATCCCACCCAGTATTACCACCAGGTCTGTGTGGCAAGCTGCAAGCTTGTCCTTGACAAGCTAGTCCAGGTGGCACTGAAAGGCATCAAGCATTAAGCAGAGCCCTAAACTAGCACTGGGCCTCTTGTGCCACACACAGTCTATCCAGTCAAGGACGAGGTCAGTGTCCATCAAACCTTTCCCGTTGGCACGCGCTCCAACACCTCGGGGGAAGCTCGCAGCCTTTGGGAGAGCCTTGCACTTAAACACAAGAAAAGGCACCAACTTGTGGCTATCTGCTGTATAGTAGCATTGCTATTACTCGCATCTTTTCATGGCCGAACGAAAAAGCAGGCAAACTAGTTTGGCCTTAGTCGTCTCCGCTGTTGTGTTTACAGGCACATCAAAATACACCGGACTCTGGTCGGCATTGCCGATCTGGCTGAGTTGATATGCGTTGCTGTGTCGCAACGATAAAGCATACCAGTGGAAACAGCTTCTCTTCACATTCCTGCGACCACTTCTAGCACATGCCAGCCCACCTACGCAAAGAAAATTTTTTTCGCTTCATAAATCTGCAAATCCAGTTACTGCTTGCTTTAAACTAGCTTCTCGAAAGGCCTCGACACCTGTCAAGTTCAAGGGTCTTTACCTTCAGTGCCTCCGTGGTCACGAGCGTGTGGTCCACTTGGAGCTTCTTGAAATAGTCTGCCAGCTTGTCTTCAAGTTCGGGGAACCTCCCGGTTCACGGACTGTGGTGGCCTTTACTTGATGGTCTTACTGTCGAAAATGGACTTCTTCAGTTTTTGCCAGTCACGAACGCAAGTCTCTGGTATGCCAAAATCGTGTGCTGCAGCTCTGTTTTGGCTCTCCTCCATGTGTAGGATCACTTTCTGCTTAAAGCCATTCTGATGGCGGAAATGAGGAGTATTCATGGTCACTGCATCCATTTCCCCGGAAATTATCGAGCATGATATAGTTTGCAAAGTGAATATATGAGTAGATCACACTGATACAGCTCACTGTAACAAAGGTAGCACTCCAACCAATTGAAAATGGCTGGTACTACACCGGAAAAATGACGAGGAAATATGCTACCATGGTTGCCAGCAAAGAGTAAACTGCCACTGCCTTGTAATGGCGATGGGAAGTTGTGGGGTAGGTTTCGGTTTGTACTCTATTCTAACAAGCATGCGTTTTTTTTTTTTTTTCTTTTCTTTATTAGGTCCTCAAAGTCCCGATTTAAGGGGCATTGCATGAGGGGTGGGCGACGAGTACGGCAGTTATGCCATACTCTTTCTTTTTGCACTTCTTTTTCTAGAAAAAAGGTGCATGTTACAATTTGGTAAGTACAGTACTATGTAATGAATCCAGATGAATCACGGAGGTTGGTTAAATGTGCATAGGGCTGCGCCAAGGCTTATGAGGCTCATGGCGCTTGGATAATCTCTCCATCTGTGAAATGCTGCATTTAGACAAAAACAAGTGCTGCACTGTATATTTTTTGCAAGCATTTACCAAGTCCAGCACCATTGCCAAGGGTAGTTGTAGGAAGTGTTGCAGTAGGCAGGTATGCATTTCGTAAAGTTAAATTATTATTAAATTCTGGGGTTTTACGTGCCAAAACCACTTTCTGATTATGAGGCACGCCGTAGTGGAGGACTCCGGAAATTTTGACCACTTGGGGTTCTTTAACGTGCACCTAAATCTAAGCATACGGGTGTTTTCGCATTTCGCCCCCATCGAAATGCGGCCGCCGTGGCCGGGATTTGATCCCGCGACCTCGTGCTCAGCAGCCTAACACATTTCGTAAAGTGTGCCACATGTATCATGTGCATTCTGTTTAGAGATGCCTCGACCCTTTGAGTTTGCCATGTGCCTCAATTGCAAATCAGATTCACTAGAAGGTGCTTAGTTAGCATTTTTTTTTTAAATGTGTGTGTGGGGAGTGTTAACTTCTTTCACTTGTTTCAATATTTTTTAGGAGCCGAAGCCCACGGGATGCGCGGCCACACCACAGTCATGACAAGCAACGTGATGAGAGAGGACGTGAAGAATGGCCACGTGAGGAAAGGGCTCGTGATGAAAGGTCCAGGGATGAAAGGTCTCGTGAGGACAAAATACGTGAGGACAGGTCCCGCGAGGATAGACCACGTGATGACAAGTCACGCGAGGAAAGATCACGAGATGATGGCTCACGCAATGACAGGTCACGTGAAGACAGGGCTCGAGATGATCGGCTGCGAGATGAAAAATCTCGGGAATTGGATCGCCGTAAAGAGAGCACAAGTCATCGTCACCGATCCAGCCCTGAACGCAGCAGGCATAATGACCGCTCTCGAGAACATACCTCACACGATCACCGAACATCATCACGGAAAGAACGTTCCTACTCACCCATGACTAAGAATCACCACCGATAAATATCTGTTTTTCTCTTTGCCCTCACTTTTCTTTCTTCACTGTGGCACTTTGGCTACATGGAGGTCTTTGGCTCTTGCATACTTCAATTTTATTATATACTTTCATAAGCAACATAACTATTGCAAATACAGTCGCCGACCGTTTATTTGGACCTCACGGGGACCACGAAAATGTCTGAATAAATGGGTGTCCGAAAAAACAGATTAAAACAGATTCAGAAAAAAAAAAAAGAAATTCTTTATTTCCGCACACTTATTCAGGCTCGGCAGTAGGCTTGAAGAAATCGTGAATGCACTGTTGTACGCTGTTCCGTTTACGTGCAGTCAGGTCAGCCTGAATCTCTGAGAGGGTCGTGCAGTCACTATAGGTGGCTGAAAGCACAGTCGCTGCTTGTACAAGCTCCGCGTGCAACTGCAGCGGCACATGGTGCGTCATCTTCCGACTCGGAGTCATCGTCTGGCGGGGCAGCAGAAACCTGACGAATGATCTCATCGTCGTCAAGTTCTGCACATGTCAGTACAGCACTGTCAGCATCTGTGGAACTGTAAAATGAGACTTTGTCCAGAATCACAATGCCACTACTGTGCAGGCGTCTCTGCGACCATCTCTGCCTCCTGCTTCAGAAGGTCTCCAGACACAGGAATCCGCTTGGCGACCATGGCACACAACCACATGTGGAGGGCTTCTTCGAGCTTCGGGTGGCTGTCGTTTCTAAAATTTTTCCTTTCCAAGCTGGAGGAAGACATTTAGTTGCTTCGCCAAGAATCTTCGTCTTGTTTCGCATGTAATCCGAAACCGTCTGCTTCGAAATATTAAATTCTCGGGCAACTCCACTTTGAGACCGGCCGCTTTGGACTTGCTGCACAAGGGCGATCTTTTCCGCCATTGTCATTGTGGTATATTAGTACCATGCTTGTCGGCATTCCCCAGCGCAGTCTGCGTGGGCACTGTCGGCACCATTAGACACTTGACGAGTTGGATCACCGCAACCTCGACACAGCACACAAAGCAAACCTCACCGCACCGTCACGCCGACACCAGGCGCACAAACTAAAAACGTGGCTTACTCGCAGCGTCGTGCACGAAGAAACAAACAAATCAGCTGCTGGATTGCCTTGACATGGCTTACTAAGCTGAGACCGGAACTACTGTAGCCACTCTACCGAACCAAGCAGAAACGATGATGAGCAGGGATTTGCAGTTGGGCCACCTCGTGGGGCAGCAAGGAGGCTCAGTTAAAAAAAATGTCGTTCAACAAGTTGAACAATGCACCATTCAGAGCCGGTGGGGGCAAGTGCCATAGATCGAGTTGGCTCAAGGAGTGTCAAAAAAATCAAACGAGAGGTTGCAAGGTGTCCGAACTTTCGGCAGTTGTTGTACATTATGGTCTGTGGGGAGAATGGCAGTGCCACAAAGCAGTCCGAATAATCGAGTATGTCGGAATTTTGGGAGTCCGAAAAATTGGTCGGCGACTGTATGTTGTAAAGGTTTAAGCTAACCCAGTCGAACTTATTGTTTTATGTGACATGTCATGGAAGTGAACAAAGATAGGGGAATGTTTGTAACTGTGTGAACTTGTGCGGGGACATGCAACTTCAGCATCCACCAAGAAATATGATCTACTTTGCCATCATAATGCACAGATTTTTTTCCATACACTGTAAGGCTGATAAATACTTGTGAGACCATGCAACTGCTTGTGCTCTTCACAAGAAGATTTCAGCCATATATTTTTGCCTCGTGATAAATTGTCAAGCATGTTCATCACAACTATGGATGCTCATAAACAGTATGTACAGTTTGGTGGATGTAATATTGTATGTATGGCAGGTTGTTGTAAGTAGTAAATGTGTAAAAATAATCAATTCTGCTAGACATCACATCTCATTTTACTTGTGGCAGTTTCATTGAAATCACCAGATGTATAGAAGTCACATCCATTTATGCTAGAGTTTTGTACCCCTGATATTTGTTCTGCTTTTCAGTGGCTAGATCCAAAATTTTTTTCTATGAATGATAAGACTTATGGTTTCCTTTCTCCTAAATTTATTTTTAGATTTGTTACATCTGTTTTTTGAGGAAGAGGCCACAGACCTGGCTATGTTTGCATACATGATGATCATTGACATAAAAAAAAGTATTTCCTGGTGTTTTAGTCAATCCTTGTATTTTTCTACCTGCCTCACTCTTCTTTCCCACACATTAGGAAAAGGTACACATGTTTTCAGGAATAGCATTATACAAAAGTGAAAGTATTCGGGCTTTTTCTGGAATGCTATGTATCTGGAAAGGATCTGGATGAAAAAAAAGAAAAGCTCAGCTTTACTTATCTGTAGTGAGTCTAATTTGTAACAGTTGACTTCCTTAGTTTAGGTTGCAACCAAATTTCACTTTGGCTTACTTGGTAATGAGTGCTAGTGGTAGTATACTCTACCGAAGCAATCTTGGCAAAGCTGCAGGGCTGGTAATAGTCTGACTTTCTTATCAACAGCATTTGACCTATTGGCTACCGAATAATATGCCTGCCACAGGGCCCTCTGTCCTGATTAGTTTTGCTGCTTACAGATGCTAATCAAACTTTCACAAAATACTAAATAATTAAAATATTTTTAAAAAATCTTATCTTTAATGATATGGAGAAGTAGTGTTATCCACATTTTTTAATCAAGTATAGCATATATTGCCCATCGCACATCTATACATAAGTATGCATAAATTATTACACCAACCATACTTCCAGCCTCCAACCCAGGGAATCTCGGGCTTTGGCAATGTGACCTCTGTTGTTGGTCTGTCGTTTTTGGTAACTAGTGGGTTAACTTTCCCTACTGAGGAAGAGCCAGGCTAGTCATTAAAATTTGTACCACTTCTACTGAGGACAGGCTGGGCTTGTCCTTACGAAAACCTAAAAGCACTGGCTCGGCTTCACTGTGCATAAGTCAGTTCAGGCATAAGTTATAGGGGCGTTCATGACGGTGATACTACTGCTGTTTTTTTAGTGCAAAGGATGCACCTCAGCTAACCTTAAAGTATTGAAGCTCTGCAGTGAAGTTTTTACTTCACTGCAGAGCTTCAAGTTTTTACAGTGAAGTTTTACACTGAAGTTTTTACAGTGAAGTTTCTTGTTCTTTTTTTTTCTTTCATTTTTTAGGTATATAAGGCCCTGTCCGAAACAGATAATTTTTTGTCTATTTCATTGCCTTAATGTTTGTTTTATGAAATGACAATTAGGTCGTTTGGGTCGTTTTTGCTGAGAATACTCGGTAGTGAAAGGGTTAAATAGCGCTTAAACGGATGACACATGCACCAAGTTCCAGCACATCGCCTGCAAGATATTTAATGTGCCATGGCAGTGCCTAATCTCGGAGGTCATGCCAAGGAACTGCACACTCAGTTTTTTTCCCCGTTTCGATATCAAACACATATTTTGCTAGCCCATTGTGATGCACCCACTTGTATTTGTGATTCGATATTTTGCGTGGAGGCTGTTTTTATATCAGCGCTATACGAAACTAGGCTTTTTACGTGGTCCACAATTTCATTGTGGTTGGCCTTATTGGGGGCAAGGGCTTAACAGAGTCGCCATCTGTCGGAAACGCTTCCCTTGCATAGTAGGAGGGATAACGCCGCGCGCTCCTCATAGGTTTGGCTTACGGTGCTCAACAAAACCCCACCTGGTGAGTTCTGTAATTTAGACTTCCAGCGCAAACACCTAAGAGGAACCACAAAAGGAAGATACAACACACACTGGCGCTGACTAAAAACTTCTTTGTTTCTTCATCGTCGATGCATATATAAACTCTAGGCCACACAACCGCCCAGGCGCACAGATTACATTACTCAGATCTGCCAAATTATCGCGTACGCAAACGTAAGAATTCAAATTCAGATGGGTGCAGGGACAAATATGTGTCAGTAATGCAATTATCGCCTTGTCTTTTTATGTGGTAGGCCTCTAAGGCAAGCCGCGCATGCTCATTCTTGCTTTTGCCAAGAATCAACGTCCGATCAAGTCGCGCCTCACAATTGCTGCAAGAGTTTATATGCACAACAAGGTGCGCTCCACTCTCTCCATTTTTGTTTACTTTTTGCACGTGTTCCCCGAGTCGCTCATTGACGCAACGCCCTGTCTGGCCAGCGTACGTCTTACCACATGAGAGTGGAATGGCATAAACCACGCCGGGCTCTCTTGCGTATGTCCGGCATTGCGGCACCGAGCAGTGGCCTACCATGCTTCACGCCTCCAAAAGCAGCTACTACCTATTACAGTACTTTCAAATGCTGTCAGGCAGATACCCAAGGCGGGAAAACCTCTCCACTTAATCAGAACCGCAGCGCAGGTGAGAGTAACTTTCGTTTTCAGTTCGCTACGGCGCTTCCGAAGCAGTCGACGCGGCCGCTGTGTCCACGTGATCCCTCATGCCACGTCACACCGACGGTGGCGCCAGCTTTTCCAGTGGTGTAGCTCGCCCCCAATAGGTCTCAGTGGTATATGAAAGATGTATTCATGCAAATCTACCCCTTATCCTCTGAACTTTATTTTCTGTATGCGTTCCTTCGCTTCATTGTCTATTTGCTTCTTTTACTTGTTGCCTCAAAATCAAGCCTCTTCATTCCCCTCTTGTTCTCCTCAGTTATATGTACAGTAGGCTTCCGTTAATTTTCTCCAGTTAATTTGATCCCGACTGAAGGTCCCGGCCAGACTCTTGTTATCCCGATCCTAAAATTAACCTTCGCTGGATAATTTGAACTTCGCAGGTCAGGCATCGTGCGCCTGACCTTATGGCGGTCCAGTAGCGACCCGTTTAGTGGCAGTGTCTATCTCGGCAGATCTTTAGGGACAATAAAAGCATTGAACACACATCTGTCAAAACCGCCTATTTTCGGCCTGTCTTAGGAATATTTTCAAGCAATAACCGTAGCTCACAATGTCCGATTACGGTACTTACCCACTTGTAATGGGCGCCCCCCCCCCCCCCCCCCCACGTCTTTTTGTCTCCTTTTTTTTTATTTTGTTACAAAAAGGCCGGAAATTGCCTGCGCAGTGTCGAATACACCACCAAGACAGCCTTCGCGGCGTTCGAATGCTTTACCGCAGAGGACTTGTGTACTGCGGCGAAGCTGACTTTAGGAAACCGGCTGCCATTTTTCTACATGCTGAAAAATGGTACGTGCGTTAGATTTCGGCATCGTTTAGGAGCTTTAATGTAATTTCTGCGTTAGTTTTCTACTTTGGACACACAGACAGGGTGTCTACCAACCGGGAATTCTGAGGGATTTTTAGTAGTCTAGAAAAACTCAGTGAATTTGTGCCTCTATCAGGGAAAATTAGCTGTAATTTTATTAAAAGGGTCGGAAGTCGCGGTAATGCTGGCTCGAGTAACGGACAGGAATCGTAATGAATCGTCTTTGACGCCCTGTCGTCGGCTGGAGGAGTTGCCAGTGTACAGTCAACGACCGACTTTTTGAATGCCAGATAATTTGGACGGCTTCGCGGCAATACCACGTACCCCATCGAGGCAATGTATCAGAACGTCAGAAATTTCGGACGCAAGAATTCTTCGCCGTCCGATTTTCCGGACTTTTTTCCGTTACCGCAGGTCCGAAACGGCATTAATCAAAGCCACCACCGCTGCCATTTTGATTACGTCGCCGCCTCGAACCGGCGCTCGCACGCAGATCCGCTGGCAGCCGTAGCCACCACTGCGGCAACGCTAGACTAACTGCTTCGACGTTCGCTATTAAGCTTCTTGCCGTTGGGTGCCGTGTTTTTAATTTAGAGAATTCGCTGCTGTCAGCAATGGCACCGACTCCACCTTTGTGGTCCTCGCGATTGGCTTAGAATCTTGAAAAGCACGGTGTGTTGCCGGTTTCCGAAAGCTAGCTTCGCCTCCGTACGGAAATGTTACTTGGTGAAGCATACGCAAACGTATTGCAGTGAAGCATAACAAGCGTGGGACGGGGCTATTGCCACGGGACACAGTACGTATTCCTTAATTAAACACGTGTGCACCCGGTATCTCATGTCGCAGTACGAGCACCGATATGCCTAGTACGTGTACCGACAAGCCTTCAGAGCGTTTTCGAATGTGCCTGTGGTGGTTTGAGCCCTTAAGGGGCAGTAAATGACAAGCATTTATTTTTTCCAACTGTTCTATTTCTCGGACGTTCTCGCGGCCCCTAGGGAGTTCGAAAAATCGGATGTGGACTGTGCAACTGACCAAGAAGATGCTTCAAATGGTCCGTGGGGCGAACGAGTGGCGGAAGGAGTGCAAGAACAGAAAGGACCTACGCATTGAGGAATGAACGGGGAAGGAAGCGTGCTGCCGCCGTTTTGAAGGAGCTTTAGGTCAAAAAACAGTGTTCCGAGATGCAAGTGTCCCTCATCCAAACCAAAATAAACTCTTTAAAGCACTGAAGCACAACACAGGCACGGTGCGCGGGCTGAGAGTATGTCAGGACAGTGGAGGTTCACTTACGAGCTGTTGAGAGAGAATCTCAATTGTGACGAAGTTCGGGCCTCATACCACTGAGCTTGCCATAAGTTGATAGAGATAGCTCATATTCGAAAATATTTGCTTCTTTATGGATCTCCTTTTTATTCGTATTTGAATATGTCAGACTCGATTTGCTATTTTTTTCGAAGACATTTGCTGTGCCACTACTAACCCCTCCCTTCTGTTCTCTTTTTGAATAACATAAACACTACTCCTTGGTATTCAAATTGGATTAAGTCGTTTTTTTTCATATACTTACTAGAGAGTGACAGTCTCGGGTGATATGGCTTTAGCCCGTTTTGACATAAAACATATTTCAGCATCACTCGGGGAATTTTGCAAAGTGTTGCGGTCGGCCTTCAGGGGTGCTAACCCGCAGAAGTTTTCTCAGCCAGCTGCAGCTGCGAGCTTCCCCGAAGAGACCATGGAAGCCTTCACCACCTGCCGCGGTGACTCGTTTCGTAGGGACGACGATGTGCCGCGTCAACACCCCCTCGGCGCCGCGATGACTAGACGCCATCGGCGGACCAACTATTGTTAGTGAAATCGCCAACGCCTTCACGGTTCGACTGAAGCAGGGGGAATTCCTGGAAGGAGATGCTTTTCGGGGCCTTCTCATGAGCCTTTGAAGACGCCAGACAATGGACAGCCGAGGCGGCCGCTGTACGAGGTCAGCTCGGGGATTAAGAGGCGCCTGCTCGGGTCAAGCACCGTGACCACGAGAACCCACTCTCCTCGACGTGGTCAGTAAAACCTGTGTGGAAGTGTGTGTAACCCTCCCCGTAAAAGGCGGGTCGACTACGATGACGTTGAACGCTACGAAGTGGCGGTGAACTGCCGTTTTTCCCTCACCTAGAGATCTAGGGAGGACAGAATGTTTATAACCAGTTTGTCGGCTGCTAGAGGGGTTCGTGCTCGTGTGTGTGTGCTCGTGCTCGACAAGCAGTGTGCTTGGAGCTCGTGTGCTGTATGCTTCGTCTTGCGTGCTCCATTTGGGAGTCACGCTAGACTGTCGAATGTATCTCTTGTTTTAATGTAAATAAGTAAATAAATCCTGTATTCCTAGTTCTCGATGAGAGCAAGTTCCTCCCTACGACCATGTCCCAAGCGTGAGTGAGTTGGACGACGGCATGGGCTCGCTACCACAGTTCATGCCCGACTACAAACCTTGCAACTGGTGGCAGCGGTGGGATCGGCCTACGACTCGTAGACAGCAATGAGACCTCACGGACTTTGGGAGATGATGACCGACCGGTATCCCGATCAAGTTGGAGGCGACTTGGGATTGACCACATCTTGCAACTGACTGGATACGGCGGAGAAGGACTGGTGATATGGTGCTGCTTGAGTGGGTAAGCGTTTGGTTTTGTCTAAGATTTGCCAGGCTTCAATTTCTCTGTGTTTATAGATTTGAATCGCTGGGGATCTTTTACTTGTATTCTGATTTGCGTGGGCATCGCAGCAAGTATTGTGTGACAGCAAAGCCAAAGCTTAAAGTAGTGACCATGGTCCTATTGTGTATGACGAGAGCTGACCTGTTGTGGTTGTGTGAAGAGGTCGAGGTAGACGTAGAGGAGGACTTGACGGAAGCAGAAATTCGTAAGACCATTCTGCAAAGTGGCAATGATTTGAAACTCATCGAACGACTAGGTAAACGAATTTTAGGGGAAAAAAACGGGAACAGGAAGCAATTAGGCAAGAAAAGAATAAATTTAAGCAAAAACAGGAAGAAGCTAGGCAAAAACTGAAAAGAATTTCGCAGGAAGAAGGCCTAACAGAAGTAACGAGGCAGTACGTTGCTACATTGAACAAAGAGATTGAAGGTTTGGAGCAGTTAATCGAACGGAGTCAACAGCGGCTTGAGAAATCTGTAGGCTGGACGCAGCGAAAGTGGGAGGCAGTCGACAGCAGATTTTGGTCTAAAGCACAGGAAAGGAGTAACACCTGCGAGATTAACTGCGCGTTTATAGGTGAACTCTAAGTGCTAGCAGCTAACGATGCCTTAGTGGCAACAGAGGCCGTTAAAGGCCGTAGTGAGAGAGACGAGGTGCTGTGCCAACAGATCACTGTAGAGACAGCTAGGCCAGCTGTGAATAAATTGGCACAGTCACCGCGCGTGTGCGTCGCTTGTAACGTTAACGAGGTCGTTAACGAAGTACAGAGTACTGCTGACCCGACACGCGAGCACCCATGTCGAGTCAGATCTGCGTGCCGAAGTGAAGTGCCAGCTGGACGATGCAGTTGAGGGTAGTTCTCAGGTTTGCGAGCTGCGTAGCTCAAGAAAAGATGCAACTACATTGTTCAGTGATCGGTGCAGCTGTCCGCCAGTCGCCAAGAGAAGGATGATTTAGTTTAGAATCATTCGGACTGTGCGGGTGAGACAGCGATCTAGACCGACGAGCTGTGTTCCGATGCAGTAGAGGGCAGTTCGCAAGAGAGCGTGTTACATAGCTCGAGTAAAGACTGCTGCGTTGTTCCAGAGTCGGTTGAGCTGTCCGCCAGTCGAGACAAAGAGAGAGTAAATTTAAAGGAAAATCACTCAGACTGTGCGGGTAGGAGAGCGATCCGGGCCGACGAGATGTGTACCGGCCAGTTTGAGGCACGAGAAGGCGGCATGAAAGGGAATTCAAAGAGAAAGCGCCGTAGAAAGAAGCGCGGTAAAGATCGGAAAGCGGTAAATAATGTAGTGCAGCCAAAGACGGCGACAGACACAAAAAGCGAGGGCGCGAGTAAAAGAAAGGTGCGGTCTCGTTGACGATGTTGGTGCAAACACGTTCGAGCCACCGGTCAAAAAAAGACCGAGAAGCATCTTCTGCACGGACGCGGACAAAGGGCACGGGGCAGTTACGTTCCTCGTCTTTCCGTCGTTCTTTTCGGAGTGCAGCATGTAGTGTGTAGTAGCGTAAGGTGGCAAGACGAGACGAGGTGGTAATTCTCGCCCTGAACTACCTATTTTCTAAACACATTTAAAAAAAAAACACACAATATCTAAGATGCCCTCGGGCGAAAAGAATAAAGCTGTTCAAGAAGCACTTGGTACGTATCATTCCGATAAGACCCGATACCCTTTACAAACGAGGCATGCAGGGTGAAAACTTCGCAGCTCAAAAGAATCAACATGAGTTATTCATGGAGCAACTAGCAACAGTTAAACATGTGCGAAGCCACGCATAAAATAGATGTAAAAACATGAAGTCCGCGACAGCTGGTGCGAGGATATACCGGGCCACATAAAACCAACAATTTCAGTTCTTGCAAACTTCAGTAGCTTTAACATACAATACAATCCGCTCGTGCAGTCGTGCTGCCTAGCTAGCGCAACGCGGTAAAGAAGCGGAAAACAATATAAGCAGCAAACGGCATTCCGAATTTTTTTTTTATTTTTTTTTTATTCAAATACTCCAAAGGCCCAGCAGGCATTACATAGGGGGGGGGAACAACAGTTAGTACAAAGCAACGCAGTACTACAATGTGTACAGAAGTCGCTCACCATTAACAGCATGTTGAAGAGAAAAACAAGATATAAAGATACATATCAACAATCATCAACAAACATTCAATTGTTACAGAGAGTAGCGTTATATATACACAAACATGTATGAAGTGAGGAGAGGGGAAGAATGAAGGTTACAGCTCAAGGTGACATTTCAGGCTGGTTACAAACGCTTCGTAATCAATGACAGATGCAATGGTGCCAAGCAGAAGATTCCATTGACGGATGGCTAGGACGAGCGGCGAATGAAAGAAGAGGTTAGTGCCAGCAAAGATGGGTTCTACCAAAAATGGAAGGACTCTGGTTCTACTTTGAGTTGGTGGTCAATGCGTGGGAATATGCGATGCGCTGGCGTGAGACTGGATATAGCAAAGGAAGAGTGGCTGTGATATAATTTGTGGAAGAAGGACAGCATGGAAAGCGTTCTACGTCTTTCAAGAAGAGGTAACTTGAGAGATTTCTTTATTTCAGTGACGCTTGCCCTACGCGAGTAGTTCTTCGATATGAATCGAGCGGCTTTATTTTGAAGAGACTCTAATTTTGTTATTAAGTATGCTTGGTATGGGTTCCAAATCAAAGAGGCGTAATCCAACTGCGAGCGCACTAATGTGGTGTATGCTAAATACTTAGTGTCTGCATTAGCTGAACGCAGATTGCGTCTGAGAAATCCGAGTGTTTTAGAAGCCTTGTTAATGACCATATCTATGTGAATGTTCCATGAAAGGTCGGATGCTAAATGGATCCCTAAATATTTTATGACCGGTACCGATTCTACGGTCATGGCGTTTAGAATGTAATGACAACGTTCTGGGTCAGTTTTTGTGGTAAATGTCACGACTTTTGTTTTCGAGGTATTAATTTTCATTTGCCATTGTGTGCACCAATTGTTAATCTTGTCCAGGTCCGATTGTAGCTGAAGTGAATCAGAAGGTTCAATTATTTGCCTGTATATCACGCAATCATCTGCAAACAATCTGACCGTAGAACTCAGGTTATTGCTTATGTCATTAATATAGACTAAGAATAAGATAGGTCCAAGTACAGACCCTTGTGGTACTCCAGATTTAACGTGGGAGAGGGTTGATGAATGACCATTAACGAAGACTGATTGGTAGCGATTGGCCAAAAAATTGTTAATCCAAAAAATAACCTTCGAATTAATGTTCACATTGTCAAGCTTTTTAATTAGACGTTTGTGTGGAACTTTGTCGAACGCTTTGGCGAAATCTACAAATACGGCGTCTATTTTAGAGTGATCATGAACAGCACGATGAAGGTCAGTAATTAATTCGAACAGTTGTGTTTCGCAAGATCGACCGTGGAGAAAGCCGTGCTGATTCGCAAAATGCCTTTAAACCGCATGCTGCACTGCAGACGAACCGATTTCAACGACTTCGTTATATCGAGGTTAAGGGAGAAGTGGGTTTTAGGAAAAAAAATTATTATTCTCGATAAGATGTCGAAAACTTCTACATATATGTAATGCTATGTACTTATTTTGAATATGCAGTCCATTTTTGGTTATCTCCTCTGGTTCTAATTTTCTGTCAGCTTCCTTCAAATAATTTTTTACAAAGATTTGCATAATATAAGTTTCTACAATTCCGTTAAACATAGTATTAATGACTTTTATATGATTCACGGAATGACATAAGACCACCCTTATTGTTTTGCTTTTCCTAAAACAAGAGCTGCGAGAGTTCAAAGTACCAGAAAAACATACTTTTTCAAGTTTGAACTTCCAAATCTCGGAACACGTGTTCTAGAAGGCAGAGTTATAAGGTTGATCTTACGGCATTTCTTGAATCACACAGAAGCCATTTCTACCCTATTTAAGAAAATCTAAGGACTAGATATTTTGTACATCCTTGTAGAAAATTATTAAAGGAAGCTTGCATAAAATTAGAACCAACGGAGATAAACAAAAATGGACCCCATATTCGAAATAAGCACATAACATTACATACAGTAAGTACAAGTTTTCAGCGCCACACTTTGAAGAATAAAGATTTTAAAAACGTTTGGTCTAAGACCCACATCTACCCTTAAAGTGACCCGCAAACGATTTCGACGATATTGTACAAACGTACTGAGTCGTAATGGTAGGTTTTTCTGATCATTAAGTGACGCATTTAAGTGCTCCGCGTTAAATGTGTTATGATAAGGTTTTAAAAATCTGCATCGCTACCAATCGCCGCGGCGCCGCTCCCCTGTTTTCAGGCGCCCCCTCCCTAGTTGACATAGATATCCCAATTGACGTCAGTTGGGCGAGCTATCAGATTGGCTACCCAATCGCGCCTGCAGCACACGGCCCGCGGCCGTGGTGTTACGTACTTAATTGGACTTTATAAGGAACCTCACGGCGACGGCGACACCGAAGGCGACGTCGAAAATTCGCTGGAGTGTCCGTTTAGTTGCTATCACAGTAAAAAGAAATACTAAGTAAAATCGCTACGTACAATGTGTAATCGGTTTCATTGTACATGAGAGTAATCGCGGTGGCTGAGTCGTGGATTCGATCCCTACCAGCGGCGGGTAGCTGCATTGGCAGATGTAGACTGCGAAAATGTATGTGTTTGTGTACCGCGCTTTGGGCGCACGTTAAAGAACTGCAAGTCGCCAAAATTAATACAGAGCCCTCTTCTGCGGCGTCTCTCATCATCAGCCTTGGTGCGCTAAATTCCGTTAATTATAAATTTTGTTGAGTGCCAAAGTTGTTCCCTGCAAAGATTATACCACCCAATTTTTTGCCACACATTAAAACTACGTGAACTTCACGCAAGCATTCGTGTACCAGGTTTAAACCCGTTTTTGCAGGCGCCTCTGCGTTCCAGTTAAGAGCGTTCAGAAATGTTAGAGGCATCCTTTTGTGAAACTGATAATTGGAGCGCCAATGTATGTCGTAACGCATTTTAAGGTTGTGTATCTCGAAAGTGGGACTGTAGTCTTAGGATTTCTGCTAAGAAGTCATGACTTCACTATTCCTCGGTTTCAATTTCGCAGTTAGAAGTCGGTAATTAAAAAGTTGAGTATATAGTACGTATGTTTTAGTTAATTAGCGAAATTATTGTAAATTTTTTTTCTTCCTGCTAATGTCTTCTTAGCCCTGTAGCCTATATATATATATATATATATATATATATATATATATATATATATATATATGAGCAAAAAATGGTAGGCGACCCTATAATCTTTTACTTAGGTGTTTTTTAGGGGCACTCACACCTCGGCGTTGGTGTTCTTCAAGTTAATCTTAGGCGAACGCAACGCACGAACCGAACTCGGAGGCAACTGTTTTCCATTAATTAGCCGGTTAAATATCAAGCCCCTTCTTGTGTGCGATGTAATTAGAGACATCATTACTTCCACTTTTACTTTTCTTTACTTTTACTTTTCTTTACTTTTGGAATTTCGCCCAAGTCGTGCTCACGTGGCGGGTCTCTAAAGTCTACGATACTGTGCTTTGGTGTGCGGTAGTCAGTGATTTTTAATTCATTGTAATTATTCCAGACACTTCAGTAACTCAACTTGTAACTAATCTTGTGCTCTGATGTCATATATATAATGAAACCCATAAATCTTACGTAATATTTTTCTATTTTTTCTAATTTATTTTGAATTTTGTTTCCGGTTGTTTCAGTCATTTCTAATTCTAATTATTTCAGACACTTCAGTAGATCAACTTGTAACTAAACTTATGCTCTGATATATTTATAAAGGAACCCATCAATTTTGTATTGTACTATTTTTTCAGATGTTTTGTTTATTTTGAATTTCCTAGCCGGTCGTCTCAAGAGGTGAACCGGAAGTGCCGCGCAAGTAAGATGAGTGTCACTGGATGCTCGTGCCATTAAAACGTCGCAGTTTTGCTCGAAAGGCGAAACATCAATTGCGATAGCAAATTAGTAGACAGTTATACGAAGTAAGGACGGTAAGCTTATCGGCGGTATAGACTTGGAAACATTCGCATACTAACTGAATTAATGAGCATGGTGTCAGCGCGCACAGGCAAACATGGAACACGCTACACTAGATGACCGCGGACACCCGTTGTCAACACGCTGGCGAGCGAAGGGACCTTCTAACTGAGCAGCGAGAATACAGCACGCACAAAGGTATGAACCGTCTGCAGATCGCTTTCAAGATACGGCGCGTGCGACCGCGCAAAGTACGAAGTTGCTGGCGGAGTAGGAGCCGCCCCCTTCCCTTCTGCGCTGCCTCCCCACTTTCCTCCCTTTCGCGCGCGATATTGAGCCGCGATCGTCGGTTTCCCTTGCGCCCGGTCGCGAAATGCGCAGTTGCTGCAGGAGCCAAATGCCGTCCCCCGTCTCTCCCCGACCCCCCAACACGGCCTTTCACACGACGGAGGACAGCGCGCTTGCCCTCCGCCTTCCTCCCTCGCGTGCGCCAGACTGAACCCCTATCGTCGGCTACCCTCGCGTGCTTTCACTCGCACATGCAGCGTACGGCGCGTGGCGACGGTGTTATCGCCCTTGGACTTTATACGGAACATCACGGCGACGGTGACGACAAAAATGCGCCTGGAGTGTCCATATAATTGCTACCGCAATAAAATGGCAGGAGCCCTGGGTATGACAGTCTTTCCTTAAATCGTTACGCAAAGGAACTCCTGTGACATTGTCACGCGTACATTGTTTTACTTTTTGCTGGCTACTATATGTTTCTCACTGGATTATCAGTGTTATGAAGTTATCGTTCGGTGCAAGACGCGCCTACAAGCTTACTGTCTCCTCTAAGTTTCTTGAGTGATTTCGGGGTTTCTGTAACGAAAGAGTAGTCAAATCGAGCGCGGCGCAAATACTGTTTACAACATTCTCGAACGTAAGCGATTACTCTGGAATGCACCGTGATTCACGAATGAATAGTAGACGGATCGTGCCCGTGAGTTCAGATTCGACGACAAACTACTGTGCTCGCCGCTTTCATTGAGTGTTGCTCGTCTTTATAGACACAAGCTCGCCCAATAAAGAAATTCGGAACTCACACTTTTGGTAGTGTTTACTTCTTCACGCTCACAACAACGTGAATAGGCACTCCTTCATTATCCTCTAATGTCTTTTGTTTGTGTTTGTATGTGTATATGGTTTGTCTTTTCAGTTTGAGTGAGTGCTTTTGTTGAGAGCAAAATGATTAGGCAAAAGGTCTCCGCTAAACATTGCAGGTGGTCAGAAGAATAATCTGTCCTGCAGTAGTTCAATTTCCGGGAGTATGAGTATTTTCATCCTATGAAACGTAGGATGAGTATTTACTCATCCTACGTTTGTTGGCGCGCCTGCTGATTTTTATTATATTTATCGAAGGGCTTGAGCCGCTGCGACGGTGCACTCGCGCAGGCGTACCTTTTCATCAGGAGGATAGGGCGCGGCGAGCCTTTCCTCCTCTCTGGCTTGGGCGATCCGGCGCGGCGCTGCTTGAAAGTATTGCTGTCGCGTGCTGCGGAACGATTTCGAGATGTTTTAGGTCGTACTCTGTGACATTTACGCCATGTCCGTTCATATAAAGTCGTCAGGGAAGCCTTTCGGTGCATCGGTAGCTACAGTAGGCGGAAATATGTCTTGGGGGCGCAAAAATGTGACGCGCTTTATCAGCCGCGGTGTACGCACATTATCAGTCGCGGTTGTGTGTGTGTTGTGAACTATTTTGCTTATATCGGTTTTAATTCAACAAAGAAAACCGGTGTCATTGTATTACCCGCATTAAATGGCAAATCAGCTCACTGTCTGATCGCTTGGCGTAGGGAGTAAAACATAAAACATAAGAGCACATGGTCGTGCACGGCCAACGCCAACCTAAGGAAACTACGAAAATCTAAGCGACAGGCGCTATCAAATATTTGTGATGCACCAGCATTGTTCTCGCGCATTTCAAGCCTAGTAGGGTACTATATGTCTGCGCTAGCCTTCCTGCATGAGACCGATGGCGCTGCTGAACACAGCGATCACTGCGGTTGGTGAACCAGCACGATACCTATACAAGCTGTTCGCTTCGGCATTGCCTTTTTGGCCTGTATATAGCCATAATTAAAAATTAAGTTATGGGGTTTTACTTGCCAAAACCACTTTCTGATTATGAGGCACGCCGTAGTGGAGTACTCCGGAAATTTCGACCACCTGGGGTTGTTTAAGGTGCACCTAAATCTAAGTACACGGGTGTTTTCGCCCCCATCGAAATGCGGCCGCCGTGGCCGGGATTCGATCCCGCGACCTCGTGCTCAGCAGCCTAAACCATAGCCACTGAGCAACCACGGCGGGTGCCTGTATACAGCCATAACATATGAGAGGGATCGCATAAAAAGAATGCGATGGCTATTTTTGAGGACAAAATTTCCGTAATACGTGCGAGTACGTCGTAGAGAACGGAACGAATACAGCCGAAAAAAAGAATTCGGTTACCATCCTCTTTTCCGAAAAAGCAAAAGAAAACGGGCTAACGCATCAATACGACCTCGCATAGTCACGCCGCACAACGTTTATTGATATACAACCGCTGATGGCGTATGCTTGGACCATGCGGTATATAGAACAAAGAGATCTGTAATCCAGCACCTACCACTGCTTAGGACGCTCGCGCAGTTCGTAAACCCTTTACTGGACAAGCTTAATTCAGACTGTAAGGTATGCTGCTATTACTTGCCAAAACTATTTTATTCAGGGGCGGAAACCTCATCCATCGAACCAAGTAGTCACGCAATGTAACCTGCAGCGAACAGTTTGAACGCTTGTCAATGTACAACATCACAGCTCCTATCGTAGCAGAAAAAGATTAAATTATGGGGTTTAACGTGCCAAAACCACTTTCTGATTATGAGGCAAGCCGTAGTGGAGGACTCCGGAAATTTCGACCACCTGGGGATCTTTAACGTGCACCTAAATCTAAGTACACGGGTGTTTCCGCATTTCGCCTCCATCGAAATGTGGCCGCCATGGCCGGGATTCGATCACGCGACCTCGTGCTCAGCAGCCTAACACCATAGCCACTGAGCAACCACGGCGGGTACATCGTAGCAGAACGGTACCCACGCTGTTACGATTGTCGCGTATGTTTCATGGCTCCAAAACCGCAGCTTAGAAATAGAGGATAATACTGCATAAGGTCACATTAATGAATGGAACATTCAGAAATACACAATTGATCCGAGGCCGATTGTAGGCTCAAATATGTGCGCACACATCGCGCGTCGTGTTCCGTCCACCTCAACGCCAGCAGAAACTCCGGCCATGACGCCTTAAACCACTTCAGCACGTCTCACAGAACCGTTTACCACGTAGAAGACGCACGTCATACTAAACAGACCGCACGACCGCGAAAACAAACGGCAGAACCTACCGCCGAGCGTATACCTCCCATGCAAAACACCGCTTTCACCCAAGCCAGTATGGCGCTGCTCATAGGCGGCGCCACTGCGTTCACAATATGGCGGTGCCTACGAAAAAACGGTGTATAGCGCGAGTAACTTAGCGTATACGCGAAGTTACAGTTGCTTAACTGCACGAGCGTTAATTCACACGAGTTTGGGTTGCATTTCGTGCGCTTTGTCTACGTCACAAAAACCTTCCATGGTAAAGGCATGTTTCAGAAATTGGCGTCGGATTTTTTTTTTTTTTTTTGACGCCAGGCAGTTTGTTCTAGGAAGATTTTTTTTTTTTGTATTTTATATACTGGCGAGTTTCCTTGTCCGAACCTTCCGTTGCTACGAGCGCGGTGCTCCGAGCGAAAAAAAGAAGTATTTTGGTTTGGTCGAATCAGTGCGAGATGCGTAGTTTCACTGGCGGATTCGAATAGACTTGCTTCAAGTTCAAATGCGCTGGGATAACATGGAATCTGGCGCAGCACCGACAAAATGAACGTGCGTTCACGCACGCGAGGCAACAAAATACAGTTGCAAATTTAGCAGTGGAATTCGTCATCAGCGTTAACATCAGATCGTTTCCTCCGCGACACGCCGAAAACGGCCTCACGTGCACAAAAGAAGTTTCACGCATCAGGAACGAGTTCTTTTCGCCGTATGATCCACCTATTTTCTTTCTTTTTTGCATCTACCTGGGGCAACCTACGAGCTGTTTTTGCTTGAATGAGTAAAGAGCAAGGCGCAATAAACCAGGACAGAAGAAGAACACACACGACAGGACTTCTTCTCTCCTGGTTTATTGCGCCTTGCGCTTTACTCATTCAAGCATGAACCAACTAGCCCAAGCAAAAGTTTTACTTTAACTGTTTTTCTTTTCTTTTCAGCTGTAGTAAATTTTTAAAAAATTGCCCGTGAGAGATAGCCCACTTCTAACCCTTGAGCTAAATTACATGTTCAGGCGGCCATTACTTCTGCGTGAAATGAAAATGCTTAATTGAATGATTGAAACAGTTAATCTAATGATCTCCTCAATGAAATGGCACTCAGTCCCCAGTGGCTGCGGAGCACCTGACCAAGGTGGCGGTCAGACTTGCAACGCAGCAGAGGGTGCTAAGAATATCTGGGTCCGGACAGGCCGCCAATGGAAACTCACCCTTGCAACGTTTAACACCCGAATCCTCTCGAGTGAGGCAAGCTTAGCAGGACTCTTTGAAGAACTATCAGACATTGGTTGGGATATTATCAGCCTTAGTGAGACTACAAGACCTGGTGAGGCTTACACATTGCTAAATAACGGCCATATCCTCTGCTATAGAGGTCTCCCGGATAAGAAGCAATACGGGGTAGGATTCCTAATCCATAAAGACATAGCGGGCAACATTGACGAATTCTACAGCATCAACGAGAGGGTAGCAGTAGTCATAACCAAACTCAATAAAAGGTATAGATTACAGATAGTACAAACCTACGCTCCAACGTCCAGTCACGACGATGAGGAAGTAGATCAGTTTTATGAAGATGTTGAATTAGCGATGAGAAAAGTGCGAACGCGGTATACAGTAGTAATGGGGGACTTCAATGCAAAAGTGGGGAAAAAGCAGGCGGGTGAACAGGCAATTGGCAACTACGGTGTCGACTCTAGAAACGCTAGAGGTGAGATGCTGGTAGAATTCGCAGAAAGGAATAAGCTCAGAATAATGAACACTTTTTTCAGGAAACGTAGCAACACAAGATGGACCTGGAAAAGCTCTAATGGTGAAACAAGAAATGAAATTGATTTCATACTTTCTGCCGATCCCAGCATAGTGCAGGATATTCAAATAATAGGTAGGGTAAAATGTAGTTATCATAGGTTAGTGAGGGCCAGGATCCACCTCAATTGAAACAGAGAAAGACTAAAATTCGTCAAGAAAGAACAGGTCAACTTAGAGGCAGTAAGGGTAAAAGCAGGCAAATTTAGGCTGGTACTTGCAAACAAATATGCAGCCTTAGAACAGAGAAATGATGATGATGACATAGAGGTAATGAATGAAACCGTAACGAGGCTGGCTTCAGAGGCAGCAATCGAAGTGGGAGGCAAGGCACCAAGGCAACCAGTAGGCAAGCTCTCCCAAGTAACAAAGGACCTAATAAAGAAACGACAAAGAATTAAAGTGTCCAACTCAAGAGATAAGATAGAATTCGTGGAACTGTCAGAACTGATCAACAAGGCGAAAATAAGTGATATTCGAAACTATACCGTGAGAAAGACTGAAGAAGCCGTAAAATATGGACGCAGCCTGAAATCAGTGGGAAGGAAACTTGGCATAGGACAAACCAAGATGTATGCACTAAAAGATAAGCAGGGTAATATCATCAGCAATCTCGAAGATATAGTAAATGCAGCGGAAGAATTGTATGCTGACCTTTACAGTACCCAGACGACTCAGGAGCGCTCTATTCAAAACAATAATGAACAGTATACAGAAACTCCTCCTATAACTAGAGATGAAGTCGGAAAGGCCTTGCAAGGCATGAAACGGGGAAAAGCGGCAGGAGAGGATGGAATAACAGTCGAGTTAATCAAAGATGGAGGAGACATAATGCTAGGAAAACTGGCGGCTCTCTATATGAAGTGTCTATCGACTGCAAGGGTCCCAGAAAACTGGAAGAATGCAAACATTATATAATCTACAAAAAGGACGACGTTAGAGAACTAAAAAGTTATAGGCCCATTAGCTTACTCCCGGTATTATATAAAATATTTACCAAAATAATCTCCAATAGAATAAAAACAACACTGGAATTTAGTCAACCAAAGGAGCAGGCTGGCTTCAGGAAAGGTTACTCTACAATGGATCACATCCATGTCATTAACTAGGTTATCGAGAAATACGCAGAATACAATAAACCTCTCTATATGGCTTTCATACATTACGAAAAAGCATTTGATTCAGTAGAGATACCAGCAGTCATAGAGGCATTGCGTAATAATCAAGGAGCACAGACCGCTTACGTAAATACCCCAGAAAATATCTACAGAGATTCCACAGCCACCTTAATTCTACACAAGAAAAGTAGAAAGATACCTATAAAAAGAAGTCAGACAAGGAGACACAATCCCTCCAATGCTATTCACTGAGTGCTTAGAAGTATTCAAGCGATTAAACTGGGAAGGCCTAGGAGTAAAGATCGACGGTGAATGCCTCAACAACCTTCGGTTTGCCGATGACATTGTTCTATTCAGCAACAATGCAGACGAGTTACAATAAATGATTCAGGACCTTAACAGGGAGAGTGTAAGAGTGGGACTGAAGATTACTATGCAGAAGGCAAAGATAATGATAAATAATCTGGCAAGGGAACAAGAGTTCAAGATCGCAAGTCAGCCTCTAGAGTCTGTGGAGGAGTACGTTTACCTAGGTCAACTAATCACAGAGAACCCGGACCATGAGAAGGAAACTTACAGAAGAATACAAATGGGTTGGATCGCGTACGGCAGACGTCGTGAGCTCCTGAATGGGAGCTTACCGTTATCATTGAAAAGGAAAGTATACAATCAGTGCATTTTACCGGTGCTGACATACGACGCAGAGACTTGGCGGCTGACAAAGAAGCTTGAGAACAAGTTAAGGACCGCGCATAGAGCGATGGAACGAAGAATGCTAGGCATAACTTTAAGAGACAGAAAGAGAGCAGTTTGGATCAGAGAGCAACCGGGCATAGACGATATTCTAATAGATATTAAGAGAAAAGAATGGCGCTGGGCAGGCCATGTAATGCGCAGACTAGATAAGCATTGGACCATTAGGGTAACAGAATGGGTGCCAAGAGAGGGGAAGCGCAGTAGAGGACGGCAGAAGACTAGATGGAGTGACGAAATTAGGAAATTTGCGGGTGCTATTTGGAATCGGTTGGCGCAGGACAGGGGTAGTTGGAGATCGCAGGGAGAGGCCTTCGTCCGGCAGTGGACACGAATAGGCTGGTGATGATGATGATGATGGTGACGATGATGATGACTCTAAATAATTGTTTATTTAATTACCTTACGGCACATATTTTAATGTGTGAATTATAGCTGGTGACTTAATTCACAAGGCGCGTATCCACTTCGATCAAATTCTAAGGACCACCATGCAGTTTCGAGATATTAGTTTTCAGAGTGTTCAACGAAATGCATTGGCGTTGCGGTTAGTTTTGTGCTTCAATTGATGTATAAAAAAGCGTTTTCAGAAAAAAGTAAGTGGAACAACAGTGATTTTTTATCGCAAGTTTGACGGCGCAAATCTCGAAACCGGTGCGATCCTCAGAATTCGTTCAAAAAAATTTAAATTGTGGGGGTTTACATGCCAAAAATCATGATCTGATTATGAGGCACGCCGTAGTGAAGCACTCCGGAAATTTGGACCAGCTGGCGTTCTTTAACGTGGACTTAAAGCTAATTACGGGTGTTTTTGCATTTCGCCCCCATCGAAATGCCGCCGTGGCCAGGATTCGATCCCGCGACCTCGTGCTTCGCAGCCCAACACCATAGCCACTAAGCAACCACGGCGGGCAGTCTGTTCCAACTCGATATGTTTTGCAAAGTCACTTGCTAGAATTCGTAGATTGAAATATGTGCCGTAAAGTAAGTAATTAAAGCGTTAGTGTAATTATGTTAATTACTCAAAAACATTTTAATTTCTCGTACGCGTAATGGCCGCTTCATCGAGTAATTTAGCTCAGGGGTTAGAATTGTGCTATCTGCCACAGGCAAGTTTTGAAAATTTGGTGCAGCTGAAAAAAAAAACCTTAGATATGCCATGGCCCCCAGGTAGCACAAAAGAGATACGTAACGTTTTAGTAGCGTTTATCCAAGACGATAAAAACGGGTTAAAGAAGACACGAATGAGAGAACTTCGGCGGGAAAACGTCGTATATCTCTGCTAATGTCCGGCTTAATTACTTTCTTGAGACGATCTAGAACAGGTCTGCAAGACGTATTCGAAAAGCTGGTCTAGAAATAGGATTGGGAAAGACACAAGTAATCCCTTTGCCAAAACTATTCGTAACCAATTTCTAAACGTTTTTAGGAAGTTATCAAAAAGCTGGTCTAGAAGCGGTCTTGAAAGGTTTACGATCATCTGAAGCTAATTTTCGCGGGTGACGGGCGCGATCAGACATCGTTGTTCAAAACACGCGTTTAGTTTCGCCTCACGCGACTTGCCTATGCCGCGCAGACGTCGTCAGCGGCACCCGTTGGCACGGCCTAGGCCAATCGCGTGAGGTGAAACTGATCGGGCGTTTCGAACAACGATCTCCAATCGCGCCCCAGATGAGTAGAAGCGTCGGTGTTGACTGTAAGAGCCATGGAGCAGTGCCAAGCACTGTTCCCCGCATGGCCGGCGCATCCTCTACCAAGTCGCACGAAAATGAGCCTGTTAGGAATAATAAATCCTTAATACCGCCTTTAGTAAGCTACGATGCTTACAACCACAATGGGAATGACATCCTGCAAAGAACAAATGGCCACGTCTTGGCAGGTGGCCAGACCAAGCCCTTCATGTCAAGAGTGCATGAAATGAGAACATTGCGACAAAGCAAAAACACTTTATTAAAATGTAATGCTTATGCAAGGTTCGAACAAACTGTGTGAGAAATGCAAATAGAAGTAAAAGTACATCAACAATGACAAAAGTCGCAGACAGGATTCGTAATGAACTCGAAAGTGAACATTCACTAGCACATAAACAAAATTCCAAGTACACATACAAAAATGAACAGAAAAACCTGGAGTGTACTAAAGTGTCTAATTTATCATAGTAAAGTGCACGGGCTATTAGATGGACTAGAGTTATGCAGAAGTGACATCGGAGCGAATGGAAGTAGACTGAAAAATGCAAGAGTACGAATCGGATGGTAACTGCCTCCAAGCAATGTTACCAATCAGCTAGAAGCTTGAAAAGAGCACAAAAAGAAATACCACCGCATATCATCATAAAACAATCCTGTGACAGAAATAAAAAAAAATGGGAACAATGCAAAATTGGAAATATTGCCTTTAGGATATATCAAAGAAGGTAATGGCGAGAAAAAATAACCATAAAACAAAAAAGCAATAAAGTGAAATTAGTACAGAATACTTAAACGGGGGATTCAGTGTAACAAGTGAACACTACTGTAGTACAACGAACGATGAGACAGTAATGCTGCATCTTGCCACTCCAGAACGTGAGAAATGAATATGCAAGCCTCATATTAGAAACTTACATAAACATGGAAATAAACTGGAATGCACTGGAAGCTGCATTTGTGTAACAAAGGAAGCAATGGTCATAATAAATAGTAAGTGTTTTATCTAAAAAGCCCTTTACAAGAGGCAAAGTTGTACCTCGCTGGCAAAAACAAAGTTGCAACGAATAATTTGCAAACCAGCAAATACATTAATCATCACACTGACATGTCACACTTTGCGCACATCTCCAGTCTCCTAAAGTAAAACAAAGCACTCTGAATGAGAAAAACGTTTAACACATGTAGCCCAGAGCAAATTCTTTGCCAGTTCACTCACACTTTCACATCCAAAAACATTTGCCACAAAGTCCTGGCACCGTTCCACTGATGTTTACCAATTCACCCCCACTTTCACGTCCAAAAATATTTGGCACACAGTCCAGGCAGAGCTTCATAGATAAACAGCTTGAGAGCACCCTAATGTTTATTGTGCAGTCCCGCTGCTGGAAATAGAACTGCCGCACATGCTGGTAGTGGTTTCAATGTAGACACACTTGCTGCCCTGGACAGGTATGCTCAGATATCTGCACTGGTGTTCTATTTTGTCGAAGTAGACACATTGATGCACTACGCTGGTAATTGAAATGTTTTGAATGCACAAGTATTGGCTTCACCAGAAAGACTTGCCCACATACCACCACTGGCATATATATGCACTTGCTCTTCACTCAGTAGCATTGAACTTAAAGTGTTCCCTATGTGGGAGCCATGTGTAAAACCGGTGTCACACGACCACTCTCGATCGCGATCAAGCCCGATCCGGATCGAAATTATCGATGCGACTGGCTCACTCTCGTAGCTTGCGCAGAGGAGCCAATCACGACCGAGAAATTCGATTTGTAACAGACTGGATAGCGGCTAAAAGAGCCCCGTGTGAAACCGGTATCAAATAATGCACAGACGTACGCTAGGAAAATGTGTTGCACAAGGACAAAGAACTGCGACATGCCCTGTTGTGCGAAGCGCGCGAACAGAACACATGTATATATATATATATATATATATATATATATATATATATATATATATATATATAAAACTGCGAGAGCGCTTCGCGAACTCCATGCGCACACATGGCACCCGCACGAACTCGGCAGGCCGCCGTAAAGCGCGAAGGACGCACAGCGTACAGTCCGACACATGTCCCAAACTGCAAACAATCGTACTACCTAAAGCATACAAGTTATCTTATACCAAGGGCATACTCGACTCACGTATGCAGTATCCACAAGCGAGTTATGCAGCGTACATGCTGTATCCATTCGCCAAATAGTAAAATTGATAACAAGCACAAAGCTACAAGGGACTCAATACATTACTACCATTTGAGGCGTCAAATAAAATCAAATTTGGCCGTTTCATATATTGGACACAATATATGGACACATGTGGTACCCGGTAATACCATGAAATACCCATCACGTGGGTAAAGGGGGCGAAAACACAATCGAGAACCTGAAGCGCAAACGATAAAAGCACGGTATGGTGCACGCGAAATTCTGTCAGTGCGCTGTAGCGCGAGGGAAGAAAATAGGGCGAGCACTTGACCTCACCTTTTGGGATACCGCACTAGTACTGAATCATTAAAAAAAGCCTGTTTGAACCAGTTCCCTTGTCTGCAACACTCTTGCTAAACGGGAGACTAAAATACCACGATGACGGCTCTATTGCGGAGATCGGCAAGGTGCGCACAGACAGAAATTTTGCCGCCTTTCTTCGCATTCTGCAAAATGCTTTCTTGTTAGGATCACGCATAGCGGCCGATCCCGACGCTAGGGACACACAGGCACGATTTCGTCCCTCTAACTTTCGTCCTTATACTGCCCTTAACGCCTTAATTACAGCGTCAGTGAAAAGGTGCCTCACATAACATGACAATGAACTTGAAGAGCTGATTAGTGCCCTCCACTCCGCGCCCACCAATTGAAAACACTACTGATATCCAAATTAAACTACACAAACAGATCGCACAACCCAAACTAATCACAGAACGTCGTTTTCTTGACGGCAAAACCCTGCAACACTTACATGACAAAGGGCAGCGGCAGCACATTCAGAACAGCCGCTATCATACCACAGCGCAATGCAAGTGCGATAACGCTATTATGCCCGGCTCAAACAGATCGCACAACCCAAACTAATCACAGAATGTCGTTTTCTTGACAGCAAAGCACTGCAACACTTACATGACAAAGGGCAGCGGCAGCACATTCAGAACAGTCGCAAACAGACCATAGTGCCATGCGAGTGCGATAACGCAACTATGCCCGGCTTCACGAATAACGTGGCCGCCTTGGTCACATAATTGAAAACACTACTGATTTCCAAATTAAAACCACACAAACATATCGCACAACCCAAACTAATCACAGAATATCGTTTTCTTGACAGCAAAACACTGCAACACTTACATAGCAAAGGGCAGCGGCAGCACATTCAGAACAGCCGCAAACACACCACAGCGCAATGCGAGTGCGGTGACGCGATGAAGCCATGACGACGCGACTATGCCCGGCTCGTCCGGCATCACGAATCACGTGGCCACCTTGGTCACATGATTTGACGACGGTATCGCCACCTTTCGCAAGGTTGGATCGCGTTGATGGGTTGTTGAATATTGTAGAAGCCGCTAAAGAGGCTGACGCGCCGTGGCGTGGCGGTGGCGCCTTGAGCCGTTTTCAAAACGTATTCACCCCTCGTTTTTAAGCTGCCTGGCTTCCAACGTTATCAAAACGTATTCATCCCTCGTTTTTAAGCTATCTTGTTTGGAACGTCTTTGATGCGTCGATTTTGGTCAAAAATCCGTTTCAGACGTTGAATCCCTTAATACGACGTTTTCAAGACTTTGTGTGCTACCTGGGCGGTGTTCCTTGCACAGAGCTGCATTCGAAGCCTCACATTGCATTGTAAGTGTCCAAAAGGAGTTTGCAGTGTCGTTTCTTTTAGCCTGTTTCGCCTACAGTGCTTAACTTTTTACTATAGCTACGAAAATAAATAGACGTGTGACTAGAGAATGTTATATTCCAACAATTCGAGGCTGGTCATCCGAAGAATGGCTATCAGGAAAATAAACACATGACACATGAGATTGTGAAAGCATTGCGGTGAATTTCTTTGAAAGCACGATAAATACTTTGTGGCATGTTTTAATAGTTTTTCTCTCGGCGTATATCCTTATGGAGAGGCGTTGAGGCGCTTTACTATGGCAGCTAAACCGATATTTTTTTTTTTTACCATCCGAACTGGTTACAAGAGAAGCCACGTTTTTGGAGTGAACATGAGGTCTCGCCAGGAATGAAACAAGTACGCCGAGATTCTCTTCTGCTACGTTGTAATCGGCTTATGCCTGTAGGCTTCTAAGTCACCTGTTAATCGGGTATGTTGGAAATAGGGTGTCGAACTGAATCACTTTTCGGTATGGTTCGGGTTCGGCTGCGGAACGGAAAATATAACGGTTCGAATTGGTTTAAACTGCTTCCTTTCCGTTACTGTCGCTTCGTGAAGCCTTTTGTAAACTGATTGTTTTCTTGCGCTTGTTGTTACTTGTGGGTGGAGATGTTGAACCCAGGCCCTACACTAGACGGCATAGCAGAACAGTTGCAGGGGATATTGAAGAAATTAAGAAAGAAATATCTTTAACAAGCACTAGACTTAATGCAATTGACAAGAAACTTGAAAAGATAGCTGGCATTTAAAAAGATTTAAGTGTACAACGAACGAATATCAAACTTCGAAAATAGCCTAATGGTTATGGAAAAGAAAGTAGAGGATCTGGAAAACCGGAGCCGTTAATTGGCCCAACCTTGTCATATCTGGTGTTGAAGAACAACAAAAGGAATCATCAGACATACTTCTTGAATTGGTCGAAAAGAAGATTTTAGATAGTATACTTTAGATAAAAACCAAGGGAATCGAAAGAATCCACCGCCTAGGCAAAAAGAAGCAAACTGATACTTCTAGACCCATATATAATTCTTAAACTGCTCGATTATCGAGACAAAGTTTCAATCCTCAAGCACTGCACGATGCTCAAGGGCTCAGGTTTCGCTATCAGTGAAGATTTTTCTCGTAATATTCGGGACATTAGGAAGAAGCCCTGGAATGGAACGAAAGAATACCGGGATAGGCAGGAAAGGCTGTCGCTAGTCTACGATAAAATGCGTATAAGTGGTCAACTTTTTGTTTGGGGTAGCGACCGTGAAGATTTAGTTGCATTCCAAAAAAAAACGAAGAAAAAGACGCCTTAGAAAAGAGAGTCATTCGAAGTCGACAGAAGTAACCCTGTTGAATGTGAACGCGCGAAGCCTTGCAAATAAAATAGACCAATCCGAAGCTCTTGTTTTAGAAATTAAACCTGCTATTATTGCTGTCACAGAAACATGGTTTCACTCGGATATCTTAGGCCATGAAGTCTGGCCGCCGGGATATGTGATTGTGCGCAGAGATAGGGGAACCAGAGGCGGGGACGTCACACTATTCTTTAAGAAAGAACTACGATACTCCGTTTTACCAGATAGCCCAGAAAATGAGGCGGTGTGGTGCTAACTACAGCTGCAGAAAGACTGCATATTTGTAGGAGACCGCCTAACGCTGAGGCAAGCTATCTGGAACTTCTGGATTATATGCACGATCACATGATTGGTGGCACTATTATCATGGCTGGTGATCTTAACCTGCCTGAAATAGAATGGTCATCAAAAAAAAGTGCGAGGTGCTGCGAATGACGTCATATTGGATATGTTGTTCAACTTTAGCCTCAGTCAACTGGTACGCGTCCCCACACGTATCCAGGGCAAATCCATTTCTATTCTAGACGTTGTCCTTGTTAGTGACCATTTCCCGAACGACCAGACATGCACTGAAAATCTTTGCATATCCGATCACAAATTAGTCCTGTGCACACTGCCTCTACCTGGTCTTGTACGACACCACGGTCCTTTATTACGTGTTCTTGCATTCAACAGAGCAGACGATGCAGCAATAATCACATATATCACCTACTAAGTTCTCGATTTTTCTTATCTTTGCTCGGATAAAAACTTATCGATATATCTTATATGGTTGCAATTCAAGGCACGCGTCGCGCATTGTATTGAAAATTTTGTCCCAATAGAGCGCAAAGGTACTAGAAAGTATAATCCATGGATCACACGCGAAATAATTCATGTGAAACGTAAAATCAATAGGCCGAGAAAAGCTAGGAAGTCCGGCTTAGCCGGTAATTTCACCGCTCAGTTTTCCGCGCTATCTAAAACATTGAAAAGCAAGATACGCGTTTCCAAAATGCGCTACTATGGTACCACTCTACCAAAGTTCATCAAAACGTCACCAGCAAGATTTTGGCGTAAACTCAGCGACCAAAAGGCCTCCCCTTCAATAGGAACAAAAGCTAAGGCGGATCAATTCAATCGCTACTTCCAGTTGGTTTTTACAATCAATAACGGACTAATGCAACATCCCCAGATTATCCCATCTACCAAATATAAATTGCTAGAAACGGCAGAAATAACCGATAGCGGTTTACTGTGTCTGCTATTAAACCTTGATAAAAAAAGGAGCTATGGCCCAGACGGGATACCGAACGCTTTTCTCAAACGGCACGCAGAACCAGTAAGTAAGTATCTACGCTTAATATTCACAAAATCTATCCATGATTCACAGATTCCTTCCGAATGGAAAGTCGCAAAAATAATCCCAGTGCATAAATCCGACAAGACGATCCCATCAAACTACGTACAGGCCCATTTCCTTGACGTGTACCACTCGAGCATATTGTCCTCAGATTTATTACAGTTTGTCGAAGACAATGATCTGCTACGTACACACAAACCAGAAAGGATTTCGGAGAGGCCTATCGACTGTAACGCAACTTGTCGAGATAATGCGTGACCTGGTTCAAGGTATACTAACGAACACTCCCAAATTGACATATTTTTTATGAATTTCTCATAGGCGTTTGGTCGGGTTTATCACGAAAAGCTAGCTTTCCAGCTGGTTCGCAAACTTGGGGATGGGCCAGTGACTCGATGGATGTCAAGCTATTTGTCCGGCCGTCAACGATTTGTGCGATGCAGTGATCACGTTTCTGACACATTAAATGTCACATCCGGTGTGCCCCAGGGAACCATCTTGGCACCGATATTATTTTTGCTGTTTATAAGGGACCTGGCAGTCAACATTAACGCAAATATTAGGCTATTCGCAGACGACTGCGTATTCTATGAGGAGTTTAAGAGCTATAGTGACCAAATAGAGTTGAAAGTTGCCCTGAATGAAGTAAGTTGGTGCTCTAACTGGCAAATGGTGATTAATTCAGACAAAACAGTTGCGATGGCAATAACCACAAAGAAAACAAGCTTAGCATTCCCTTATGGTTTTAATAACGTCGCGCTCCGAAATGTAAGCCAGTACAAATATCTTGGTGCAATAATAACTTCTGATCTCAGCTGAAGTTCACACGGAAGCTATAGCCGCGAAAGCCGCGAAATGTTTTTTTCATTAAGCGGACGCTGCGGCACGCTGACCGTGACACTAAGCTTTTAGCATACGCCGCACTTGTCAGACCGATTCTAGAATATGTCAACATAATCTGGTTCCCTTTCACAAGTATAGCGGCATCAGCATGCTTGAAAATGTGTAGCCCAAAGCGATTAAAATTATTTTTAACCGCTATCGACGACTTGATTCCCCGACAGGATTGCTACACCGTGCAGATTTACCCTCACTCCAAAGTCGAGCTAAAATTCACCGCCTGAAGTTCTTATATATGCTACTGCACAACTATTTTTAGACCACACAACATACGTCGAGACTAATAAAACAAGACACCTACGTCACACACTTGATCTCACACTCCAAGAATATTCGTGGAACAACAACATATTTTATCATTGTTATTTTCCCTAGATGCATTCGGGAATGGAATGCTCTTGACTTACGAGCAATAAAAACAGCGCTAAACGACAGGACGAGTGAAGGGACACAGACAACAGCGCTGACTAACAACCAAAGTGTCTTTATTCTTTGTCTGCATATATATGCTCCGCCGCTATCTCAAACCACAGAATCAATAGAATTGGGCATGCGCAGGGGGATTGCAATTAATGCGATAGGAAGGCAATATCTCCTTCGGAAGGAGAGAAATAGAGGGAAGGCTTACACATGCTTCGCCGCTAACGTGAATGTGGAAAGCTTCGAAAATAAGGCGTGCGCTGTCGTCGCGGTATTTTGACAGGTAGGTTACATCTTCGAAAGATGACTTGCAGCCGCATTCATTGCAATGCAGTGATAACTGACTATCTGTTGCTCGTTTTTGAAATTTGTTTGAGTGCTCGCGCATGCGGTCAGTAATGCACCGCCCCGTTTGGCCGATATAAAAACGCTTGCATGAAAGGGGGATCTTATAAACCACACAGTCACAACAGTCACCAATAAACCTCTGTCTGTGCTGCTTTTTACAACTTCTTTTGTTGTTCTTGGTTACCTTATTGACTTGATGGCACAGGCTACCTAACTTATTTTTGGCAGTGAACAGCAACCTGACGCCTGCCCTGCGCTGACAACCTTTTTGAGATTGTGCGCAACCTGGTGCACATATGGTATAACCGCAACCATTTGCCGTGAGCGATTCTCAGATTGAGCAGCTGCCGACTGCTTTCCTTTAAGGTTCGTTGAGAGGCTTTCAGCGATGCTGGTCAAAAGCGGTACCGGGAAACCTGCGAGCTTCAGCCTGGCTACTTGCTTTTCGAAGCTTACATCCACTTGGTGGTCACAAGACCGGATGAGGGCCGCCTTCATGCAGGATCTTGATATACCGCGCTTGACTATCTTTGAGTGCGCGGACGAAAATGGGAGAAGGCTCTTATGAGACCGAGGAGCGTAACACCAACATACATGATTGCTTGAGAACGTTAGCTCCAAGTCTAAGAAACGAAGCTTGTTGTCTGACGGATGCTCCGTGGTCAATTCAAAAGAATCTAAAGCTATGCGGAACAAGTCAAATATTATAGCAGCAGCAGGCTGCGCGTCAGTAGTTTCATGCAAGCGTTTTTATATCGGCCAAACGGAGTGGTGCATCAATGACCGCATTCGCGAGCACTCACACAAATTTCAAAAACGAGCAAAAGTAGTCAGTTATCACTGCATTACAATGAATGCGGCTGCAAGTCATCTTTCGAAGATGTGACCTACCTGTCAAAATACCGCGATGACCGCGCACGCCTTATTTCCGAAGCTTTCCACATTCACGTTAACGGCGAAGCATGTGTAAGCCTTCCCTCTATTTCTCTCCTTCCGAAGGAGATTACCTTCATATCGCATTAATTGCAATCCCCCTGCGCATGCCCAATTCTGTTGATTCTGTGGTTTGAGATAGCGGCGGAGCATATATATGCTGACTGAAAGAATAAAGACACCTTGGTTGTTAGTCAGCGCTGTTGTCTGTGTCCCTTCACTCGTCCTGTCGTTTAGAGCTGTTTTTATTGCTCGTAATCATGAACCAACCAGCCCAAATGCGTACTCTTCTGCTCTTGACTTACTTGTCGAACAACGAAGAATTGATGATTTTCTTGAACTGTTGCATAACACACTTAATACGTACTCATCAGCCTGATGACATAGTATTTGTTTGTATTCTCCATGTGATTATTTTGTTTTTCTATTGGCATGCTTGTCAACATTCGTATTCATACTTAGTGTTGTACGTATATTCCTTTCTTCTTATTTTGTACTTGTTTAGCAAATCTGCCCCTGACAATTATTATTGTTGTAACTGCTTATGTGTAAACTTTTCGTCTTTTCTTTTTTCGTACTCCACTGCTGTAATAACCCTGTGAAACGGTTGACAGTATGTTGAAATAAATAAATAATAGATAAATAGCTGTTCAGTAAGAATCGCATGTTGAAATTTTATATTTCTCACCCACTTGTTTTAACGCTCGTAACGATGTAATAAAAAAGTAACATTTTCATTTTTATCTGCGCAAAATGATAGCATCGACTGCTACGATAATTTGAATTTTATTGCAAACTTTATTTTCTTTTTTAGCATCTGTGCATGAAGCGCATTTATCTTTTTTCATTCGAACAATATTGAGAACCAATATAGAACCATTAGAGCCACTTTCATTCGTTCTGTTCTTCTTTACGAGTGGCGGTTATCTCCGAAACTCTACCATCACTTTCGGTTTTCGTGCTTTTCTTCACTTGGCTATGGTGTTAGGCTGCTGAGCACGAGGTCGCGGGATCGAATCCCGGCCACGGCGGCCGCATTTCGGTGGCGGCGAAATGCGAAAACACCCGTGTACTTAGATTCAGGTGCACGTTAAAGAACCCCAGGTGGTCGAAATTTCCGGAGTGCTCCACTACGGCGTGCCTCATAATCAGAAAGTGGTTTTGGCACGTAAAACCCCATAATTAAATGATTAATTTTTTTTTTCACTCTAAATTTACGTAGTCATAACTGATACTGTGGTAGATTCAAGGCTTTAATTATACATGATTTACGTACATAGGTAAAGTTGGCCTGCGCGGCGGTTGACCCGAAAGAAAACAGTGTCACAATTTGCGGGACAGGTCCTAATATGTATTGGCTAGGGAAAAAAAAACGTCCTTAATTATATACTTCCCTTTGAGAGCACTGTCCATTAAAGTTAGCTCATAGAAATCGATTCAAACTTCATTCAAAATCATTTTGAACGTACTCCAAAAGTATTGTATTTGATTCGGTGCGATGTTGGACGAATTCGTGTTTGATTTAGTTTGTAAAATATATGATTTCCAGGCACGACGAAGCTTAACCAAAATGTAGTTTATCTTGGTTTCACGTGTCCTTCGTTTTCATACGCCCTGTCGAATTCATGTTGCAGCTACA
Source organism: Dermacentor andersoni (assembly GCF_023375885.2). Lineage (NCBI taxonomy): Eukaryota > Metazoa > Arthropoda > Arachnida > Ixodida > Ixodidae > Dermacentor > Dermacentor andersoni. Next base: position 128,869,649 of record NC_092814.1, on the reverse strand, counting down.
CCGGCCTTCCACTCAACTTAAACCGCCGCACACGTCTGCTATATTTAAAAACAGTGGCAGCACATATGCATCATGAGGCAAAACGTGCAAAACATGCAAAATATGCGTTCACATGTTCGACGTGTTCGTTACGCTACTCTTCGGTATTATAAGTAGTATAATCTCACGGCTTTCCATTGTCATTCAGAGCGACTAATTTTGCTCCGCACATGCACTAACGTTGCCAATGATCGGATGCGCGAGTCGAGAGCACTGTGAGGGCATACAAAAAGCGCAACAATGACAAGATACCGCGCAAAATTACGAGTGGATGACACCCGGTAAAGAGTCGCTGCTAAATTCATTCAAAATGCTTGGCGTGCTTCGAGCGACGTGAGAATGTGAAAGCCTTTCCAAACATTCCTTAGATGCCTACTAATTCGGCTACATTTTAACTACTGATAAATCATATAGACAAGCACGCGAACATGCACCGTAGGGCCTCTTTGATAAAAAAGTGCGCACCTATAAAGCCACCGCGTGCAGCTTGCTTTGGAAAGAAAACACGATTGCGTTTAGGCACGCCGAACACTGTCATAATTTTTACAAGGCCGTCGACTTTTGAGCCGTTGTGATGTTTTCAACCATAACAGTTAGGGCGAATTGGCGGCGCCCTAGTAAATTTCCCAATGGACGTCAGGGCCTTGAAAACGCTCCTTCGAGCAGTCAATCACTGCAGCTTAGATTTGTTGCTGTAAGCAAACGGCTCAACATTTCTAGCATGAGATTTACAAGTTGGTAGTAGTGTTTGTGGTGGTAGTGTTGGTGGTGGTTCGAGGAGTTTATTGCGGTAGTAAATGTATATATGCACGCTCGAGGCACGATCGCGCCGCCGGCGTCGCGCTGTGCTGGTATCGACGACGCATATGCACGGCCCGCGCATGGAGGGTCTATTTGTTTTTCTTTCTTTTTTTTTGCCCTCACAAAATAAAACATGGGAGAGAGATTGGAGGAACTAAAACTGTGGTGGTGAACGTCCCGAACGTGCGCAGTGGGTTATGCGGGGCGCTGTAGTGGAGTACTCCACGGATTGATTTTGACCACTCGGGGTTTTGAAACTGCCCCCACTGCGCGTTGTGCGAGAGTTCTTGCATTCCACCCCCATGAGAATGCAGTCGCCTGGAATCTGATCCACGACCTGAGCAGCGCAGCACCGTAGCCACCGCGACGGGTGCTTGGAGCTGATAGAAGCCCTGTTTGTTGGCCTCAATCTGCAGCGGGCGCCTGAACGCGGCCAGAGAGGGAGGCAGAGATAAAGTGGAGAAAGAGGCTCTCAGAACTCGCGTTGGCGCTCGGGTCGCATGTATGACACATAGCTCCCCGCGGGTCACATTGTGGCCCGCCGTTGGCCTCGGCGACATATGTAGGCTATAGGGAGGGGGCGGTGCGATCGCAAACTCAAGAAGGTCACGCGGGACACCCACTCCGCGCGTTTGTGACCCCTACGATATAAAGAGTTACTGGAAAGTGACTGTTCTTTATCCTTTCGTCGCACCCGTCGTGGTTACTCAGCACTGGCTATGGCGTTGCACTGCTGAGTACGAGGTCGCGGGTGCCGATTCCCGGCCGCGACAGTTACACGCAGGATGGGGGCGGCATGCAAGAATGGGTCGGCTGCGTGCCTTGGGTGCACGTCAGAGAAGCTGCAGCTGGTCAACATTAAGCCGGAGGCTTGCACTACGGCGCCCCTCATAGCCTGCAGTGCAGTTTACTTCATAATTTATTTATTCATTTCTTCACAAACAGCCATCTTTTTGTTTTAAACGATTTCAACTTTTGCCAGTGGATGCTACCAGTATGAAAATGCTGCGCTCTTTTTAGAAGCGAGCTTTACAGACGGGAGTGGGAGTACACAGAAATAAGAAATACAAAATAAAAAGTGAAATGAAATGCGTAAACATCTGCAGGCACAAATGAGGATGCAGTTTTCGAGGCTCACATAACTGAAAAATTATATACGATCCGAAGTACAGTGTATACCCGCCGTGGTTGCTCAGTGGCTATGGTGTTGGGCTCCTGAGCACGAGGTCGTGGGATCGAATCCCGGCCACGGCGGCGGCATTTTGATGGAGGCGAAATGCGAAAACACCCGTGTACTTAGATTTAGGTGCACGTTAAGGAACCACAGGTGGTCAATATTTCAGGAGTCCTCCACTACGGCGTGCCTCTTAATCAGAGAGTGGTTTTGGCACGTAAAACCCCATAATTTAATTCTTTAAGTACAGTGTATACAAACAAGGCGAAAAAGAAAATAATCAACATTCACTTCGCGCGTCATATTTAAATAACTGTGTATCAACGAACCAAACAAGTCATGGTCTGAAATGCAAACGATATTCGAAGGAACCTGGTTCCAGTCTTTGGACTTGCGCGGGTAGAAAGTATAAAGGTAGTGGGTATAAAGGAAACGGGCAGAACGATAAGACGGGGTCGTGACAAATTGGCTTTTCAAAACTGCACGATGGTATATCTCGTGAAAAAGCGTAAGACGAGATGCTTTGCGGCGTGATTCAAGTGATTGCAAGGAAAGGGTGCGTTTCATCGAAGTGATATTGCTCGTAGGATGACAGTTAGATTATATAAAACGTGCTGCGTTATTCTGTACCACTTCAAAAGAGTAAGTTAAGTGCGATTGAAAAGGGTCCCAAGTGGAGCATGCGTATTCAAGTTTCACACGCGCTAGTGTTTTATGCATTGTTAGTTTCACAGCTACTGAGCGCGACGAGAGTTACGCCGCAGGTATCCTAGCGTACGGTTACCATTGTTATTAACGTAGTTAATGTGGTGTTTCCAGCTTAGGTCAGATGTTAATTATATAAATCCCAAAGTACTTATAAGAAGTAACCGTATCTAAAGTAGCGCTGTTTAGGGTATAGTTAGCAGGAGGTACGTTAGTACGATCGAGAAACGTGTAAGGCTGCATTTTTTAGTGTTCAGGTCCATATGCCATGTTCTGCACCAACGAGCAATACTAGAGATGTCAGCTTGTAAACAATTAACATCTAGGTTACTTGATATTTCGCGGTAAACAACACAGTCATCTGCGAAGAGGTAAATTGAAGAGCTTACGCAATCTGGCAAATCATTAATATAAATGAGAAACAGTAATGGGCCCAATACAGAGCCCTGAGGCACGCTAGATTTAACAGGAGAGGACGGTCAGCTAGAATTATTGGTAACAACGCGCTGTGAATGATTAGGTAAAAAAAAAGAAAGAGAAAAAAAACTTAATCGAAGTGAGAATTCAATCAGTTCACCTTATCATAGAGATAAATTTATGTGACTTAATTTTTTTTTCGAATCTTTCACATAGTCTTATCTACCTCCAATGTTCCAGCATCATCTTTCTTATATCTGCATTTTTACTTATTAATCTCCCCTTGGCGGCTTCTATATTCATAGCGCTCTCTGTGCTGGTTGTCTTGTCCACTGGGGGGGGGGGGGGGGGGGGGGGGCTGAAGGAGATCGCACTTTATTAAAATGTATGAAAGCGGTTCTCTGGAAGTAGTGCGCTCCGGGGCTGCGCAAATGCATTTGTACGACCATTATTGTTACAGTGCCCGCGGTATACCACTGTTCAGCAGTGGGTGCACAAATGGTGGCTAATGAGCTGTTGCTATAGGGGAGCTAGATGCGCAGCCTTACTCAGAGAAGTCAGGGATGTCATGCCCATTTGTCTCGGTGCGTTTTCGGGAAGCTAGATGTACAATTATGGGTGGATGAAGTCAAGAATATACTGGTGATCATGACAAAAACGTTTGAAGTAGCTTTCTTAAATTAGTGAAGATCCCCGTGCAGAATGTCCACATTCAGCAGCGTCATAACACGGCCTTGTGGACGAAGGGAGGAGCTGTGAGTGGTTTTGCTTCACCACCTCCCAACGATCGACAGAGTCTACCGATGGCGCAACTATACACGCGGGCCCAGAAACGCCCGAAGAGTCAACACGAGCCAGCGTGAAACTACAAGGACAGACAGGACTCTTATATACTAGCACTCCCGCGTTCGACAGTGTTCGTAATCTGGCCCGTGCTGCGCGGGAATGATGTAAGGAAACTGGAACAGTACAGCAGTTGGTTAACATAGCTGGAGAAGCAAGAAGTGGAAGTGTGGGCTACCACATTATCCCCGGACCACACCACATTATATTGTGACCCTGTGACGCCTATAGCTCCAAACGCATCTTTATACGGCTATTGTTCTGTTAGCATACCGACCAAAATTGTATTGTCGGCGTAGTCGAGCTTCATCTGCGTTATCAGCCAGACGTGGCGGCGTATTTTCGCGTCCATCGGCTGAGATTTCCCCTCTACTATATCTCCTTGTTTCCGCCACGCGCTGCGCCTCTTCGGAAAACGCGCGATTCAGCCGTCCCTTTATCAGCCCGGAACTTTCTGCCACGCATATTGCACTAGCTGGGAGCAATCTTCGATTACCATAGGTAGCTTGTTTGTTGGCACCAAACGTGTCAATACAGCAGCGGTGTGGTCGTGCGGCTTGGACAGCGACCCATCAGCGCGTTTTGCAAACCACACGGAGGCGGAACCTCGTCCCTTCGACTGCCTTCGGCACAAGGTTCTGTTCTTGCGCGGCGCAGAAAGAGGAAAGCAGCCAGATACTATTTGGAATCGTTTAAGAGAACCTGCATGCCTTCACTATAAAACTTCCGCCTTTACACCATCTTTAGAGTTTGGCCGTATACGGATTATTCCGATTCGTTTAAAAAGAAAACAGTGATCCGTAATAAAAAAACAACGATTCGAATTTATCCAAACTTCGAATTTAGGGACCGTATTTGTGATTACGTGACCGCGCCGTGGCTACATTCGCGGAAAAAAGTGCGAGAAATTGGAGGCGTTCGTCGGGCCAAAAAACTCCTCGTGGAACCGGCTCATCAAGCTGAGGTAAGAAACATTCAAACGAACTGCTCTCAATAATTAAGGAACTAGAAGCTGAGTTTACTCTTTTGCATGACGTATACCGTCCATCTTAAGAACCTTTTAAAGCGCAACAAAAAGACGGGTCACGAAAAACGTCACGTCCTTTTGCTGCCGCTTTAAAAGTTTCCTGAGATAAACTTCAACCAACTATAGCCCGTTTGTCCATCCTGTTGTATACCGTGTCCTTGCCGTGCGCCTATCAGGTGCCGCTAAGCGGATGGAATGACGCGCCTGCGACAGCATATGCGCGGACGTCGACTGGATGCATGACATTGCAGACGAGGAGAAAAGCTGTTAAGTCATTCCGAGGTATACTACGCTGCTGTTGCCGAAAAGTTGAGCCGTGCCGTGCGCCGGTACATTTTTCACGACTTGCTGAGTGTCATTCTGGTGTACTGTGCTGAGATCGCGAACTCGAACATGAATGCGGAACACCAAGAAAAGTTCGACACGCATGAGCAGGTGTTTTGTGCCGTCTTACCGCGCACGTGGGGTAGGACTCTACCTTGCTGGCAAGTAATATCTCAGAATATCAGACGTCAAGAAATCGTTCAAGCATTAGTTTTCTAGAGATGATGCAACCCCGAGACCGACCCGTGTTTTGACATACTGCGCTGGATCTATATATGCTGGCTTTTCCTGTATGTGTATAGTGCGAACATTCCAAGGGGGTTCTTGAAATTTCGTTCGGTAAATCGGGAAGAGCGTGCTACAGTGACAGATTCTCACGTGGTAAATTGCGTCTATATATATTGTAGTAAATTATGATTGCAATAACCCTATACTGTTTTTGTAAATGTTGACTGAAAATGAACTCTCCCGTGGCTATACATACTGCCTCTTCTTTTTCTCTTTTCTTTTGCAATAATGGTTGTGTTTAAGGTATATATGGGCGAAACTAAAAGATGAATACCACTAGAAACACCGGAAAACTCCGAATTTCATTGCGCCGTAAACGAAAGCTCCGATTTTTGCGGGAAGACTCCGAGGAACACCCTTTGATTTTTCACCAAAATGAACTCCGAACACGCAGAACCCTCAGTAGCCCGAGACTCCGAGAGCCAACAGACATAATCATTATACCTTTCTGTGCACATGTAGCACAAAAAATGAACAGCCTGCCTCACCCGCGATCAGCGTGTGACGGTATAGTCGCATTGCATTATTTCTGCCAACCGCTGTTGTTTTCGATTACTATAGCGATAGCAATTATACGGTTATGCAGGCCGCGCACTCGCAGCGTCGGCGTCATGTCCCAACTTGGGCGATTAAGCAAAGAAAATGAAACATTTTACAGACGATTACGATAAATCCTAATGGGAATTTCGAGCGCAGCTGTTTAGGTATTTTGAATTCGCGATATATTATGGAAAATAATTTTATCCTGAAGGACAAGGTGCCCTCGGCGGCGGCGCTAAGCCTCTGTTCGGGCAGCTCGTTTAGTAGCAGCGGCAGGCGAAGCACTTTCACCGGTTGCGTCGCTCATTGCACGGAAACCGCGAACACGGGAACCCGTGGCTCGCGCGGAACGTATGATCTCTAGCGGCGGCGGCGCCGCAAGCGCTGGGCTTAAAGTCAAAGGGAACGCACGGGGACCCGGCCCCCATTCGATTTTTCAAGAGGCTGAAGTACAGTGTAGCCACTGTAACTGAAGGGAGACTTTAAGCCCTGCGCAGGCGAAGTAGCGCATGCGCAGTGGTCCGAAGCCCCCGCCAGCGCTTTGTTTCGGCACTGGCCGCATGCCTGGTCGTGCCGGCACTCCGCTTTCCACCTCACCCTTTTCTCTTTACCCTCCCCCGCTTTCCTCCTCGCCTCTTTCATCCCCCCCGCTGCTGCTGGTGGTGATGGTACGAACTTATTAAAATTCTGCTCGGGTAAGATCTGGCAGGCCCGAGTCCTAGGATGGCTACTCACGAGGAGCGACCCTTTCGGCCCAGGCAACGAGGGGTTTTTGTAGTTTTTAATCTGGCGTTCTCAGCAGCCCCTCCCACGTCTGTTGTGAGGGGGCTGGCAGGAGCGACCTGAGAGGGGGCAAGCGCTCGCACCCCAAATCATGTGATTTTGGTTAGCCAATGTTTGATTTGTGCAGTTTTGACATATTGGGTTTCATTGCCCGTTAGTAATTATGGCTAGCCAATGTGGGCTGGGGAACGATTTAGTTTGGATTCGACGCAGGATCGAGGCTTGTGTTCGCGTGAGGTTTGCGTTTGGAGGCGGATAGATTCGCCTTTTGTGCTTGTAGTAGTTTGTTATTTCGTAGTATGCCCTCGGTGCCTCATCCATGGGATCCAAGTCTGAGGTGCACACCTTCCGGTTGATTAGACCTCGGGCTATCCAGTGCGCTTCCTCATTCCCTTGATTCCCCGAATAGGCAGGAACCCATACGACTTCAATAGTATCTTCATTTGTGAAGTCCCGTAGGACTCGCGCCGCGCAGACGCCTATGCTGCCTCTAGAAATGTTGACGATTGCCCTTTGGAGTCGCTTATGACGGTTTGCACGGAAGGATTTGTGATGACCAAAGCAATGGCAGTCTCTTAAGTTTCCACGGTGGACGCTGTTTTTATGGTCGTGGCGTTGAGGATACTTCCCTCTCCGGTCACGGCGCTCACTGTACGTAAATTTATACGTAACTTTCGTGGTTTTGCTTTGCTGCATCCACATACGCGGTGTGCTGGTTGCTTTGGTACCTTTATTGAAGGGCCTTGGCTCTGGCAGACCACCTCTTGTCGTGTCGTCCAGAAAGCATGTTCTTGGGTAATGGTTCTATGACGAAACGGTGTTTGATCGCACCGAGTAGTGTGGTTCGTCTTGGTGAATTCATAACGGGATTCAGACTGAGTTTACTCAGAATGACCCTGCCAGTTTGCGCTTGGTGTGTGTTCTTCTCTTACGTCCGTGTTTTTTTTTTTTTGCGCAATAATACTTGAGTAATGGATTACCAACTTGCCCGGAATGCTGCTCTCATTAAGACCCTGCCAGTTGCGGTGCTGGAGAGTCGTTCACGTTGGGCTGTTTTATGGGCCTCCATGAGTTCGTCTAGGGTATTGTATATACCTAGCTCAAGTAATCGTTGAGTGTTGGCATACCTCGGGAGACCAAGGGCTGCTTTATGAGCTGTGCGAATGACACTGTTAATCTTTTCCTTGTCAGAAAGGCGCAGGTGGTAGTATGGGAACGAATGCACGATGCGGCTGACCAGGAAAGCCTGCGTCTGATGACAGAGATCGGCCTCCTTCATACCACAGTGTCGTGTGGCTACTCGTCTGAGCAGGCCACATATATGGCGGGTTGTCGTCTATAATCGGACAATTGCCTCAGAATTATAGGTGTTATGCTGAATTAGCATGCCCAGGACTCTTATTGTCAGTACGGGCGGAACTGGGCCGTTTCCATATTGACTCGTATAGGCGAGGTGGCGTTCCTTTCGGTGGCAGGTTTGGTCGATTTATCTCGGATGACGAGAAGCTCGTATTTTGTCGGGGAGCAGGCGAAACCATTTTGTCGCACAAAATTGCGTACAGTATCCGCGGCCGCTTGTAATGCTTCCGTGATTTCGCCATCGGAACCGCTATTGGTCCAGATGGGGATGTCATCAGCATAGATGGAGTGCTTGATATGCGGGATCCTTTCCAGTAACGGGGGCAGGTTTAAACGCATGGTCACATTGAAAAGGAAGGGGGAGAGGACCGCACCCTGAGGGGTGCCCCTTGTACCTAATTGAACTTGTCCGCTTTTAATGTCCCCAAAATGTATTTCTGCAGTGCGATCCTTGAGAAAGCTTGTAATATAGCTATAGGTGCGCTTCCGGACAATCATTTGGGCTATATTTGTGAGTATTTATGCGTGTGACACATTGTCAAACGCTTTACTCACGTCCAGCCCTAGAATTGTACGGGTGGCTCTTATAGGGCCCGGGTGTAGGATATCTGTATTAAAATGGAAAGTTGGACGAGATGGTATACATTCCTAATGGTAACAGCGTGAACAAGACGACGACGGAGTGACAGGACAGCGCTGGTCCTGTGTGCTATGTCACTCCGTCGTCGTCTTGTTCGCGCTGTTACCATTATGAATTTAGGAGATCTTGCTGAATTTGCCACATAATGTCTTGAGTGTACAGATTTGGTCTGAAGCCTATCACCGTATGGGGCAGTAGCCCATTGCTTTCAGTGTACTCGTTTAGCCTGTTCAGAATGACGTGTTCCATAACCTTCCCCAGGCAAGAGATTAAGGAGATGGGGCGGAGATTCTCCAGCTCCAGCCTCTCGCCTGGTTTGGGTACGAAAATCACGTTTGCATGTTTCCAGCTGGTGGGTATAGTTCCCTCTTTCCAGTGGATGTTGAAAAAGTTGCTGATTTCAGTAACTGACTGATCGTCTAGGTTCCGTAGCATCTTATTGGTGATGCGGTGCTCCCCAGCCGCCGCTGTAGTTTTTATGTTGTTGCTCTCCGCATTCGCTTTCACCTTTCTCTGTGCTCGTTCGCTCGGTTACGCCGGTGCCAAGGAGGATATATAAAACTTGCTGGAGTGGAAGCCGCCTATACGCGCCTATGGGCAAGGGTGAAGCCGCGCTGAACGGCCGGCGGCCATCTTACCAGAGGCAAAAGGCAACGGCGCAACCGCGCCTGTCCGCGCTTCTACTTTTTCGCGCTGCTCATGAAGGCGCTAGCATTCAGAAACCAATGAAAACAAGTGCTTCTGGTTGTAAACGGTTATCTCCCATCAACTGTAGCAGCCAACTGGCGTGAAGAAGGCTATTTAACTGCGGAAATATTAAGGAGAAAAGCATAGCGCAGCCGCGCTTTTTCGCGTTTACAAAGCAACGCTAACGAGCGGTTCTAGTATTAAACGTCTATTTTTCTTCAACCAGAGGGAAACTGGCATGTACAAGGCAGTTTGCCAGTTCAAATATTAAGCAGAAAAGCTTAGCACTGCCGCGCTCGTGCTTTTCCGCGCTGCGGATGACGTTGCTCGCATTTACAGAGCAACAAAAACGAGTGGTTCTAGTTATATCCATTTATTTTCCATCAGCTAGCAGAAAACTGGCATGTAAAAGCCAGTGTAACTGTACAAATATTAAGGAGAAAAGCGTAATGCAGCTGCGCTCGCGCTTTTTCGCTTTGCTGATGCAGCTGCTCCCATTTAGAAAGGAATGCAAATGTGTGGTTCTAGTTGTAGTCGTTTATTTACCATCAACCAGCAGCCAACTGATACACAGAAGGAAGTTCAAACGAGCAGATATTAAGGAGAAAGTCTCACATACAGTCAAGAACACCATGACAAACACCCTACTGGTGATTGAAAATAATCACCCTCGACAAAAGTGGTCTCACTTTGTTTTTGATCAGTTCACAGTTTCGTTCTTTCGTCATGTGGTGTATTCTCACTTTTATATATTCTTCAGCGATTTTTTTGCACAAAATATAAATATGGTTATCAAGTGGATCAAGATCAAGGATGTGGTCCTCCAGTTTCTGGAACCAGTCTTCATGCTTCCGGCCTGGACGCTTCCTTTTCACCTGAAATAGACGCCATATGTACATTTGATGAGTCTCAAGTCACAGAAAAATAAGAGCAGTTGTAAAGCTATGCCTCGTTTGCTACCAAAACTTACTGCTTCATAAAGGTGGATGTATGTTATTTTCAAATTTTGCTTAAGCATCTTTTCAAATCATTAGCCTGTTTATTTTGTTTAGCATCTGAGCTTGCATATTAATTAGATCTCTTTACGTCACCACCGACTCGCGCTTACTGAACAGATTTGCAGACTGGAGCCGCATCTGCAGCCTACGGTTATGAGTAGCAGTTTTCGTACTTTTTATCCTATGAAAATGAAAAAAAAAAATTGAAGCTGTGCAAAATCTAGGCGCAATAGCGGTCTCTATCCAATGTCATGGTTACAGCTTAGCTGAGGCGACCCTGCCAGACGGCAAATTTGGTGTAATTTTCATAGAATGTCATTCAAAGGTAATGCCTTTCATTAGCTGTGACAATGGTAAATTTAATGACATTAGTTGAAAACGACATCCGCGGTCTAATGAGCTCGAGAAACTCAGTCGCATTTCTCGCTTTTGCAGCTGGCAGGGCACACAGTGTTGATTTTTATCCGGCTTATCACGGTCACTTCTTCTCAACGAAAACGAGACCGCCACAAATACATCGCGCGACTTTCTAACATACTCACGGGCTTCTGTAGATGCTCCGGAAACGTAGGGAACACAGAAGGAACACTACCCGCACGTAGTCGTGTTGTCTGTCCGGTGCGGTCGAAGCACTCCGGCGCGAAATGCACACAGCAAAGGCGATCTCCATCTTTCGCATGCCACCTTTCACGGTGAACAGCCCGCTCCCACAGGCTCCGCAGCTCCGGATCTTTTGGAAACCTGTCGGCAATTCCAGGACTATTAGTCGTTGCGCACACACACACAACTTATCAGTTGACATCCATCGGCAACGCGAGCGTAGTGGCTCAATGAACGTGTTCTCGTGTACTTACAGGTGAAACGTGAGGCCACAACCCTTCTTCAGCCTGTTCGCACATCCGTAGGCAACGCAAGAGGTAACCATAATCAAATCGATGGTGTTTACATGCCCCTCACATCAAATTGCACTGCATACCAACTCACGAAAACAGCAGCGAGAGCCGGTGCCGCCGGCGCCGAGCGCGCTTTCTGCCTCTGGTAAGATGGCGGACGGAGGCTTCAGTCGGAGCGCGCTCTCTCCACTCCAGCAATTTTTATATATCCTCCTTGGCCGGTGCCGAGGCCGACGCTCGCCGCAGGAACGGGCAACTGAAGGTGGGGACACATGAGCGGAGAGTTCTGCGAACTTCGCAACGGCGCGCCGGTGTGGGACCAGTCGCGACGGCCGACCGGCGGCCTCCGCCTGTGTCCAGATATGACCGGCATGCCGCATGCGAAGTCCCGTACCGGCGAGCGGCAGCAGCGAATGAGAGCGGGGAGAGCGCAACGTCACGATGACGTTGTAGCTAAGTCAGCGGCGCGCCTGAATAAAACAAAAAGAAAAGCAAAACCCCCTGCAAAAACATGTTGCCAGCGTCATAACAAAGCTTGCGCTAAAGTTAAACATCGTTTGTTACTCTTTTATTACAACAATTATGCCACACCAGAATGTACAGGGGAGTTTATTTATATTGAAAGACGATGATACCACACGTTAAAAGAACGTGAATTGCCCGTATGTTTTCGATTTCTTCACGTGGATTGAAAATAGGCGGAGCTTCACCAAACCGGTGCCGCCGGCGCGCCGCTGCTGCCGTCGCTCCCATGCAAGGAAAAATACTAGTAGCATGGAGGAAGGAAACTGAGGAGATGCCCTACCCCCTCCTCGCGCTAGGCGAAAAGTGTGGAGGGAATGACGTAGTAAGTTCGCCTTTTTCTTGCTGTTTTTTTTTTTTAATTTCTTTGTTGTAGCGGCCACGCCTTTCGGGCCACAATGGCGGCTTTGTTATTGTTCTGTGCACTCACACGTGTTGCTGCGTGTTGCTCCGTAGGTTTTGTACCGTGGAAAAGGCGCCGTGCGTGCAGGTTTGCGTTGGTCTCCGTGTTTTGTTCGCTGCGTTATCTGGACCGTGCTCTACCGTATGTTGCTGTGGCCAGGTGGGACAGGAGGAACTAAAGTTCGTGAAACGAACGCGCATGCAACGCTATACGCAATGTACCGCGCCACGGCAATAGCAACGGACGAAGGAATATCAGCGGGAAATTTTAACCCTCCTTAGCGGAATCATGCTAACGTGCTAACGATTGTTTAGATTGCTGCGGAGCGCACGCGTCCGGGCAGCTCGGTTGCACGCAGCGCGGCGTGGTCTCGCGAGAAATATAAACAAGAGAGGAGAGCTGGCCCGATAGGCGGAGCAACGCCATGAGCAACGCCAACTTCCGGCTTCACTTTAGCTTCACAAAGAGTGACGTCAGGGCCTCTCCTGAGTTTCCTTCCTCCATGACTAGGAGGGAGCGTCACGTGATTCTGCTAGCCAAATACAAAGCCGCCCCTCCCGCTCGCCGGGGCCTTGTGCGCGGTGTCTTTTGGGCAGGAATAGGCCCACGTTGTTGCCGGACCATTCGTGTTTGTTTGGCACGTGGTAACAATTAGTGGCTTAGGGGCACCTGCCGTCAAAGGCACGTAGGCACGTAGAAAGTACAACGCGTGGGTTTATGCTACGACGGGCGTCGTTGTTAGCTTCATATGCGTTGCCTTGAAACGTGGAGAAAGACTGGGGAGCCAGACCCATGACGACATAATTTTGGAGAGAGAGAGAGAATGAAGAGGAAAGGCAGGGAGGTTAACCAGATATCAGTCTCCGGTTTGCTACCCTACGCTGGGGATGGGAGACAGGGGTTAGAAAGACGACAGAGAGGAAAACGCTAAAAAACAAAAACGGGACACGCACACATGGAGACACACACACGAAAGGCGTTCCAGTTAAAGAAGTTCTCAAAGGCCGGTATATCGCAAAAACGCAATAGAGCTTGCACGGCCTTCTTCTGTGACGTGAGGTCTCTTCGATGGTGTAGAATTCTTTTTTCCGATAGCGGTTGGTCGTCCAGTTAGTCAAGTTCGTGGCGAAGGCATTCCCTCTGTGGACTGTACTGCGGGCAGGCGCACAAAATATGGTCAATTGATTCTTCATGGCCGCAGTGGTCACAGGTTGGGGTGTCGGTCATCCCTATGCGGAACGCATAGGCTTTGGTAAAGGCAACGCCCAAGCACAGTCGATGCAAAAGCATGGCGGCTCCACGGCGAAGCTGTGATGGCGCTCGAAGACTTAATGTTGGATCAAGTGAGTACAGTTGCGTATTTCTTAAAAAGGGGTCATTCCATTGTGACATGATGTACTGCCGAGCAAGCAGGCGGAGCTTCCGTGCTGCGTCAGTTCTGGAAAGTGGAATTGGTACGTGGTGCTCCTGAGTATGGGCTGAACGGGCAGCTTTATCGGCCCGTTCATTGCCGATAATCCCGCAGTGGCTTGGAAGCCATTGGAAAGTTATTTTATGGCCTGCGTCACTTATATGGTGTAACGTCTCTATAATGTGAAATATTAGCTGTTCGTGCGGTCCGCGTCGTAAAGGTGACAGTAGAGACTGCAATGCCGCCTTAGAATCGCAAAATATCGTCCACTTGTGTGGCTGTTTATTACCAATGTAATGAAGGGCAGTAAAGAGCGCTGCGAGCTCTGCTGCCGTCGACGTTGTCGCGTGTGTCGTCTTAAATTTGATTGTTGTGACTGTCGCTGGTATCACGATTGCCGCCGTGGAGCTGCTTGGCAAGACAGATCCATCAGTGTAGATATGTGTAGAGTCACGGTAGTTCTCGTACATAGTAGCGTGAGTTGTTTAAGGGCTGGTGATGATAGATCAGCTTTTTTCGTGATTCCAGGTATTGCGAGGTTGATTTTTGGCTGAGCGAGGCACCATGGAGGAACCGAAGGTCTCGCAGCCGGAGTGAAACAAGTTGGCAATGATTCATCATGTGCGGTAATTGTTTGGCTGAAAGATGTGCGAGGTCTATCCGCTGGTAGAGAGGCTAAGTAGTGATGAGGAATCCTGGTTAGATGCCTTATATGGGTCCTGAGCACTTCAATTTTAATGTGGGTCTTCACAAAGTGGTCTCTAGCCATTGCTATCGTAGCCGCTGTTGATGCACTCCGAGGCAGGCCTAGACAGATCCGGAGCGCTTGAGCCTGGACACTTTGTATTGTACGTAGATTCGTTTTACCTGTGTTGGTTATTGCTGACAAGCTGTATCGCAGAAAATCTAAAAAAAGCACCCTGTACAGTTGTAACATGGCACTTGTTGACATTCCCCAAGTCTTGCCAGTGAAAAACTTGAACAGGTGGCAGATGCCTGTCAATCGTATGATACGTGAGGGCTGCATGATAAGTCCCTGTTGATTATGACGCCTAGAAACTTGTGCGATTGAACATGCGGTATTATGTGGCCATTTATCATTACACTGTAGTTTGTCATGGGTTTGCGCGTAAATGTCACTAGTGCACATTTCTCGGAGGAAATTTCCAGGCCTCGATTACGGAGGTAGATAGCAGTTTGGGTGGCGGCTCTCTGAATTCTCGCTCGCAACTGTTGGCCTGTTACTGCAGACGCCCATATGCAGATGTCATCTGCATACATTGATAACCTGACTGTGCTTGGCACGTGCTCAAGGAGAGCAATCAGGGTTAGATTAAATAACACAGGGCTAAGTACACTGCCCTGGGGGACGCCGCGGCAGTTATAATGTAGAGAAGTATGGCCTTCCTCGGTGATTACAAAAAAGGATCGCATGGAGAGATAGCTCCGTATCCATTGAAACATCCGACCACCAACTCCTACGTCTGCGAGAGCAGAGAGGATGGCTTCATGCGTAACGTTGTCATATGCCCCTTTGACGTCGATGAACAAAGAAGCGCAGAGACGCTTACGACATTTCTCATGCTGAATGTAGGTGACCAGGTCGACGACGTTATCGATCGATGATCGACCACGTCGAAAGCCCGCCATGGCATCTGGGTAAGTGTTGTGGTACTCCAAGTACCACTCCAGGCGTCTAAGGACCATCCTCTCTATTACTTTGGCCACACATCTTGCCAAAGCGATCGGGAGATATGACGCGAGTTCCAGCGACGACTTGCCAGGCTTCAGCAGTGGAACAAGACGACTTGTCTTCCAGCTTGTTGGTAGCGCACCATCTCTCCAAGATTCATTGTATAACACAAGGAGAGCACCTCTCGCTCGCTCATCCAGATGACACAGAGCTCGGTAGGAAATTCCATCAGGTCCTGGCGCTGATGCACGGCCACACAAAACTAATGCTGCCTTAAGTTCGTGGATAGAGAATGGTAGATCCATGCGGTGATCACGTGGTGGCGGACAACTACTCGAAGGCGTTGGAATGTTGGGAGCTGTGAGTTGGCCGGGTAATCTGGCGCAGAAATCCTCTGCCACGTCAATCTCCGGTCTCTTTTGAGAGAGGGCAAGAGCCTTGAATGGGAACCGCTGTACGGGGAGTGTCCGGAGACTGCGCACCGTTCTCCATAGTTGCAATAAAGGCTTGCGGGGATCTAGGGACTCACAGAAGGCAGTCCAAGGTTGCGTTTCGAGCTTGTCTAACCGGCGCTGGATCTTTTTTTGCGTGCGTCTGGCGGTCCGTAAATCGTTCATTGTCTTCGTACGTCGGTATCTTCGTTCAGCACGTCGTCGGATTGCTCGAAGTCGTCCTAGATCCACATCAAATTCCGTCAATTTCGAAGAGCATGTGAGAGTGCGCATTGTGTCTTGCTCCGCGCTCTTTATTGCCTCTTCCAAGTCGAAAGATGGATTGGCGTCGCAGTGTTCTTCCATCACAGACTGAAATTTAGACCAGTCCACTCTTTGGATCGTATCTCGTATTTTGGAAGGGGACAATCCTCTGATCTTGACGTACGTGGGGATATGGTCGCTCCCGTGAGTCTCTATGTCTGCAAACCATCCAGCACGTCTGACAAGGCTTCGTGAGACAAAAGCCAAGTCAAGACAGCTGCTGTATGTGGAGCCACGTAGAAACGTAGGGCTTCCATCATTCAGCAGCCAAAGTTCATTACTGGAGGTGAAAGATACCAGAGCTCTGCCTCTCGCGTTGACCTTCGAGCTTCCCCAGAACTAGTGTATGATGGGCGTTGAAATCTCCAGTAACGACCCAGCGACCTGTAGTTGAGGATAGGATGTCTCGTAGTCTTTTGTGACCAAATCGACTTGACGGAGATAGGTAGGTGCCCACAAAAGTAAACGTAAAATTATTTTTTCTTACTGTTAGGCATATATATTGATTATCGTCGTTAGCTGGCACAGGCTGATGAATGTAAGTGAGGCCACGGCGAATAAACACCAAAACCTTACTGCTTTCACCAACAGTTGACGACATAAACGATTCATATCCAGAAAGCCTGATCTGGTTCGATAAGTTCGGCTCGCAAATGACGATAATGGGAAACATATTGGCATACACGAAGCGATGGAAATCCGAAATGCGCGCTCTCAGTCCGCGGGCATTCCACTGGAAAATAGCTGCTTGTCGGACCCCATCCCTGAAAGACAGTGGATGGGGAGCCATGATCTGCTTAAGGGTTGCCAGCACCGGACTCAGAGCGTCCAGTACTTGAAGCGCACTTCTGGCAGACGGTGTGTGCATGTTGTTTAGCAACACGCGAATGGCATTCATTAAAGGCCTAATAAGAGCTATCACTTGCTCATCTGTTTTCCGCGACTCCTCGGATACAGCACCTTGCTGTACTGGGGGCGGCTTCATCTGCGGCTCTTCTGCCGGTCGTGTACGCGGAAGTGGCGGCCATTCCTTTGTAAAGAGAGATCTGGCAGTTTTCTCCCTTCCAACATTGGTGTTTGGAGGGCTGGAAACTTCCGCTGATGGTGCTGCTTGACGAGTTGACTTTTCTTGAAAAGTTGATGTTCTCTGTCGTGAAGTCCTTCGACGGTGACGTCGTCTTCGCCGCACTTTCACCGCGGCCTCTTTGTGGTTAGAGTTGTCTCTCACCATTTGTTTAAGAATGGTGATCTCTTTCTTGATCTGGGGACAGTCTTTGGAAGAGGCGCAGTGATCACCCTGACAGTTAGGACACTTCAACGTGGTTGCGCTGCAGTTGTCTTCTTAGTGGGGTTCTGCGCATCGAGGGCATACGGCGCAATTTCTGCAAGCACCCTTCACATGGCCAATCTTCTGACAATTGAAGCATTGCATTGGTCTTGGAATAAATGGTCGAACCTGGTGGCGAAAGTGGCCAACCTTCACGTAGGATGGAAGGCAGTCACCTTTGAATGTTATGCTATGTTCAGACTACGTGCGCTACGTACGGATCGTTCGCACGGAACGTAAGCGTAAACGCAAAAAGCGCAACTACTTTGTTCACACTACTGCTGCATTTAGCAGAAAGTACGCAACAATCGCAACCAGCCTGGGCGTAAATGTTGGAGTACCCGCTACTTTTACGACAGGCACAGATACGACTGTTACAACGCCGCCAATGCACGAAGCAGTTTCGGTTTGCATCTTCCGGTCACGGAGCTTCCGGCCTCCACATATTCCGCGTTTTCATCCGGTGACCGCCTTCCCAGCCATCCGGCGTTGCAACGCTGTTCCTTGCTGCTGCTGCCGACGCCATCCGCGTTTTCCCGGGTTCGCGCCGAAGGCGCGCGGTGTCCCTGAGTGCAGTGCGGTTTTCCGGTCTCATTGTGTTGTGTACATTGCCCGCGCCTAGTGATGATGCTAAGTGCGGAAGCTTCTTCGCTGTGCAGCAATGAATAACTAATTGAAGAAGTGCGACAGTGGCCGATACTCTGTGACCAGCGCCTGAAAACTTTCGGCTTGAAGAGCCTCGACCTGCGCTAACAGCCGCTTGCTAATCGGCGCCATGTTAAAAAATGCGAAACGCGGCTGTCCCAGAACAGTGATTGGCCGGTCGTAAAAAACGTATCTTATCGAAAGGCTCAATGTGAACGTAGGCGGTTGCTAGCTGCGTAAACAGTCGTTCCAGCAGTTGCGGAAATTACAATAAATACGCCACTTATAGCGGATGTGACTGTAGTCTGAACGCGGCACCATGCTCACACAACGTGTGTTATCGAGGCGACCAACATGCACAATGACGTTGTGTTCACTTGCTGGTTTTATGAGAACTGGGAGGTATGCGTTAGGTATTTCATTGTCAATGTCATAGATGACTCCTGTTATTGTGGCACCATTGGCTGGCACGATGGAGCGGACCTTGATACTGCGTTACATGCTGTAGTATGTTTAGCGCGCTCGGGTTCATCACATCGATTGCCAAGATGTTTCGCCTAGCGTTTATCCTGACATCCTTGATTTCGTTCGGCATGGTGTTCTCTAGATATACGGAGAGTGCTTGTCTGTTGAGAACGCATAGGTTGTCAGTAGCGTTCTGTGGCACAAACAGGATGGAGTGAGGCCATCGTTGAGGTACAGTTTTCACGGTGTTCGAGCTGGATGCCGAAGATCCGTTGAGAATTCTTCGTTTGGCCTTGTGGTACTGGACAAGTAGAAAGCTGTCTTCCGAGGACTCGTCACCTGATGCGGAGTACAGCTCTGTGTCCTCGCTATCACTCGATGTATTTCCTCGCTTCCTCGAACTGATGTCCGCGGGTGAACGGGCACCCTGAGGGTCCTCGGGGTGATGCACATCCATTACCGCGATGTAGGGGGCGGTATACCCCGCAAGTGCAGTGAGAAGTACAGAAAAGCACAGAGACGGGTGAGATCAAGAAGCATCGCTTGCGCTTACCACCGCAATTAGTCGGCGCTCTCACCTCGAAACCCGTCCACAGTATGCAGGCCCGAGCGTGGTCTATTGTTTCGTCAAATCAGCTGTTGTGTACCTGAAACTCCGGTGCGTATCTTCTTGCTGATTTTTGTTCCGCTTTCTAGCACCTGTAAGGATGAGACAAGATCTATCGCGGGATAGTTATTTGTCGCGTTTATGCTTAGTAAAAGGTTCAGCTGTGCGTCTTTCATCGTGAAAGAAATAAATAAGATTACCCTGCACTCCAAACACCGAAGTCGTCGCCTTTCCTTGAGATTTACGTGCACTACTTTGGAAGATTGTGTGGTGGGACGTGCTTACGCTGTTGAGACGCGCCTATTGAGTTCTCACCGGAATGTTGAGAGGCACAAGGCATTGAGCAGAACGATAGCGTCGACTGGGACCGTCTTCCATAACAGTGGGCCGGCACAGCCTCAAGTATGGTCGGGGTCCCCTGCTCGCCAGTCGATCGTTCGGCACAAGATGGGACGAATTTTTGTCACATGGAAAAGCAGTCGCTGCGCACCCTGGACGCTCGCTTGAGCGCCTGCACATGTTTTCAGGGGCGAAATACATCATATCTTTACCCAGAAGATGGCCCCAAACGCGACGAATCGCCATCGGAAGGGTGGCTTGGTTGCCTTCACACGTTTTCAGGGTGAAAGCTTTCCTCGTTTCCCTAAAACCGCCCCGAAACGCGACCAGTCGTCCTTGAGGTGGTCGTCGCGGGTTGATCATAATCAAAGCAGCAGACAGGCGAGCGCCTTCGTTCGCTCGCCTGTCTGCTGCTTGCTTAAGCTGTGAGCTGCGTGGTGGTTCGGTGCTTTACCTGACTGACATAACACAGACTTGACTGCTTCACTCACTTGAATTCCTCCATTCAACCTCGGCGTGTGCTTTCCTCGCCGACTATATGCGCATATTCCAAAACCCCCGCAGCAGACGCAACCAAAGCGACGTGAGGGCCTATTTCCCATCATCCCATTCCTCTAAATTTTTTTATAGCTAGGCTTCAAAATTGCCACGTGACGCTCCCCCCTAGTATTTTCCTTCCTCCGTGCTCCCATGTGTCCCCTCCGGCAGTTCGGCGGCAGTTCGCAATGGGAGACCGGTGCGGCGCGCCGGTCAGGTTTCCGCACATGTATCTCGATCCCGCTTATGCGGTCTAAAATACGCAGTTTTCGCCTGAAAGGCGAATTCAGCATTGCTAGCGACAGCAAGGTCTAGCGTGGTGCTCGAGGTCCTCGGACTGTCATTGAACTCGGCGACGCCTGTTCTCTCCACCAAATAAATATTTTCTTCTTCATCTTCTCAATTCTTTTGCGATTCCGCTTCATTCTTAAAGTCGGCATTCTCTGCATCATAGCGACGAGCATAATTCACGTAAACCACTTCAAGGGCAAATGACTCAACAGAATTTCCACAGGAATCTCAAAGCGTTGCTCAATAGAATTAAGGCAACGCTTGAGTTCAATCAACCCATATAGAAGAGGCTGGATTTAGGCATATATATTCAGCATTATGTCGCTCAGTATCACCATCTTCTCTATACGTGGTAAAGATTTATAAACAAGGATAAGGTACCTCAGAAAGGCTGGCCAACGTTTGTATAGGAGGACCTACCTTTGTCAATGGCTTTCATAGGTTACGAAAATGCGTTCGATTTTGAAACAGTTTTGGACTATAGATGGCTTATCCCACATGCAAGCCGATATGTTCATTCAATAGGAAATTGCAAAGGGATCGTCTTCAAAGCATTTTAAGTGAATATACTCGTTCATGAGCTGCCACGATAGCAAGTTTTGCTTTACAGGTTTTCGCCCACTACTGCTGTTTATCAATTCGTGAAAAGCAGCAAAGGGAAGAAATTAAGGCGCTTTAGCGAGCATCAGTACTCTAGAGGTGATTGTTGCGCTATCTGAAGGTCTCAAATGTAATCTAGCCGAAGAGAGAGAGAGAGAGCATTTATTTGTAATGAGATGGGATGACTTCCTCGTAGGGTGGAGCCCTCCACTCCGCGTGCCCGCCGGAACAGCCATCGCTGCTCTTGCGTGTCTAAGCTGGTCAGCGCAGTCTCCCAGGAGGAAGGCGAAGGTGAAAGAATAGGGGAGTAACAGTAACCCGGAGGGTGTGGGCACTCCTATGTGCAATGATATACTGTGGGCTTTGCTCCACAGTAGGGAAAGTATGAGGGATATTGTGTGGGGTGGAAGAGGAGAAGATAAAAGAGGCAGGGAAATTATTAGTTTGAAGCTGTCGCCACGCGACGGCGTCTTCTCGGTTAAAGGAATTATGTGGTTGGGGGGAGGGGAGAGTCTCCTGCTATCTCTGTAATGTTGTAGAGCTTCAGTGTAGTTCAGTGGTTCTGTCGGTGCGTCGTCTGGGTTGGACAGCTCTTGCAATGGCGCCCGGTTAGCGAGCTCTCGGGCTACCGCACTAGCGTGTTCATTACCACGGAGAGAGGCATGTCCAGGTGTCCAGACGATACGCACCCTGTGTAACGCTGTGGGGTCTAATGAGGTAAGGATGCGATGTGTCTAGGGTGTCACCCTCCCTTGTGCCAAAGTCCTGCAGGCGGTCTGTGAATCAGTGACCACCACTGTGATGGGTCCATCCGGTGCCGGTATGGTTGAAGCGTGTTCGATGGCTAGGGCGATAGAAGCCTCTTCCGCCGTGCCACTGTCCGCAGTGTTGAGCGTGGCCGAAGCCCTCAGAATGTCTGTACTATCTAGTACTACACATAGGGCACGTCTCTGTGTCTAGCGGCCCAACGTCGGTGTATATAGGACCGGTGTGTTCGATGTGTCATCGCCAATGAGTCGAGCCAGGGCTTGTGCTCTTGCCTTTCTTCGGCCTTTATGACGGTCAGGGTGCATGTTCCGGGGAATCGGGGCCACGTGAATTTTGTTGCGAATGCTAAGCGCAAGAAGTGTGCGGTCTTCCTGTTGTGGTTTTCTTGTTTGTATCCTAGCCGGGATAGAATGAAGCACCCTTGCATTGTTCGTTGGAGACGTTGCAAGTGGCTGTTAAGATGACATTTGACAAGTTCGTGGATGGTGTTGTGCACTCCAAGTCGTAGTTGGAGCTGCGTGGACGCATGTTGAGGTAGTCCCAACGCTGCCTTCAGTACTGTACGGAGGAGGGTATCCATCTGGTGCATCATCGGTCTGAGTCGTCAGGTTATGATAGGGGAGGTGGTAGGTTAATCTGCTAATTATGAGGGCTTGCACGATTCGGAGTATATCTTTTTCTTGGAGTCCTTGTCGGCGGTTTGTAATTCGCTCTATCATGTGCGTTACTTGGGTGATTTGTTCGCGGAGTATGTGTAGGGTATGTGTGGCCTTCCCGGCCGTTATGTTGTATGTGAAGGCCTAGTACACGTAGTCTGTCTACCCTTAGAATAACGTTGCCATTGAGATGCAATGTGATGGCTGGTGGAATATCGGTCTTATTGCGTTTTTTGAATACCAGTAGAAGCTCTGACTTCTCAGCTCCGCAGGTGAGCCCTCCTGCTGCTGCACACTGTTGTACTATATTTACTGCTTCCTGTAGTGCGTCTTGAATTGCGCCGTCCGACCTTGTGGTCAACCAGATTGTTACATCATCGGCGTACAGGACGTGCTGCACGTTCGGAAGTTTGTCGAGGAGCGGTGGTAGCTTTGCCCTCGCCACGTTGAACAGGGTGGGTGAGAGAACCAAACTCTGGGGAGTCCCTCTGCCCGACAGCTTTATGATATCTGACCGAATATCACCTAGGCCGATGGTGGCTGTGCGGTCACAAAGAAAGGCTCGGACATACTCATAGATGCGTTTCTGCATCGGGAGGATGCAAGATTGTTTAGAATGAGGTCATGTGAGACATTGTCGAAGGCCCCCTTGAGGTGCAACGCCAGAATGGCTCTTGTTTGAGCTTCACTCGGACCATCCACAACATCTTCCTTAAGCTTTAGCAGTATGTCCTGCGCAGACAGACTTGGTCGATAGCCGAATAAGGTAATGGGGAAGAATTGGTTCGCTTCGACGTGAGGCTGGAGGCGCGTTAGAACGACGTGCTCGAAGAGTTTGCCGATACACGAAGTCAGGGAAATGGGTCTGAGATTTTGAATTGACAACGGTTTCCCGGGTTTCGGAATAAGGTAATATCGGTGTGTCACCATTCCTGTGGAAGCGTTCCGTTTTTCCAATTGTCGTTGTAGTGTGCAGTGAGTTGCCGTATGGCCTGATTGTCGAGGTTGCGTAGTAGTGCATAGTGAATGCCGTCTGCTCCGGGCGCCGTGTTACGTCTTATGCCGTGTAGGGCTGCTGTCTCTGCAATAACGCCGTCCAATTGGGTTTCTTCCTCGTGTGGATAGTCTTTGTACTCCGGTCAGTGACCTATATCAATGTATCTCTGTTGCAGTGTTTGGAGGAGAGCGTCATCATCCATTTTTTCTTTGTGGATGATAGTGCGGACAGTGTTGGTTGTGTGCGTTAGGTTGAGTATTGCTCTGAGGAGGGACCACGTTTTGGAAGTACTTTGTGTGACATTAATGCGGTCGCAGAGGTTGTGCCAATTGTTATTAGTGAGGCTGGTGGCGTATTCTTCAGCTTCTGCTGTGATCCGGGCGATTCTTTGTTTCAGCCTACGGTTGTGCCGCTGCCTCTTCCATCGTTTGGTTAGGCCTCTTCGAGCATTCCAGAGATGGAGCAGATGTCTGTCCACATCCGGTGTCTCCGTTGTTGCAGTAAGTTGCTTAGTCGCCGCTTTAAAATCTGCTTGTAGCTGTTGTGTCCACTCGTGTAGAGATGGCGCGTCGTGTTGTTGAAGTTTGGTTCTGTTGCGCCGGAAAGCGTCCCAGTTCGTTATTTTAATTGCACGTTCTCGGGTGCGTATATATATATATGGCCACCAGTTGGACTTCTGTGGCTAGAATACTGTGGTCACGTACTGCCCAGATTCTCCATTAGGTTGTTCCAGGAGCATTGAGTCAACCCCTTGACCATTGTTAGGCCAAGGCGGGATATCCCTGCTTACGCTGTTACCCCTTCTGGTTGGCGTGCCAGGCCCAGGTTGAAGGGACCTGGCCTCTCATATCGACTCGTCTTATGCGCAAAATATGTACGTATTGACCTTATTATGTATATATCAGCGATTCGCTGTTTCTACCACAGTTGAAACAGACGACGAGCGGCGGCCGTGCATGTCGATGTAAACAATTTATGCAGCGCGCTCTTGTAAACTGGTAATCACGCAGACGCGGAAAGCTGCGCTATAATGTTTCTTGAAGCGAACATGCGAAATGTATAGAAAATTAAGATGCACAAGTAATGAAGAAGTAAGATGCACGTGCAGAAATTAGCAACAACAAATTCCACGGCTGCCGCGTCGGCATGCAGACAGAAGTCGGCAGCTTGTGACCATGCCTTTATCGACCGCTCTGTTAGCACGATTGAGCGCGCTCAGGGCTTTTCACCCAGTATAGTCAGTGAGTACTACATAGCTTCCAGGAACGATATTGTGACCTGTAGAAGCCATAATAATTCATCGCGATCCAAGAAACGCGAAACCGATGCACACGCCCTATTGCAAAAACCAGCGCCACTGGGACCCAGTGCGCCGGATTATGGGCCCAGTGCAGCGCGCTGGACGCTGGGAAGGCGCGGCGTACTGGGAGGCACTGGCTACTCGTGCGAAAAACAGCTCTAGCGCGTTAAATATGTGGTGCCTGGACACTGTATATATTTTTTTGAATACAGAAAGCAAGGAAGAGCGCTTTAGTGCAATAAAAAAACGAAAAAAAAACGTAGAAAATATTGCTCTGACAAGGATTCGAACGACCGACCTACAGATCCCAAGCCCGTCACTTTACCACTACGCCACGCCATTTTTTTCTTCTTTATTTCCTCGTTACAGAAATGCCATGCGAATACATTGTTAAAAAGAGAATCAGCTTAGCTTATGCTGACTCTATTTGTACGCCAGATTGTATCGCGGTTTATGTTCTGGCGGAACCACAGTGATCCATTTTTGCGCACCATGACACAAGTGCGATTAGGTAATCTGTTACCTGACTTCCTTGTTTCGTGTTCAAATGTTAAATCCCCTCCAGTGAAAGGTTTCCTTCAGGAAGTAGTGTTATCTTTCCGTATGCTTAGTGTTCGATTCTCCCTAGAATATTTAAGTTCCGTCAAAAGAAAGAAATTGTACCATGATATGATAGGCACTACGCCACGCCATCACACGGAAATTCGTGGATAATTTGCCATGTCAAAGCCGAGAAGCAGTTTGTTTCGCAGAGCTACGTCTCGTACAGACATGGTTGATGCGCTATCGCCCAGCAACTAAAACTCACGCCTGTACCAGAAAGAAAAAGTTGCTGTCCGTATTCAGCAGTGTGCTTGGAAGTGCCACACCATCGATTTTCACTTGCGATTGCTATTTTAACTACCCGCGCCGAGATCGCTCCCCACCGAAGCTTAAAGGGACACTAAAGGTTACTATAAAGTCAACGTGGACTGTTGAAATACCATCCCAGAAACCTCGAAACGCTTGCTTCGTGCCAAGGAGAGGCTTACTTTAAGAGAAAATGCGTTCTGAAGCGTCCGCGTACCTCTAGCGCAGTTCAAATCGCCCGCTCTCCGATCGAGGAGTACTGACATCATTGTCTCATAGTGACGTTGCGCCATCGGTGAGTAGAACGGCGTCCGCAGACGGCGCTACGTCTTTTCTGCGCAAAACGCAAACGCGCGGCCAGAAAAAGAGCCAAGACAGAGCCGACAGCAGAGCGAAAGCGGGAGTGAGGTGGCTAGCGGAAGGAGAAACGCGCGACCATGAGCTGGTACTTCATTCTATGACGCAAACTTCGACGTTCGTCGCAATGGACCCTGACAACGACAGTTTGTCTCGCGATGCTGGGCTCAACTTCAGCGATTTGAGCACTGACGAGCGCGACCTGCTGCTGAGGGCTCGCGCAGCCGGCGTCGTTGCGTTCTACGACGGCGGCCTCGACACCGGCTCTCCGGAGCGGGAAGGCAACGAGGGCTTCCCACGATATCACATGGACGTGGCATTCTCGCTGCTTGTTCCAAATGAAAGTTTCGCGAGCCAGCAGAACCCGCACAGCACGACGCGATAACGAAACTACTGAAACTCCAAAGCGTGCGTGGCGCAGAGTCGAGCGAAAACGAAACCTTTTGGCCACCCATACTACTGAAGAGTAACGTCAAAACGTTATTTTTTCTTAGAATCGAATAGACGTAGACAAGTAGCATTTTATTCCGTCTTATAATCGAATGAAATGATATTTTTAATACGGGTAGTTGAGTATTAGTAACACAAATTATGAGGAGTGCTTTCGTCATCGGGCTAGTACCGGAATGTCGCTGGGGGGTCTCAAATCGTGTTATGCATTTACCTGAATTTCTCGGTTACTAAAGCTCTGTTCGCGATTATATTGACGCCTTAGACGTTCTAGAACATTGCTCTACCACTTTAACTTGACTTTCTGGTAACCTTTAGTGTCCCGCCTAGCGTATCCGCCGAGTCCATCCTCTGGGAGTGTCTAGGCGCAGGTATCAAGAAATCTAACAAGGATAAATCACTCTATATGTCAGCTTTCGCATCGATGTTCTTAAATAAACATTTGTATGCGCGTGCCAGTGTTGAGTACTCAACACTGGCACGCGCATACAAATAATTAGTCCTTCCAAGACATTTCCAACAGCGTGCGGCTGAATTACTGTGGCCATATAGCCACAGTAACATGTATCAAACCAACTAACCCAAAAGTCTGTGCGGCAGAGGGCAGCACAGGAAAATGAAAAAGGTGGATTGGCGTGGGCGCGAGATAATTATTTGCAAGAAAAAAGTACAAATGCCAAGGTCATAAAACAGAGAGCAGCGAATAACAGGGCTGACTAACAAGTTATTCTTCCAGGTATAGCAATATATTGCCACATGCATTCACTGTTCATGGCGCACTTCACTTCCCTTTTACTTTTGGCGCGTTACCATTGGCATTTAGTTAGCCACATATATTTTCGCTAACACAGCAAATGGCTGCTTGTATTTTAGCTCTTCCAACACTGCAGCTAATACCTCCTCGTGCTTATACCACGGGCTTGTACGCAAGGCCGGTTGAAATGACCGATTTTCTTTCTTTTCTTTTTTGTAGTTTCGGGGTACCGAAGGTGTGCTGGCAGGCTGATTTCAATATTTGCTGATCTAAGATATTTATTTTGAGCTTACCGACAAAAAAAAAAAAATTATTCTGGGGCTTTACGTGCGAAAACCACAACCTGATTATGAGGCACGCTGTAGACCTTGCGGATTAATTTTGATCACCTGGGGTTCTTTAATGTGTACCCAATGCACGGTACACGGGCGTTGTTGCATTTTGCCCCATCGGAATGCGGCCACCGCAGCCGGGATTCGATCACGTGACCTCGTGATTAGCAGCGCATCCAGGCCACTAAGCAACCACGGCGGGTAGCTTATCATATATGGGCCGTTTTGCATGGCTGTGTTGTGTGGAACCTTGCGAGCTGGCATGCTTATGTATAAATGTAGCAGCAGGTTAGCATGGTGGGCACGCTTGTACCGCTACACCCAGACAACGACAAGAGGTCATGCATAATTACGCGGAAAGATTAGGAGTTTACAGGCTACGCCCAATTCTGCACGAGGGTTTCAGCTCTATGCCCTCGCTTCGGGAAATGGGAACATTGTGCTATCATATGTTCGTGTGCTCTAACAAATCGCCAAATGACTAGTCCCTTCCATACTCGTAACAGCTACGCCAGTAGTGCTTTCGAAATTACACCCAAATACCTCAAATGGATCCCAGCACATATGGGAGAAGTAACCACGAATGCCCCTCTTAACCTCAACAAGACCCACCGCGGCACAACACAGTGACGGCCCAACACCCCGCAACCCCCGGGGAAGGGAGGATTGCGGCGGAGGCGATGGAGAACACCGAGGAGGCGACGACGACAAAGAAGCGACAAAAGACGACGGGGACAGACTGGTCACGTACCACGACCATACTGACACACTACACGAAACAAAGAGAAGCATACCCACAACCCCACAAACAACTCGACAGGTCTCAAGAAACAAATTGGAGAAGGTTGCAAACCAGAACGTTCCGAAACCCAGAACACTTAAACAGAATAAATTCAACACAATACCCAGACGCGAGCTGCAAGCTCTGCAAGAACGAACACGCAGGCATGGCACACATCTTATGGAAATGCACAGTGATCAGATCAATATATGTAGAGGACAACGTAGAACCGGACCTTCTCGAGGAGCGATGGCTAAGTGCTCTGACTAGCTCGGAACTACACGGCCAACTATGGGCTATACAGCGGGTCCGGGCAGCGGTGGAAAGGCTATACCTCACCGCACATAATGCCCGGGTGCCCTGAGCCCGGACTGGCAACCTCGCAGGTCCTTTCCCCATTGAAGTTTTTTCCGTCCGTCCGAAAAGCGAAACGTGAGCATTTCGAATTAGGCGCCAGTCAGAATGCCCCACTACCGTCATTCTACACCACTCAAGCACGCAGCGCCTCTATACCACGAGTGCTAGATTTGCCATCTTCTTTCTTCCATGCACGAATTTATCCGCCAAAGCTGCTTCCGAGCGCCATGCTTATGTTTAGATTAAAGTACACTACTATATTCTAGTACATTTTAGTTTGGATCACGTTTCACGCTGACACATGCGACACATAAGGTGCTGAAAATAGTATGCGGTGCCGTAGCTGTCGCAAACTACTTTTGCGCCATCTGCAGTCAGATTAAAGAACGATTGAGTTTGTGATACTATTTTAATGACCTTGGCCGTCTAAAGATGTCGCTGTCGTTAGACACGTATAATTGTGTGTGAGCGCTGTGAATTGTATGATACCGTATTGTGCTTAGTGTTGCTTATTGCGCTTCCTCGTGTTTACTTTGGCTGCACTTTTCGCTTGCTACGTAAGTTGTTTCAATCCAGGCAGTGCTAATCTGCAGAAAGTGCATTAAGGTGAGTCCTTCGGCGACCTTTCGTTTCTTGCCCCGTTTTGTATTTCCCTGTTTGCGCACACACATGCAGTCATATGTGCATCAATTGTGAATAACTGAGTTGAGTCTCAGTTACTTCCGCAGTATCTTTTACAAATGTACAGGTGCGCCTATTGTTTTGTGCAATGCTGCCTTTCCAAAGCCGCTGTATTTCAGATTGGATCTTAAACGGGAATTATATCAAAAAAGAAAAGACTCAACAGGTCCGATTGTCATCCCCATTTGCGTGTGGGGGCTGGCCGGCGTAACGGGCAACGGGCTCAACATTCAATCAACGTATGTTCATGTGAAACTGTGAACGCAAAATGATAGAAAGTTGGGCGAGTTGGTACGGTAACATGATCTTGAATTGTAGCATCGAGTAACACAGACAGATGCTGTCTCGTCTTGTCTGCTTCTAGTCTCCGTCTGTGTCACTTCGCGCTACTATTCAAGATCATGACGCTGTGAACGTCTGCTCCATGGATAATTAAGCTTCGATATATTTCTGTGGCCAGCAGTAGGCGTTCGGACGATAAATTCTTTTAATTACAATTCTGACCAACTTATCTGTGACCTTCGTGGCGCTTGGAAGTGATATCATTGTATGTGCGTTGTGGGGAAATCGGTTGTTGACATGGCAGAAAAAAAAAAAGGTTGCAGGCGCGCATATCGGGAGGGGCGGCTTTAGTTTGTTCGACCAAGTTTGTCAAACCAATACTCTCAAACTCTTCTGGCGACGCGTACTAACGTCCTGTAGGAAATGTTCTCAAATTAGATTCTCTCGGACGTATGTCGCTAGTCAATTTACGTTTTCATCCGGTACCGAGAATTCCGTTTTTCATTTGTATTGAATTGCCGTTACAAGCTTGAGACATGAAATGGCTGCAATACGAATAGATACTTGACCCCAACTTAATTCAGCGCGCGAGTTTTTACAAATTTGCCCCGCGCCGAAACTTAGGCGGTTGTTCACTAGTTGAGTAGTTTACATTGCCACTTTTTAAATAAAACAAGTTTCAGCTCCAAGTTGTGAAAGTTGCAACTCGCGTACCGGTGTCGCAATGTCAGCTAGCAACATCACCTTGTTTATTTATGCACATTACGTTTTATTAATTGTTCCTTTGACTTGTTCATTTTACTGTAAACAAGACGTGCACACCAGATGAGCCAAATAAGTACTTTTCCTTGCAGGCCCCATGTGTAATAGAGCTCTGAAGAGTTGTAATCAATGCAACACGTTTGCACATATCTTGAAAGTCCTATTTCCTCTTTTGCTGGGCAAAGCCCAGTACGTGTCATACTTCAGAAGTGATGTTGCATTTTTTGTGCAATCCTTGTTATTTCTGCCCTTGTGCAAATGGCTGGACACATTTCGCTGAATTAAAGGAATTAAAGTCTTCCCCAAGCTGTTTAATGAATGCAGTAGATGGCTTTCAGCACGTTGATTTCACAATATCGCAATTTTCGGCTGGAACGCTTCAAAAAGGAGTGCTACATACATCCAAATATAGCAGCTGAAGCTAGTTGCATGTGGAACATGCAGAAGTTTCTGCATTCATGCAAAAAGTAAAAAGTTCGGTTGCAGGATTTATGCTTTGAACTGATCGTTTCCAGCCTTAACCTAATGTAATACTTTTTATCTGACTATATATCTTTAATATGTAGTTTGCTCATATTCAACAATTGTTCTAGATATGATTTAACATGCAGTCGTTTTGTCGGTGAAAATAGTATAAACTAAAGCATGTACTGGGCAGGCTATTACAGTTATATGTTATGATGCAATAAGAAATTCAGGTATTTGCAAAATGAATAAGATATATATTACTCCGACTCTGACATTATGGCCCCTTCAAACACAGAAAAATCAACAGTGATACAGAAGGCTTGAGCAGCAAGATCCATGTCACATTCCTTGCATACTGATGCGGGTGAAATACAAGAACACCCATGTATTGTGCATTAGGTGCATGTTAAAGAACCCTAGGTGGTCCAAATTAAACCGGAATCCCTTACTACGGTGTGCCTCATAACCGTATCATGTTTTGGCATGTAAAACTCCAGAACTTAATTAAATTTTAGTCCTTGCAGCTGTGACTTCATTACATTTACTTGCTTTTTGTTTTGTTTTGTTCTGTCTGTCCTGAACTTGAAACATGTAAACAGTTGGTTTCAATGGATGGGGTGGAATAATTGGTGAAAAGCAAGCCATTTGATGTCGTCTATACCAGTGTCAAACGTTGATTCATGCCACAATGGGATGAATAATTCGGTAGGCAGTGGAAACCAGAGCTAAAGCCCTCTCGTGTATGTAGCATCTTCTTCCAGGCACCCAGCCCTGAAAGCAGCGATTAAATGTCTAATTATTTGTATGCTACTCTAAGGCTGCATATTGTAAATTACACAAAGGCATAATGTTACACTAATATGCATTTGTGGTTCTCTAATGGTTATCCTGTGCCTGACACTATAAGTGCAGTATGGAAGCAAGGTGACAAGAATTAGTGTAAGGATAAACCAGATGTAAGTGTTGGCACTCCAGACATGAGAGATGGAGTAGAAAACAGCACTACACTGAGTTTCAGCTCAACAGTAGTAAGGAATACAGAAAGCATCACACAAAATGCTGCCAGGATACTTCACAGTGTACTTAACCTCCTCGCTACCAGTGTCCACAGTTCTGGACACTTCTTCTAAAGCCAAGTTACCTGAACGAAAAGTTGTGAGGCGTTAAAATCGCATACCTTTGTCAGCCTGGGCATTTGTTTGCTTAGCTTCCAAAGTAGGGCACCGTATCTCAGCAGAGGCAGCCATTAAAAGAATATGTGGCCACGAATGTTCTGTCAAATATTCCTGTTCACTACCAGTGTCCACATTTATGGATACTTTCTCTAATGCCAAGTATGTGTCAGCGAAACACTACAAGACATTCAAATCGCATGCTTTATCAGCCTGCATCATGGTTCACCCTGCTTCAAAAGGAGAGTGCCATGGGTTGGCTGAGGTGACTTAAAAAAACAAGAAAACTGCTGCAATCAGCTCATGAGATGTTTCAGCAACTTGTGTCCATATTTGTGGACATGGCTTTTTGGCTTCAAGATGCTTTTTGTGTCACCAATTTTTTTCTGCGAGCTCCTTAAATATTTAAAAACAGTTACTGATTTGTTTGCCTACATTTTTTTCATTAGTGAAAAAGTTAATCCAGTAACGCAGATTTAAAAAAAGCCCAAGCTAATAATTTCAATATGGCTTTGAATTCTTTATTTCGGTTTCAGTTTCAATTTATTTCTTTAATAAGGAGGAGACATACATGTTTACACAAGTATACAGAAGGAGGTCCCAGAGCATGTGGCTGAAAGGGGACCTCCTGTCAGAAAATATTTACATTAAAGGAAATACAAAGCATAAAACAGCAATATAGTAGTCACTATGAGGAAGATTATACAAAGTATATGTACAAACAGTAAAGTAATATAAAGTCAATAGCTAGTCGTAGAATTAAAATACATACATATCAGTAATCCTAATACCTTTGTTAGCAGGGGTATTGATGTCAAACTGATGCACTGCATGCTTTAATGATTCACTGACCTTAGCATCAGTGGCCTTTTTTTTTTTATGCTAAGCCTGTTTTGATTTTTTGTGGTACTCACAGATCACAAAAAATGTGAATTGTGCCTCCGCTTACTGAAACCAATGGCAAGAAGTTCAAACTTTTAGCATGATTCGGGTGTGCTCTTGTGTGACCATTGCTGCATTTGCCTACACACTAACATGCTTCTCTGATCAGCCTCATGCTGCTTTCAATTAATGAACTTTGTTTGGTGTTTGTTAGAGGAGCCTTGATACCAGCCCTTTATTTGCATTTATTTTCTGTGATAACCTGTTCACAAGTCAGTGCTGGATTGTCCTATCCCTTGTCTAAGTTTTGTACTCCTTCTACCTTTTCAAATGGGATGACTAGCCAATGTACCTGTCCTTATGGTCACTTGCAATTAGTGTTAACTTGCATAATAAAAGAAGTGGTAATCAGCCATATAATTTGTAAGCACATTAAGTGTGGAAAATTTAGGCTTTAGCATTGTATCATTGTGAATTATTGTACTGTTGCATTGGAAGCGAAGAAAAAGTAGACACGTAAAACAATGTACACTGTATGTTTCTTTCATGGTAATTATACAAATTAAGCTATTTTATAAGTGATTCCATTGCATTAATAATTAAGCTTTAAATATGTGGCTCATTACACTATTAAGGCACCTTTTGCTGTTGCTTTGCCAAAGTTGTGTTGCTTTGGCTGCTGCAATCAGTATAGTCAAGTAAAAATTTTTTAGAATGATTTTGGTTGCTTAAAGGGGAGGTGGGGCATTAAGCACCTTGTGTTTTTTATGGCAGCATGTATGTCAATTAAAATGTTAATTTTGTTTCTTCCACATGACCATGGATTCCGCAGAGGCAGAATAATGAGCCACAGTGGTGACCATCATGCGCACTCAAGCCACGAGAGTCATGGTGCCTTACAATCAAACTTCACTACTCCAAGCCCCCACGCATCAGCACCTCTGCAAACAGTCTTAACAGCTGCTTTGGCTGCAGTCACAATGAGCACTCCTACAGACCATGCACTACATGATGGTTCCTCACATAACCATGGGCACGGTTCCTCACATGGAAGTATGGACATGCATATGGTGAGTTCAAGAGACTAGGTATGCACTGTCTATAAATTTTTAGCACTCGTAGTTTCTTTTGTCATTGCTTAAGTAGTGTATGTGATAGAACTCTTTATATGGTTACGTACAGTTCTTTAACTGAGTTAGTGTAAGCACTTTAGGCTACTTGCTAAAGAATGTGTGAACAGGGCGTAAACTCACCTAAACATACAGTCTTGTGTCATGGTCATGGTGTGTTTGCTTTTTAAGATAATGATTTCTGCGACGTAAAGCAGCTGATATTACAAAACATTCAGGCTGAAGGGATCCATTTTGATGAGCTCCTTGCCAATTAAGCTTTTGTGTTTTAGGAAGGCATACATATTTCATTATTCCCAACCATTGCTCTTGGCTGCCGCCTTTGAAATAAGAACTTGTGTTGCAAATTTTAGCAGAGATTCTGCAAACTACTTTAATATTATGCTCTAATCTTTCATTGAGAGAATGGCCCACTAGCACAGCTGGGACCGGCCTAAGATTTGGGACATGGCGGTTGAACCTGAGCGAGGCCCTTAGCATTGAACTCCCACACAGCTTTCACTTGAAACAAGATAGAGCAATCGGAAACTTTTATTACAGTACATATTTGGTTAAATTGTTACTTTATTGCAATTCATCTGCAATTCTCACACTGCTGTATAGTCAATATCCTGTGTTATGTGAATGAAGAGAAAGGGCAAAAATGTTCAAATGTAGCCTGCAATGTCTTAGCAAAAGCTCTTTATTCCGTGCTGGGTAGTACGGGTTGACACCATTTGAAGGGCCATTGTGGATGATGGTATGAATACTTCTTTGCTTAAGGTTGATCTACAAATTGAAATTCTGTCATTTGTCTTTTATACATACCTTTTCTTTCCATTTATTCAGTACTTCCACACGGGATTCACTGAGACCATACTCTTCAAAGACTGGGCTGTCTCTTCTGTTGCAGGTACTTATTATTAATGAAACTAATGCTGGGCAATAAACACAGTGCTAATACACTGTTATTCCTTTCAGGTGACAGTCAATTCTATCGGTTGAATTCTTAGTTCTAACACATTGCTTGCATCTTCAGCATCATTAAAACATTACAAACCTCGAAATATTCAGTGAATTTCACTGTTTCTAAAAATAAGCAGAAATGTATTTGTGGTATGGGAGCAAATTCTAGTACTTCGTGGGTGGGCAGTGTACCTGGAAAACACAATGATTTCAGAAATGTGTTTAATATAAATTGTTGCTAATCCATCCTCATTTCCTCCACTGTTTTACCATTGAAAGTCTTGATTTCATCACTGAAGAACAGCTAGAAGAATTCAAGCATGTTTTCGTTGTTCTCAATGTGATGCGTCATTCCTGGTGGGGTGATAAAAGGAAATCATGGCAGTGCAAGGAGCAAAGTGGTTCTGT
The DNA here is from genome assembly GCF_023375885.2 of Dermacentor andersoni. Classification (NCBI taxonomy): domain Eukaryota; kingdom Metazoa; phylum Arthropoda; class Arachnida; order Ixodida; family Ixodidae; genus Dermacentor; species Dermacentor andersoni. The sequence continues at coordinate 128,834,205 of NC_092814.1, read as the reverse complement.
TGAACCACATCCATGTGCAAGAGGCTGACAGCATCTCAAACTCCTCCTCACTCTTGTCAGAACTAACTTGCAACTCTGAACACTTGAGATGGAAGATCCATTAAAAAAATCACACTTGCAGGGCAGAAAAAGATGCCCGACGTCGCCGCAGCTGCCGGTACTGCGCGAGACCATTTTTAAAACCCAGAAAGGTCTGACTTCTACTGCATTGTTGCCAGCCAGAAACAAATTTTCTGTGAAGCTTGTGCCATCTTGTAGTGGTACACTCAAACCAACATTAGAAAATGGCTGCCACTCGTCTGTGGCATTTATAAGATGAAATAAAATCCTCAAACGAGTGAGCCTTGTTGTTGGTGTATTTTGGTGAAAATGCCTCGGTGAGACTGGCTGAGGCATGTAGCGTAAGAACACATTTGGCAGGCCAACCTTTATTGCATTTAAGTGGCAGCAATTCCCTGTATAACTTTTTCTCTTAATACTCAGGTGAATTAATTATCACACACTTACAACCTAGGAGGTGTAAAATAGTGTTGCTTCAGAACATGCTGTGTTTATTGAACACAGTGCTGTCCACCTATAATGATACTGCTTACAATGATAAGACCATTATAGCAAAGGGAAACCTTTACAGAATCGTATATTGAAGTATGAAATCAGCCAAGGTACAAAAATATCCTGTTATAACTCGGATTTTCATCCTTTAAAAATATTGTTATTAGGGATGTGCAAATATTCGAAACCTTCGAATAATGAATCGAATAGTGTACTATTCGAATCAGTCTTTGTATCAGATGGTCACCATTTGTAAATGTGAATATTTTTCAGATACTTTTTCAATATTTCAAAAAGTCAACTGCACCCAATTAAACAAACATTGGAGCAAAATGTATGATACATTTTCATCCCTGCAAGCATAGTAAAGAAATTAAACATGAGAACTTGGAGTAGTGGAGTAGGCTATGTCGCTTAGGTAGCCATATTTTATAGGCTATGCAGTGACCATTCACACTCTGTAGAGTCCTGCGCATGCAAAGAAACTACTTGTTTGCACCTAATGCTCCATTTGTGATTTTAATAACGCACCATAACATACTATGTAACAACAGAAGCTTGCTAACTTTAAGGATACTAGGATGTGAACATCATCTTATATTAATTCTGATAATGGTTGTTTATTATTTTGAAAACTCTTCAAAACCTATTCGATTTTTGATATGATTCGATTCACTTCTGGCTCTATTCAATTCGTATATGATTCATATTTGATTTGATCTCAAAAATCACTATTTGCGTGCCCCATATTGTTATGATTATGTATATTTACAAATTAAGGTACATAATGTATTTTGATTCAGGCAAAAAAAAGATTGTTTCATATCAAGGTGTCTCGTTTGTCTAGCACAAATACTTCATCATTGGCATCGATAGAATAAGCCAGTTTAGGTAAAATGCCTCGAATGCAGTAAAGTCATGCTACAAATTCAAATAGCAATATGGTTCATGCTGTAAAGGCTCTGTGAAATAATTGTGGGCAATTTTTACGAAAGTGCAGCCCTTAGTTTTTATGTAAAAAATTCTGTGAAAACAGACAAGCTTGTGTGATTTTTCACAACTTTTATTTTCATGGTTTGTTGTTGGTCTGTTGGTGCTTGTTTGTTTTCATTAATCTGCCCTTGGTTATGCCTTATGCAGTGCAGCATTAGTTGTTAAAGTACTATCCTTGATCATTGGTAGCTTGCAAGCATCATTGTGATTAGAACAGCTGTTTGGCTAATGAAATGCAGTTAGTGATTTAGTGGTTTCGTTTGCTGATTCACTTAGTGTTGTACCTTAATATCAAGCATTGACATATTAATTTTTGTGCCTTTCTGCAGGGCAAAACACCTTTGGGCATAACTAAAACTACTTTAAACTTTGTGTTCCATGAAACTAATAATTTCTAACTTGCTGTTTCTACAGTCTGCAGCACTTATTCATAAGGTTAGCCTTTCTTTCTTTCTGCTTTTAAATACTTTGCAGCAAAAATAGTGTTGGTAAATCGTAGAGGGATAGCATTTAAATCACCAGGCACCTTTAGTTGAAAAAATTCGATGGTATGGTTGTACTACATTACCTTCTATTTTTAAGTTCATTACAAATGAAAACACTTCTGATTGTTTAAAAAATGTAATGGTATGGTTGTACTACATTACCTTTCATTTTTAAATTCATTACGAATGAAAACACTTCTGAAATGTCGAAGATTTAGTAGGTGTTTCTGATTATCTCGTTTAAATTGTGTATTCTATGCAGTTTGAAGCAGGAGCAAAGTATAATAGTCCTTGTATAACATTTTCAGGAATGGTTGGCTCTGTAGTGGGAGTGTTTTTCATGGCTGCCTTGTATGAAGCTCTCAAGTATTTCCGGGAGCATCTCTTCAGGCTACATTTCTCCAGCATGAGCTATTCATCTGTGGCTGTGACAGGCCGGGATGGCCACACTCTGACAGAGGTTCATCAAATAGTCAAGTATGTAGACCAATACATTTTAAGCATGGCAGGTGTGCTTACAAGATTGGTAGAATGTGTAATTGAGTTGCATTATCCTAGGAGGTTAGCATTGTCCCAAATTTAGGAATCGTACCTTGTGAAAAAAAAAAAAGCCTGCTCGACGTAACAGTTTTGCAGAAACCTGCAAGGTGGAGTGAAGTAATTAATAAAGGGGAAATGAGACATCCACTCAATCGTATTAATTCCTACAAAAGAAACTTGTACAGGTTCCTCTAAAGAAAAGCCTTGCAGTTGACGAAAAATTCATCCTGGTCCGGGACCCGAACCCGGTATCATCTTTCCGGGGCAGCCGCTCTACCATCTGAGCTAACCAGCTTAGAACGACAGAAAGCTGAGCTAGTTGGTAAGGATTCGTTATGCAAAAAAGGTGAGGCGTGCAGACAGGACACAAGAGAAGAGAAGTGGACAACACGAACGCCGACTATCAGCTGAAGGGAGCACTGAGGCGAAAAAAGAAAGAAGACACAAAACTCATCTGCGCAAGCTCTGGAATGGTATCACCACGTGTCAGTCGAGTACATTTGCCGGTGTACATGAGAGATAGCTGTTAAGGCACTTAATCTCTTCCTTATGTAATGTAATCGAAGGTTGACTCACGCATGCACTTCCACCATTATAGATATGCCATGCCTCTACCATAAAACGCGTATCTTCATTCTTGTGCCTGTACAATATTGCGCATTCATCTAACTCTGGCGTGCAGTTACAATCTTGGCAATGAAGGGAAAGATTAGAAGGTGATCCACCAGTTAACGATCTTTTATGTTCCATTAGCCTCTGATTGATACACCGCCCCGTTTGACCTAGGTAGAACCGGCCACAGCTAAGGGAAATTTATAAACCACACCCACACGACAGTAAGTAAAACTGTTGTTCTTATTGTGCTTCACTGCACAAATATCCAGTGAAGTGACAAAAATAGAAGATAGTCCAGCATACGTTCAAATATCGCAGGAGCATTGCACAGGCCAGAAGGCATGACTTTGAACTGATATAAGCCATCCGGCGTGATGAAGGCTGTCTTCTCGCGGTCCATTTCATCAACTGAAATCTGCCAGTAGCCGGATCAAAGATAGATGAATGAGAAGTATTTAGCTCCGTGCAAGCAGTCTGAGGCATCATCGATGCGTGATAGAGGGGTAGACGTCTTTTCGCGTGATCTTGTTTAAGTGGTGATAATCAACGCAAAAATGCCAGGTACCATCTTTCTTTTTCACAAGGACGACAGGCAAAGCACAAGAACAGACTAGCCTAGCAGTGTGTGCTGTTAACCTACATTTATCTGTTTGCTGTTCTTTATTGTCTTGGTCTGCCCCACTCATCCTCAATTCGTTGCTGTTGCTGCCAGCAGGGTTCGTTTTCTATCAGTTGTCATGAAAACTTTTTTTGTCCCACTCTACATGGCACTTAAAAGCACAGCACTGGAAAGGTAGGTTGTCTTGTTGTGCCCATTACAATCTACTTCTTCCTTCGCAGTCAACTCGTGCTTTGGCAGTTGTTATGCTGCCAGTGACTTTTGTTAGATACGGGACCTTTTCCTGAGCCTCCTTCGAGTTCACCGGACCACTTTGAATCACCGTCACACCTAATTAAGGAGCGCAGAAGCACATCTACCACGTTCCCGAGGCGCAGCACGTCCAAACAAGTTGGCGTCCCCCACCTTGTGTGCCTTTATCTGGAGCTATTGTCCCACTGCTTGACTCTTCCTGAAAATGAGACAGGAGCCTGGCATGGTTCCAGGTAACCTGGGTCCCGAGCAAAGATGCTTTGCGGCTCTGAAAGGTCGCTCGAGAACAAACCGCCTCCCCCCGCTGAGCGCTTGGAAATCCGGACGCAACGACAGCTGTAATGCACCGTGAAGCCCTGGGAGCAACCCCCCCATCTGCCCTTGTGACGGCAGTTGCAGACCAGGAAGGCAATACTGGAGACAAGTAATCCCTCGGACAAGTGAAGCCCATGGAGCGACTCTGAGCTGAATGTGACTTACACTCACACGGGCGCCTACCATTGGCCGAAAATGACAACACCTGTGCGGGCTCGACGATTGGCCAAACAGGACGTGACCTCGAGACACCGAAGGGTTGTTAAAAGCCAGAGACCGGGAGCAGCAAGCAAGCATTCCTTCATTCATCTCTTTCGGGCTTCTTGCCACAGGCCGCAGCGTCTGAGTTGCTGCCGGCCAGCAATGACTGTATGACTGTTAATTTCTTTGTATCTTTACTGTAAATAATGTAAATAAACCTCCCGTTTTCATCTCAAAGTCCTCCTCAACCTCGGCCAACTCCCGCACTCAACAGCAAGGTCCAATATCTGGAAGACAGCGGTGAGATTGTCCTCCAGATCCAACACTTCCTTGTACATCAAGTAAAGCTCACTAGTGGTGCATTTTGTATAGTGTAGTTACATGGAAACATTTTTTGAGCAACACACTTTTTTTACCCTTTCATTGTGTTAGTCTTATGGTTGTAGAATTGGAAACAAATGTTGAGTATGACTGTAAAGTGTTGTTTTTCTATATTTATCTGCTTAGAACTGTTATAAAGCAGTTTAGAATTTAATTGTGAGTGATGTCACTTCTTTCTACTGGTACATCTGAAGGGTTAGAAAAAGATACATTGTATGCTATTGTAATCATTGGACTACGTTTCCCTTTCATGGTGTTTTTGTTTTTTAAATAAAAGATTCTGATGACCCAAAATGCAGAGCTGTTAGGCTATTAGTTAGCATTATGCAAAGTGTGTGTGAAAGTTCTAATTGGTTCTGTTCTCCTACATTTGTTTTTACAGAAACCGGATAGTGAGCTGGCCACACTTGCTACAGACATTCCTGCATATGGTTCAGATGGTGATTAGCTACTTTCTTATGCTGATTTTCATGACGTACAATGTCTGGCTATGTTTAGGTGTTGTGCTTGGTGCTGGATTTGGCTACTTCATCTTCGGCTGGAAAAAAGCCACTGTTGTGGACGTGACAGACCATTGTCACTAACCGTTATGTTCTACTCCTGACTGACAGTAAGCCCAATGTAATGCATATGTGATGCAGCCTTGTATGCACGTATTACTTTATGTGGTCAACTGTTTGGGAAACTTTTCAGAGGCCATTGTTTGTGTAATCCTTTGTTTTCCCCATGAGTCTAATGAACCATGAGCATTGCAGTCTGTTAACCAGGGTGGCAGGCCACATCGTCTTACAGTTTATGATTACTCCTATGGTGGGCAGAGAATACATTTGGAAGGGGGCTACTAGCCTTACACTTACTTCACTACAGTGTGCAGGGTTGTTTTATGGTTCAATCCTTTTGTTATCACATGTGCTTAAAGGCTATAGCTGCAGAAAGTTACTAAAGCAATTGGCTGCAGCAATGCCATTACACAGTATTTGCAAGCCAGTTTGCTTGTTACGTTCCATAGACCAGCAAGGCTGTAGGCAGCAACTCATGATAAAGACAGTTCAGTTAATTGTGTATCATCATTTAGCATTTAGCTTATTTTCTTATAAACTGCCATTGAACTTTAATATTGTTGCTCTGATTACTGTGTTTAGGATGTAGTTTTTCTAATAAGCTTGGCACGTACAACTTTCTAAAGCATCATGGTCTTTGTTGATTCTATTTTTAGTCGTTCTTTTAGGTATGGGTAGGTTGTACTTTCATCAATGCCACTTGAGATTTATATCATGCTGGGTGAACATTCTCTCGTCTCAGTATTATTCTGTGACGTTGGGACTGTCCCCACCTTCTTGCTAAACTCTTTTTGTAGTGAACCAGACATTAAGCATGAAGGTTTTGGTAGCCCCGTATCATTGTTATGTCAATTCGAAACCTTGCCTTTCTACATAATGCTGTTACTGTACAAGATTTTAGGTTAAGCATAAACATTGCGACTGCTTTCTGTTGCATATAGTGAATCTGGATAAAGCTAGAAGATTGATGGTAGGCTTTTTGATGCCTAACCTGTCATCATGTGAATGTTGACCAAATATACGATGACCTTTTTAATGTTAAGTGGTTATTGTGTGATTGTTTGTTTGACTCTGTTGAGATTCATATAAAGCTAGTGCTCTTTTTTAACTCCTTTGTTTATGAAACTGCCAGACGTTATAGCTGAGCTTATATTGTATACTTTAACCAGACCAAATCCCCCACTTTTGTAATTGTTACTACGGGAGAATAGCTTGAAGTTTTAGGAACACTCTGGGGCTTTTATATAGCTTCAATGTGAGTATATAGGCATAGTGTGAACGCATGTTCCTTTGCATATTTTCATTTACATGTGTAGGCAGAGTGCATGAAGATTGCTCACTTTTCACAGGGCTTGTTTCATATCCAACTGCCGCAGAGCAAGAGGTGAATTCACAGCATTGTTTTTTGACAATTACTGGTGGCATAGCGAAGGCATGTTCACGAAAGACATAAGGCTAGAGTTGATGTGTTCATGCCATGCTGTTTGCAACCATGTTTTCTTATGTTATCATGTATTCAGGAACTGCTCAGAGGTGTAGCCAAAGCACTTAGCCAGTGTAATTGGGCAGCTGCAATTGCTCCAGTGATGAGCAAAAATGTCTGTTGTCTTTAGTGACCAACCTGCCTAATTTCAAGTGCTGGTACACTTTGAAGTAAATGTTTGTACATATGAAACTGTGATATCACCTGCAAGGACCACTGTTTTTGCTCGTGTATAACATTGGTTCCCCATCCTTTTTCAATTAGGTGTTTATTTTTCTGTGTTGCACCTCATTATTTAGCTTGGCAGCAGAGGGAGTGTGCTGAGTTATCATAGAGGGTCTTTACTTGGTGGCCTTGGCCAGCAGCTGTGTGTCTTTGAGCTTATACTAGGTGTGGAACTTTTCTTTTATTCAAGTTTATGGCTTTCAAAAAGTGTGCATTATAATTCGAAGGGGATATATTTAGCAAGTACTCACTCTGAAAATGTAGGCTGTCTTAGATTGTGAGTAGAAATATCTTGCAAAAATGGGCTTAGCAATTGCTAGTAGTAAGAAAAATGCAAATAAATCTTACTGCTTTGTAAAGTACAAACAAGAATTTAAACAAGATATTGTCAATTATTTTGACGTCAAAACTGGAAAGCTCTTTGCATTGCATCATTACTGTCTCGCTTGTTACCTTTCATTAAGTGTGTAAGGTATTCAAACATTTACAAGCACTGCCAGTTTGAGTATATTATCAGTTACATTAAAGTGTGTTCTTTAACATGATGCCGATCATTTACATTTATATTTTCATAGCTGCAGCGGCCGCATTTCAATGGGGACAAAATGCAAATACACCTGTGGGCCATGCATTGGGTGCAATGTTAAAGAACTTCAAGTTACAAGGGAACTAGAATAATGGGCAGTGCACCAACTGACACATGCCTCACCTTATTGCACCTGTCGCACAAAGCGCTGCTCATAGCAACAGCATTGTTGTTGCCAGCTATTGACTGCATCTAGCAAACTGGAGCTCTACCCACGGCCAGTAAGGAGCATGCCTCTGGTCTGATGCGAGACGCGTTCCAGACCGATCATGTTTCAGCGCACAACATGCTTTACCGCAATGCACCGTCAGTAGTTCGCAACTGCAGCACAGTCGCTACTGGCAACATGAAACAAGTGAGGCAGAGAAGTGTGGTTGCACCACTCAAAAAAGCTTCTAGTACACTCTACCTAGGTGGTCAAAATTAATCCAGAGTCACCCTCTACAGCATGCCTCATAACCAGATTGTGGTTTTGGCTCCTAAAACCTGCATGATTTATTTAAAGAAATATATTTTTATAGTGCAAATAGCATCAAATGTAGCCATTCAGACATTCAAAGTTTGGTTTCTGCCAGCAGCATTGATGGAAGAAACAGTGGGTAAAATTGGTATGACATTGATTGGCTCATTTTTCACTGTAGTGGGGACATTGTGTAGTATTGATTTTCAGGCCATGAAATTTGTGCGCGTGTATGCGCATGCATGCATGTTTGCACACACAGGCAGTTTCCAAATGCACTCAAGGCACACAGCTGTGAGAGTACAAAGTCATCAGTAAGTCCAAGGTGTCATGACGAGCATTGCTTGTTTGGTGAGCAAAGATTTCTTTTAGTACCTGCTTTTCCTTGATATGTTTAGAATGTGAGTACTATTCCACTGACATGCAATGTGTACTGTGAATCTGCTACTCATTGTTTATTTGTAAACTATTATCATATTTTGACAGAACCAGGGTTCCTCCTAGAGTGATAATAAGATATTGAATTAATTGGTGGATGGGATGAATTAAAACATGTTTTGTTGGCTGCTCTGTTCTTTTTATTGAGCGGATTTCACCCTGACAAAATGAAATATTTTCATTGAACTCGCACCACAGTCGTTTGTGAAATTGGCGTCAATTGGTGTGATGCCCTCACCTTCCCTTACACACACACACTCAAAAAGAAAGAAAATGTACCAAAGTCTGATATGTGCCAAGTAACATTGATTTGGGGGTGCTAGTTCAAAGGTACACTTCAAAAGTGGTAGTGTACCAAGCTATAGTTTGCACAAAAGAGTACCCAAGGCAAACAAAATCAATTTGCAGCCTACCACTTCAGCATCTCTGATGGTCACTGTGTTGCTTTGAGATGTCAAACTGCATCACTCAGTCAACCAATCTGCAGGGCACAAACACTGTTGAGAAGTCAGCTGGGTGTCTAGTGGGCAATAAAATAAGAGACAAATTGATGACAGTACGCAATTCTTATTTGGTAAAAACTCAAGGATATCCACACTTCGCACTTTGCATAATCATTTTATTGCAGTTATTTAATAAATAACAAGACTACAAGAGTTCAGTCATGTAGGAATGAACAGTACGTTGTCAAGTCAATGCACCCTTGGTTATCGTCAAAGGATACACATTCTTTATCACATAAGGTCACTGAATCACTTTCCCAGTTTGAAATTAAAGGTATTTACCAGCTCGTGGATGATTTGTATCTTTGAAACGCTAGGGGGGGGTTGGGGGGGGTAGTACCATGGGATCTTCAAAAGTTGGTTCACTTGACTCTACTGCTTGCAAAGGTGCAAAAATGTTCATATTACATCCCAAAATTCCAGCACCTATGAACTGAAATATAGTTGAAGACAACAATGAAGAACTGTGTATATGTTGCACCTTTTAGCACCATCCTACCTTCTATAGTTTTAGCCTTTCTTTATATGAAGTTGTACCTTGCACAGCTTTGCTCAAACACCATGTTGACCAGATATGCTTTACTACCCTTTTAATTGTACAGCGATGTTCATTCTGATTGATAACTGGTCTCTCTCTATTCTCTTCTGAGAAAACAGCTTTTTTTCATTTTTCAGTCACTCATGCCACCTGGCAAACTTTTTTAGTGCTTGTCAAAGGACTTCCTTCTTTGTACTGGACTGTGTTCAACAGCCCCAACACCCCTAAGTTCAGCCTTGGGCAATTTTTGGAGCTTAGTCGTTGAGGCAGACGGGGAAGTTTGATTGCTTTCTAGATTTGTTTATCTAGTTGAAAATATACCAGCGACATTGCAATACAAGGGCAGAAGAACCAGCAGACAAGTCTGTTCTGCTGAAACATAAAGAGGTGAAAGTGCAACTATGTCACATTCACAGGAAATTGCAAAACATTTTGATATATAAAATTATTAAAACCTCTGTTCAGTTTGCGTAATGTAGCATATCATGTTGAACAATCTGATGCTGCAATCTGCTATTAATGCTGCACAGATAGGTCCTCGAGGTCATGCATTGTGTACGTAGTCTTGCAAATTGTTGAGCTGTAAAACTTGCTGTGTAATGCACTTGAGCCATTTGCATGATAATAGTATTACCACGGTGTGCTAGGTACCACCATTTGCTGTGGGATATAGTCAATATAGCCCATCGTACACGTCGTGTGCAGATGTGTCTGCACAGCAGGCTTTTCACTGAGTTGTGAACAGTCGTGCACATAGAGTGCTCTTTTGGAATGAAAATTACATGGACGTAATTAATTATAAAGTTAGTGTGAATTTGGTAATTGACATTGTTGCTTGTCAGGCAAGTGTAACACCAACTTCTTCAAGTAATTAAGTCGGAAGAGGTGAGATTGCACTGCTGAAGGCAATCGTTTAAAAATTTGTATGAACGAAAAAAAATCTGAGGACACCTAAGCACTTTTTACGAGTTGTGAATGCGAAAGCATTAATGTCCAATTGAATGTCGCTGAGCGGTCCTTTGAATTTTGCGCAGTGAGTAATGTACCGTAGCAGTACGTGCTGCCTGAGCCAGCGAAGCAGCAGCATCTTCAGATGCTAAGGCCGCATGCCACCGATGTCTTGCGTGACGAGAGACCGAGGAATCGGCAGTGGCCACTAATGGCCTAATGGCCCGTTCCTGCCGCGAGCGGCGGCGGCACGAAAAAGCTACCGCGAGGCAGCTTTCGTGGCGCGCGTTTTTCTACTAGTGTGTATGCGCCTTCACCGAGCGAACTAGCACGACAGCAAAAGATGAAAGGGCAAACATGAAGCGGCAGATGAAAGACGCGAGCCGCGAATGGTGGAGACCAATGAGAGCGGCCCCTTTAGCGGCGTGCGCGCGGGAAACTGGTTTCATGCTGACCTGCCCGACCGCTTGATGCGTACTCGTATGTAGCCTCAGCCGAACCGCTCGTTTTGTACTTTTGTCTGCTCACGTCAGCTCTCGCTCGCGCTTGTTTGGTTTACTTGGTTTCATTTCGTTTGGGCTTGTTTCAAATTGTCATGGTTTGTGATTCTCTTGTAATCTGATCGTATGTGCGACGCGAATTGTGTAGTGCTTTCTAGAAGCCAAGCGGCACCAGCGATTACACTGGGACCTCCGACGAGTCGTGTAAAAGCCGACGCGCTTGACCCGCAGATCAAATTTTCGCCAATTGCCGAATCTGCTACGTCTCTCTAGTTCATTGCCTCAATATATCGTGAAATGATAACGCATATAGAGCTGCGCTCAAATTTCAGATTAGGAACTATCTTAATCGTCGGTGACTGTTTTCTTACATTCTTCCCCGGCTGTGGTAGTCTATTTAACCACGCCGTTCACAAGATGCTGGTCATTTTCTCCATTTCTGTTTTTGATGCAGCGATCTATGCGATGCACGTGCAGAGGGATGCATAGAGCTTTATGACTCATGGGAGTACTGAGTGCGCTCATGTTCTTTGCTTTCTGACGACTTCATCATTATACATGTATTTTCCACCAACACATACTGCAGAGCAAGTCTAGATACAGCGTCTTCAACGTTCAAGTACCGTCGAACCCGACTACATCGAATTATTCTATATATCGAACAATTTCTGGACAAGGTGTAGTTACAATGAGTATATATAGCAGCGACTCCCGAAATATCGAACGTCAAGCGCCGAAAAAATGCCCTCAGAAGTTGGCTTTCCCTCGCGGTGGTTGGGAAACCCGGCAACGCGGCTCCATCTTACCACTCTCTCTACAGTGACCGCGCTGCGTTGAGCGAGCCGTCGACACCCCCCTGCAAAAAATGATCCTGGCCCACCCACAACGCTTGCTCAGACAGCCAATCAGAGGCTCTTGTGCCCTCGTCGTGCAAGATGGCGAAAGTGCAAGTTGTCTCGCTGCTTTTCTGGTTCATTGTGTGTGCGTCTTGTGGGCCTTCTCCCGCATTGTTGCCACGATGAAGCGGCAGAATTTGCCTTTCGTCATGAAGCTCAAAATCATAAATCGGGTCAAACGCGGTGACAAGTCGGATGTCCCCGCAGCGTGCAAGATTCCGAGGAGCACTCTCAGCACGATCTTGAAGAATAAGGGGGAGATTAGGGCTAACGCGGCCAAACTCGTGACCCGGTGCCCGACGCGTACGCACGGCCGTGTACGAGTGGTTCATCCGAAATTGCTTCAGCCGTGCTGGCTTCCGCGTGCTCGGTGATGACTGTAAATTATGATTAATGCAACGAAGCCGTTGCCGAAGTTCGGAGTGAGCTGTCAGAATTTCCGGAAGCTGTTTACGAATCAATGGTGGACAAGTTTGTGAGTGCAAATGATGGTGTCGCAACCATGGGAGAGCCCGAAAACGAAGACTGCATTGCCAACATCGTACCGAGCACAAGTGAAATTGGGCACAATGAGGTAAGCAACGACGGTCCTTTGACCACGTCCTCCGAAATTATTGGTGTGCTCGCACTAGTCCGGTGCTTCTGCGTGAATGCGGAAGGTTGCGGCCTCAGCTGCTCCAACTCCTCCTTAGACAATGTGGAGAAGTGCGTGTGTCACAGGCAGCGAAATTGCCCAAGCAGAAGAAAATGCAGGACTATTTCATGCAAAACTAAGCTAATTCATCTTCAGCCTGGTTACGCCCACTGCAGGGCAAAAGCCTCTCCCATGCTTCTCCAACTCCCCCGGTCATGTACTAATTGTGGCCATGTTGTCCCTGCAAACTTCTTAATCTCATCCGCCCCCTGCTACGCTTCCCTTCCCTTGGAATCCAGTCCATAACCGTTAATGACCATCGGTTATCTTCCCTCCTAATTACATGTCCTGCCCATGCCCATTTCTTTTTCTTGATTTCAACTAAATGTCATTAACTCGCGTTTGTTCCCCCACCCAATCTGATCTTTTCTTATCCCTTAACGTTACACCTATCATTCTTCTTTCCATAGCTCGTTGCGTCATCCTCAATTTAAGTAGAACCCTTTTCGTAAGCCTCCAGGTTTCTGCCCCGTACATGAGTACTGGTAAGACGCAGCTGTTATACACTTTTCTCTTGAGGGATAATGGCAACCTGCTGTTCATGATCTGAGAATGCCTGCCAAATGCACCCCAGCCCATTCTTATTCTTCTGATTATTTCAGTCTCATGATCCGGATCCGCAGCCACTACCTGTCCTAAATATATGTATTCCTTTACCACTTCCAATGCCTCGCTACCTATCGTAAACTGCTGTTCTCTTCCCGAGACTGTTAAACATTACTTTAGTTTTCTGCAGATTAATTTTTAGACCCACCCTTCTGCTTTGCCTCTCCAGGTCAGTGAGCATGCAGTGCAGTTGGTCCCCTGAGTTGCTAAGCAAGGCAATATCAT